>NC_079338.1:17221739-17556025 GCF_029582105.1 Oenanthe melanoleuca | reverse complement strand
ACAACCAAACGGACTATTTTGAGATACAATTCTCCACTGCTGATTCCTTTTCACTCTGCTATTGTCAGTAACATTGCTGTATAAATAAACCCTGCCTTGTGCACCGAGCTCTGGAAACTCACTGCTAATTGCTGCATTATTAATTGCTAAGTCAACTGGTGGCAACAGGGAGCCCAACTGCTGTCTCTGGAGGGCCAAGAGGATTGTCAGAGAAGAAGATTTTTTTATCAGCTGCTCTGTTTTCTCTCTTTCTGGGCAGGCAGGCTGTGTTGTTTCCCTGAAAACACACAAGCAGCAGCAGAATACAAAGCCACCCCACGGAATGGGCTGGGTGAGCTCTGAGAGAGCCCTGCTCTAATTAGATTATGTCACCAGACCTGCTCAGTAATGACTATTGAAGGCCCACAAGAAGAATGCTACAAGTATAATTATGGTACCTGACAGACCAACAAATTAAGTGGGAGACACCTCCAGATTCTCAGAGCTTGTCTCTGGACTGATGCAATATTTAAAATGCTCCACACAGATCCACATGTGCAGCATGACAATTGATTGGCGTGAGGTGATTTGTTTCCCTGAGTGATGCTGCTGTGATCCTCACTCCCAGTGTTTTATTGATCCTTGGAACAAATATCCTCCTCTACTGGTTTCATTAGGCAGGCCCTGTCTTGTTAATTACCTCTCCCTCAAATCTTTTGGTGTTTCATTAAAGGGAACAAATTGAAAGAATTAAATAAACAATCCATGTCAGCTGCCACTGGGGGAGTGGTCTTTAATTCCCCAGAACACCAATAAAGAAAGTCCCCTCCCCCTCCCTTCTTATTTTTTTTAGTATTTCTGACATCAAGTCACAACAAAGTGGTGCAATGCACCATAAGAATTGACTAAATCAAGTTGGAAAATAGTCTGAAAGACTTGGCTGACTACATCCCAAATCCTTTTGGACTTTAGGGAGGGTTCTTCTACCTCACTGCTGATACAGAGAGTTTCATCAGCTCCTCTGCAATGGATCAAAAGGAGTTGTTTTCTCTATTCACAAGAGAGAGAGAGAAGGACTAAACAGCAGAAATAATTTGTATGGAGATTTCCAAAATGAGTCATATTAAATTGCACTGATAAAAAACATTTGAAAATTGCTTTTGCAGGGAAAAAAAAAATTACTTTTGTTCCTTTACAAAGAAAATAGGCTTTTTTTTTTTCCCTTCTGATAGTTAAGATCTGGAAATATGAATAAAGAGGAAAATAAAAAAAAACCCAAAGCTTATTCCCTACACTGGATATAATTGATTTTGGAAGGCTGTAGAACACTAGAAATTTGAATTAAGGAACATTTTCTATAGTCAGGAACACCTAATAAAAACTCAAGATTCAAGATGATTAAGAAGAGCCAGGGCACTTTTTTATTAATGAATCCTTTATTCTCTGTGTTCTCAGGCTTTTGGAAATGTCTACATCTCCCTAAGCATATTTAGCAGCTTTATCAGTATTAAGGTAATGATTCCCTCACCTCTTTTCATTGTGCTGTCATCCAGCCTCCAACAGATTCCCTTAAAAGCTGCAGTGAGCCATTAAAAAAATGGAAAGCAGCAGAATTCAGAGGAAGCTGATATTTTTCCCAGTTTTCCCAAACCAGAAACATCTGAAAATAATTCAGTTGCTACTTAAGCACCTTTTTTCCTGTTTTTCCACTTCTTTTCCAGCTTGCCTTCCCCAGGGCAGAAGCTTTGCTAGAGAAACCCCCAAGCCCCACAGAGCTCAGCTTCAATAAATAATGGACCAGGAGGAGATCTGGCCGAGTCCACTTTTTTTTCTCCAAGAAAACCACACTCAATGTCGTGTTTACACTAAAGTGAGAGACTTCAGTCCTAAAATGGAAACCAGGCAGGTTTTTGACATCCTGAAGCACATCCTGACTATCCTGAACCTGTGCTTTTGGGCTCAGGGACTTTGGGAGAGGCTTTTCTGCAAACATCTGTTCATTTTCAAAAGGATAAACCCAAGAATTACACCAGTGAGCAGCTCTAGGAGTGGAAAACTGCAGGAATTAACAGCAATATAAACACACATTTAAATGAACTGGAAACCAAAGGAGCACAGGAACAAAGTGAGGCTGAAATTAGTGATTTGTCACCTTCCCTGCCTCCTGTATCCCCCTTTCTCTTCAGTTCTCTATCTTCTACTCATCTTTACCTGAAAGGGACCTGTCAGCTATTATGTGGCTGCCTGGCAGTGATGAGACTGCCAAAATGTGACAGCCTTATCTAGAGCACAGCCCTGCAAATTGCCAAGCATTGATCCAGCAGCCTGGGCCAGCTGATCAGTGCAAAGCTGCTTTCATTTCTTTTCTTCTGGGAAAGAAATGAACTCCTCTGCCAGCAGCTGCTGTCCTGCCACTGCTATTCCCCAGCCAAACAAAGGGCCTGAGAATTAGAATTTAGTTAGATGAATTAACAAGGCATCCCTTTCTCCTCACTTGATTTTTTTATGCTGTGCTCTGGATGTTGCACTGCATCCTGAAATGCAAAACAATACAATTGATTATTGCAATTTCTCTTCAGGCTTTGTGTCATAAATATCTTCCAGGTACATGGCTGAGAGTTGCCAAAGCCCCATAAAGTTCCATCCCAGCTGCTTTTCAATTCTTCCCCTATTATTACAATCAGATTTCACAACCAAAAACATTTTAGCTGGTTATGTCCTGCTGTGAGAAGGAATAATATTTTACTTGGTTTTTCTCCTCCTGAAATGATGTTCCTTGTGGGATTATTTGAAAAACTCTATTTGCCTCTTGAAAAGGAAAGCAAAAATGATAGAAGCAACCTCCTAGCTCTGGTTTTACACCTACATCCTGTAGCCTGTGTCTAGAACAGCTTGTGTCACTCTGTAACAGCTTTACAGAAATAATGTGGGTCTGCTTCAACACAGAGCAGGTTAAATATAACAAAGGAAGATCAGGAATATCACTTTCTTGGCTAATTTATTCAAAATGGGGCATTTCCTAGTTTCTCTCCTTTTAACTCCCATTTTATACCATCATTTCCTTTGCTAGGTATTTCCCAGTTTAGCTAAAATTCCTGCAGAGCTGTGCTTTCATAGGCTTTGGTTTTACCTCTGCAGACACTTTCAGATCATTTTATATTTTATCCTGAAACACTTCCTGGAACTTTTGATGGACTTTATTACCACACTTTATTAAGCCAGAATATTTATCAACCTAAAACACTGTGTTTCAAAATTAATTCATTGAGCCCTTTCTTCAAAAATTTGGGTTTAAATGCATCAGGAAACCCAGCCCTTCTTTCCAGCTGCAAAAGATTTGTTGCCACTTCACCCAAAATAAAACATTTCACATTGATGGACATCTTCTGGCTCCAGGCAAGGCTAAATCTGTGCAGCCAGCTCCAAAGTGCAACATCAGAAAGGAACTCACACCTCTCATTACATCAGAGAAAGATGTAAAATATGCATGGTGGCAGCTGAACTCCCCTGGGGAACAGGGTTTGTCACACTTTATAACAGTTCTGCCCTGGTGCCTTCCCTGAGCTCTGGTGAGGGGATAAACCAGAGGGGACAGGGCTCCATTCACTGGCAGCAAGTGCACCCTGCAGCCCTGAAGGATGCTAACATGTTTTTTTGTGTTTTTTTTTCCTATGTAGGAATGATTCCTGTCCTTCTAACATATTTAGCACAGTTTTTAATTCCTCTTTTAGATGTTACTCATGCCTTTCCCCCTTTGACTCCAAAGTGTTCACTGTGCTTGGAAAAAAACCCACAAAAATACCAAGATGCTGAACCAATAAAGACACTTGAAGAATGAAAAGCCAGACAGCAAAAGAATGAATTGCTGAAAGATTAGTGCCCTAATTAGCAAACATAAGCTAATTCCTACTCATAGCACAAGAAAATTTAAGAAAATAACTCCAGTTCCCCTCAGTAAGGAGTAGAAACTGTAAAATCTAGTGCAATTGTAGGAGTTAAATTCCACATTCTGCTTGAATGCTCGATGGGAGAAACACCATCCACATCTAAATAAAGCACTTATGAAAGACTTAACTGCAAGTACACGAGGAACTGAAATTAGACCAGCTAGTTAACCAGTGGACATTTAAGTGCTAACTCAGATTAACATCATTTTACTGATTCCTCCTCTTGGTATGTTCTTCTGGATATTGGAGGAGCATCAGTTTATGGTTCCATGGGAATAACAAAGCTTGGAATCGTTGCAACACTTTTAATTTCTCATTAGGACTTTATTTACTGACTGCAGATGTGATGGGGTTTAACTGCAGCCTGTGCTTGAGGGTCCCTGAATCACAGTAAATTACAATTGCAAACAGTTGTCTTCCACTTGCTTTCCACTACCTCTTGCACTGGTTTCAATCATGCCAAAAAAAATTTTTAGCCAGCCAGAGAACTCTTAAAAAATAAGTCACTGAGTGACTAGAAGCAGTTTGCCAAGGGAAAAACTGGGAACCAGTGGCAGGAAGGGAGAAGAGCCACAGAATCCCAGCCAGCATTTCACAAGCTGAAGGTCTCAGAGTCTATTGACAAAAGCAGGCAATCCAGATTAACAGCAAATTACACAAACAGATAAATGTGCAGTTGGGAATTCAAGACTCTGTTCACCCACTGCCTACTCACAAAATTGCTGAAAGCCTGGGTCAGGCACTTCCAAAAAAAAATAAAAATTCATATATCACATACAGCATTCTAGCTTCTCATTTGTCTGGGAAGCCTTGCAAAGCCTTATTATGAAAAGTATTTGACAAAACAACAAGACAATTAGAAAAATAAATTAAAATAATGGTGAGGGAGCTTCAGACATGAGTGATAATATCAATCTGTGACTTTGACACAAATAATTAGAAGAATTACTCACTTAGTGTAACTTTTAATGATCTTTTACTTAAGAGAAAGGCAGAGAAAGACAAAGAGCTGATAGAATATGCAATGGAGATGCAAGCTGCCATCTTTCTCCTTTCTCAGAGTCACTTCTGTGACCTTGGCTGAGGTTTTTCATCCTGCATCCCAGGAAGCTGCTCTGATTTTCTGCTGCTCCTTGGTGCCTTTACACTCCTCCCAGAGAAGTCACCCACAGGAGTCTGACAGATGAGCACACTGCACACCCACCTCCCCACTGTGGGATGCCAGGGATGCTCAGCAAAGCTGGGAATGAGATTATTCTCCCTCCATCACAGCCAGAGTCCTGCAGCCTGCTCCTCTGAGCCAGGAGGGCAGCAATCCTCAACCTGCACGAACTCAGGTGTCTGCTGAGCTCTCCTGCTGTTACAGGACCAGACAAACAGAAGCAGACAGATATTTAAGTCACCTTATTTGCATGTGGACAGAAAAAAAAAAAAAAATTCTCCCAAGTTTTCACTTTCTATTTTCTTCTATTTTAGGTAAATACCTGATGTGAACTACACCCACATAACTCCCCAGGTCCTGTTTTACACTCCCCCTGACTGTGAAGAAAGGAGGAGACAATCATTACTTTGCTTTTATCACCTTTAACCACAATATTACCTGTCTGCAGCCCCCAGTGACTTTGCAGTGTCCTGTTTCTGCCCTGTTCTCCTCTCCAGGATGAACACAGACCCACTCTGAACTTTGCACACAGATACAGATACATCCACAGAGGCCTGGTGGCATTGGGAATTCCATCTCAAAAATGACATGATGATAAGATTTTTTAATTAGTTTAACACTGGCATATCTTGCTCTTTGCTCTCACCACATCCACGAGCTCCAAAGGAAGCTCTGGGAGTACAAACAACCACAGAGCCCCAGAGCTGCTCTCCTCTGCAGGTTTTGGGAGCAGGATCAACTCTAAATGCACTGAGGCTTTCATTGTGTCCACTCACAGTTTTCCAGGAACTCTTTCCATAAAATGATGAAATTTTTCATCACTGCCTACTAAGTAGTTTACACTCTGAAGCAGGAGGATCAAGAATCTTCATAAACAATACCTTATGTAATTAATAATTCCATTTACATGCTGTAAATTTCAAATCCTTGTCAAACCTAAGATTTTTAATTGATTAGATTAAATGACACATTTTCTAATGGAGTTTTCACTCTTCCCTTCAGATATTTTAGATATGGACAGAGTGCACTGATGAGAAATGGGCCAGGACCACTTCTGCAAGAGCAGAACCTACAAATGCCAATCCTGTCCAGTTCCTTGAGAACAGGAGCCAACCTGGACAAGCCCCAGCATTGAAAATTGCAGGAGGCAGAGTTGATTCCAAGATATCTGGTGTTTGTGCAGCCTCTGTGGCAAAGCTGGTTCATCTTTATTAACTAAAATGAGTTTATTCCCTGCTAACAACCACCTCTGCCAGAAGTGTTCAGTCATGAACCAAAGAGTACCAGATAAAACAGCACCCACTGACTTTTACCACAGCACAATCTTGTAATTTATTGTCAAGGAGGAACATTGCACAACACACAGACACACACTGAATTTCCATTGCAATTGCCACACTTTTGGTAGAGTTGTGCAAAATCTGCTGTTATTCCCAGCTCCATTTATTTGTATACAATGCCCTGGATCGATCCTTTATTTAAATAACACTCAGCTCCAGACTTCTCTCCACATTAGACACCTTTCAAATGTTGAGAGAGGGAGAGAAAAGGCAAGAAATAAACAGGGGAAATGTGGCATGTATCAATAACAAGGAGGCAAATTAATCTTAAAATTACTGCTGGGTTTGACAGTGTGATATACACCTAAGATTTATTTCCATCTTTTCCTCTGCAGAATATTGAGCTGTGAGTGTTTTAACTTACACTTACCCATGTGGTTGCATCTGTTCCCCTCCTGAGTAAACTACAATGATTCCCTTTTTAGCTAGAAAATTTCTGCTAGAGTTTTGTGTTTGCTGATTTCCATGAACAATCCCAAAAGATTTGTGCATGACAGAAAACCTCCCTTTTTAAAGAGGCCAGCATCAAGCACTTCTATCAGTGCTACCTTCTCAGCTGTAACTCAGAATGTCATTTGTGACAAACATCCAAATCCCTCTGAGATCAGAGGGGAAAACCCTACAGAGGTGAGCCCCAGTTAGATAAGCCTGAAGCAGTGCAGGGATAATTTATCAGAAAGCAATGGCAGAGTTTCTTAACACCAACAGATGGGAGAGAGAGAAGGCTGGAGCATGAATGAAGAACATCTTTAAAACTCCAAGAAACAGAACTGCAGAGCACACACAGGTATATTCTGTGTCCAAATCAAGCTGTCTCCTTGTACACCATTAATATCTCACAATTCAAAGCAGATACAAAGCCAGACAATTAAGAAAAAAAATAATCCAGTTCTGTTATTAAATTTATTCCACTCTGCATTTTAGCAACTACATTTGCCTTGATACTTAATGGTTTCATAAGTTATCATTAAATAATGGTAATTATTTGCCATAGCAACTATAACAATATGTAATTTATATGTAGTTTTGAGCTGTAGGGAGAGGTTCATTTCATTAACACACAGCCAATGCACAATGGAAATATCTGCACCTTCAATCAAACCAAGAATGTGTTTGACAACAGGGTGAGATGGCCATTTGTCCTCACTTTCCAAACAACACTAAATCATGTTTTTCTCCAAATCAGAGTGTGTTTTATTATTGATTATATTAAAGCAAATGAAGGTGTTTAGTTCAGTAGGGAAATACACAGTCAGAAATTGAGATGGCTGCATTTAGCTTAAAAAAAAAATCTCAGTGTAGTTTATAAAGAAATATATAAAAGCATATGATTACAAAGCCCTTCAGGGGTTTTCAGCCATGCCCATTAGCAGGTAGAAAAACTTATATTAATTCACTAATTTCACACTAGTGGCAAGATTAGAAAACAAACAGGGGAAAAAAATTAAACACCTTTGGTAAATAAAAGAAATCCTGACGTTTCAGTGAGATCATTTCCACTTAGCCTCATATATATCTGATTTTTCTCTCTGCCCCACAGAATCCTCTTAAGAAGAAGGAAATCTATTTTATGATAAATGGACTGGAAAACCTGATCCAGACAGGTTTTTTTCCCTCCAGTTGCACAAATGTGAGCCTGTCACTGCTGGTGGGAGGTACAGGATGCTGCTGTACCCTGGTGCCAGAGCACATCATCTGCACAGAGCACTGCAAACACAGGAATTCCCTCACAGAAAAGGAACAAAAAGCCTGGAAGACATTCAAAAGACTCTAGAAAAGGAAATGAAATTAAATTAAAAGGAAAGGAAGGAGTAAAGGAAGGTAAAGGATTGGGAGAGACAGGCAAATTTGATGGAAATGAAGAAAGGGGTTGGAAAAAGGAAAAGCAAAAAGCCAAAGAAACCCAGAAACTGATCCTTAGAGATGCACCCAGGAGAGAGAAGAGTCCTGTGCCCATTTCTTGGGCTGACAGCAAGAAATGAATCAGCAGCTGCAGGACAGGGAGGCAGAACAGATTTACTGAGTGTGTTTGGTCACTCACTCCTGCTCTCCATCAACTGTTCCACACTGGCACTACAGGGAAACCAGTGTGCTCCTGGTAAGCATTTACCACCAGTATTTAACTGAGTAAATACCACCAGTATTTAACTGAGTATTTACTGTTCAGTTCCTACTGTGAGCCTGCACATGGGCTCAGTCAGTGAGCACAAGGAATCACACTTTGCCACCAATGCACATCTCTGTTGTATGAGGAGCTTCTCTGGTGTCACATTCTGCAGCAGAGGAGTGGCCTTGTGTACTCACCACTTGTGCCAGTGTGTTTTCAATGATTAAAAAAAAAAAAACAAAACAACAAAACAACAAAAGAAACCAAACCCGCAACCCCAAACTAAAACCAAAACCATCAGAAAACTTGAAAACAACTTTTAATTGTGCAAATGCAAAGTGAAATACAAGATGAATATCAGCATTTATGAAGCTGTGCTGTCCTTTACACATCCAGCATAAATCAATAAATCAAGAAATCTACTGTACTGTGCTCTACCATCTTCTCCAGCTTCATCTGAACCTTGCAGCCCAAGAAAACTTTCTGACATCCAAGAACTGAGCTGGGTACTGCTACTTGTAGGAAAATTACTGTATTTCACTGGATGGCTTCACTCACTCATCAGCTGTAGCCTGATCTTGATAAAAGCTACCTCTGATCTGCAAAACACAACCAGCCAAGCTATTAAGGCCATCTGACACAGAACACAAATCAAGTGATGAGTTATCAAATAGCACTCCAAAATATCCTTGAAAATGAGCATATTTATTAATGTCTTCCACTGCACTGATAACAGTTTTATTTTTGCATATCAATAGTTAACAAGCATTAATAGCAGCAGCATTTTCTGAAGTCATTAGATCAATCTGAAAGGAAATGTCTTCCTACAGGATCATACATTTCCACTAGACATGGTGGTGTAATGGAGTTAAATTATTTAAATGTAATTACAAACCCAAGCAAGGCACTGAAGCCATGCACCAATATTACAAACTGACGTGGTAACAATATATAATGCATTTCCACTGCTGTGCCAGGAATGCTAAAAACTCTTTCCTTGTCTGCTGAGGAGCTTCCAAAGCATTTGGGCTTGGAGAGCTCCCACCTTTTTATTCCATTTTGTGACACTCCAACACCTTTCTTTTACTAACCCAGCTACGGTGTGCTAAGTGACCAGGCTGGGTTTGGAGCAAAAAAATGAAAAAAAAACTACATTAACAGAAAGAACAAACCCAAGAGCAAAAGCTGCTGCAGAGGGAGATGGGTGGCAGCTGACTGCCAGAGAATCACAGAGTTTTATTCTCCCCAACAAGAATAAGTAAATCACATTTCCCACACAAAAACAGTGAAACCATAATCCTGTGCATCCTCTTGACTTCACAATCTGTGTTATTATACCCCATTGAGAACATTTCTCCTTTCAGTACACAGGTTAGGCCAGGAAAAGCAAATTGGCAAAAATAAACATTGAAGGATGGCCACAAAAAGAGAATGGAAAAGCAAAGCAAACCCAGCAGGGTGAATTTTGGCAGCTGGTAAGGTAAACTCTGGAGGGTAAGTGGTAGAAGGGAAGAAAGAAGCTGTAATAAAGATGAACACAAAGTAGAAAACACAGCCTAAATAATAAGTACCTGGAGCCTCCTGCTTGTATTGTAATTGACTTTCCCTCAGCTCTGAGTCTGAGGGATCAAATCCAAAGCCACACACACACACTGGGACATGATTTCACTGCAGCCAAATTGTTTCAGCACCTCTGTCTCCACTTCTGTTCAAGGGAAGCATTAGGAACCACTGCACCCCCAGACCAGCTAAGTCCAGGCTTTCTTTTTGGTATTTTCATTTGGCTTTTGGGCCCCAAAAGAAATATTTGAAAAAAACCAAAAAAAAAACCCAAAAAAAACCAAAACAAAACAAAACAAAAAAAAAAAACAAAAAAACAAACAAACAAACAAAAAAACCAAAACAGTGGTTCCATTTTCTCCAGTACCTACTGTGCTAAAAACCTCAATTTTTAATTCATAACACCTCCTATTTAATATTTTCCTTAGATATCTGCTGCTTGAGGGATGTGATTACATGACACTTGGAGATTTAAGAGATTGCAGAAGGATTTAGTGCATGAATCTTAATCAAAGCTGTAAAGCAAATGCAGAAAAATCTTCCTAAAATATTCAATGCAAATGTTATGATTTCCAATCTGGTCTTGTGATCCCCAAACAAATGAGACTGGAAATGTTGGATAAGAAGTCCCTAACTTTGGGGAAAAAAAAAAAAAAAAAAAAAAAAAAAAAGAGAGAACAGGTAGGATTTATGCACTTATTTTTTAGAGATTTCTGACATCACCAGAGGGAAGATGCTGTATACTGCATGTAGCACAGAAATAACAGAGTTCCAAGAGAAATACATGAAAAAGGATCTATCCCATCACACCAAGGGAATAGAACAAAACATTGTCATTTTTCCTTTAGTGGTTTCCCAGGACAACATAGCCCTGGAGGAGTGTTTGGATAAGCAGAAGAGTCTCTAGGGCCATTTTCTGGCAGTGCCCAGACAGAGGCAGCCCCTGGCCATCCCCTTCCCTCTCCTGAGCCCCCTCCAGCCTGGCCAGTGTGCACCAGCAGAGCCCAGCAGCCTCTGCCCACAGGAAGAATTCCAAGTGCCCTTTCCAGGTGTTTAGAGGGGAATGGAACAGCCCAAACAAAGCTGGGAAGCCAAGCCCTCCCCTCCTCAGGATGTGCTGCTTTGATGCCTTCTCTTTCCAATGCCAGCAGATGTCATTGTCTCCTAATTTTTTTTTTTTTTTTTTTTTTTTCCTTATCAGAAGTGATGCATTTGACTCAAAAGCTCTCATTCACAAGCAGACAAAGTCACAAGTCATCCAGACAAATTTATCTCAGCTCGGAATGAGGGAAATTGGCTGATTTGCCACTTCAGCTCTTTCCAGAGGATTCCAGCACTGGGAAGTCTGAGCTCACTCTGCACCTAGCACCCTCTGATTTTCATCCTGTACCCTCTGCCTCCAGCCCTGCCTGGATGGGAAGAGCAGCATTCCCAGAGGGGAGCAGCCCCTTGGAGCATTCCCAATGATTGGCAGCTCTCAGGCTTTTTAAATATTGCACTGACTTAAAAAGAAGCTGCAAAATAAATGAGCATTGCATGGCAGCCCTCAGCAGAGTCTTCCTCAAGTGATAGTAATGAAATCAAAGTAATTCAAGTTCAGGGCAGGTTGGATTTGGGGGTTTTAATCTATTCTGGAAATGTAAGGGCTCTCCATCCACTTTGCAGATTCAATAAATAAGAATGTGGGGCTGAGTAGGTTCTTGTTAGAAGAAGAAAAATGAAATGGAAATGAAAATAGTGGTTGCAAACAGAGAAAGAGACTAAGTTTTCCTTATGAAACAGGCAGTAAAACTGGCATTATTCACACATTGTGTCCAACTTTCTCCTCCTATTCAGAGTATGGATTTTCACACACCAATTTTTAAACTATTTATACTTTCCATCTCACAGAACTCGGCTCACATAGGCAGCGCCTTTGATTTTCTTTTCATCATTAATATGTTCCTATTTCCTTTACTGCAAGAGCATCAATGTTTGGTCTATTTCCTCGTTTGAAATGTACTTTATATCCCCAAGGACAAAATCCCAGTGCCACATTGCTGAGGCTGCTACAACAGAGGGTCAGTCTCAGCCACTTCCCAGTGACAATGCAGCTTTGACTGGAAGTCAAAAAGCTGGGAAACCTTGAATGGTGTTTCACATACCTGCTTTATGTGTAATTTTGTCATATTTAATGCAAATGAACCCTTAGACTTCAATCACATTATGGGCTGCTCCTACAAAAAATCAGTTCTGTAATAAAAAAAAAATTCTCTTCTGCAACTAATGAACATAGAAGAGGTTTGCTCATTATCACTCTACTCACTGCCATCACTTGAAGGACTTAATTAATACTGTTACATTCTACTGCTTTCCTAGGAGTTCACAATCCAGTTGTTAATGTTGGCTGCAGCAGGTGGAATTGATATTTTGGAAGTGGTTGTTAAAATATGACTCCAGAAAACGCCTCCATGGAGTACAGAGAGCAGAATATAATGTTGTCAGTCTGTGCATGGAACTGGGGGATCTGCAGCCTCCCTTGGGAAATTAATGTTGGCATAATTTGATTATGGATAAAATTGAACCCCAAAAGTCCAGGTTTAATTTTGTGTTTGAGACACTAAAGCAGCAATAAGGAATTCTAGATTTCAGTTCAAAGTTTCCTGCTAAAGAGATGAGGTTTTGAAATAGAATTTAAAATCAGAAAATGAGGAGATTTCACAATTACAGCATCACTGCAATATCTCAGCTGTGTGGGGAAACCATGCAGAGCACCTCAAATTGCACTTTTTCCTAATTTTTGTCATAAAATGGATTGCAGGTGCTACAGATGACTTTGGAAGACAGTGAATAGCCACGTGCCACAGCTGATATAAAATCATTTACTGAGATCCCTGTTTCACTGCAAGCTTCCCTACAGAAGGATAAACTTAGAAGAGTCTCCAAAGAGCCCAACACAAAATACCATAAAAGTAAGACAGGTAATAATTCCATCCTATATCCAAATACTGAGTATGGACAAGAGTTCATGGAGTTAAATGATTCCACTTCCTTCCCATTATTTGGGATAGCACTTGTGGGTTCTTAACCTATTGCAATCACAGTGCATTCAGGTAATTTTTATCTAATAAGTCATCCCCTCAATTTGTCTCAGTGGAGTAGCAGTGCAATATAAATGTTACATGATGAAGTGAATTTTATTTTCTCAGAGATTTCTCCAGATTGAAATTTCTATTGCAGTCCTTTCAACAGGTTGTGTCTGATTCCCTCCACCAGAAACAGCAACGCTGAAATAGGAATATGCAGAGGAATTGTGAAATTTGTTGCACCAAGACAAGATTTTGTAAAATTTCTATTCTGATCAAGATTTTGGACAGGATTTCTTCTTTCACTGCAAGACCTAGAAAGACCACAAATCCTGGAAAAGTTCAGGAATTTTTCAGTATTTTTATCTTTGGGTCTTCCTCAGCTGCTCAAACACACTGAGAACTAGTCCACAAATGGTGCAAGCACCTTTATATCAGAAACCAAACAGAATAAATGCAATTATTCTTATCTATACACACATTTGGTTATTGATTTTTACAGACTAAAATCTCAAGTCTATGTTAGATTCCTTCATAATGAAGTGTGGAAAAATATTGAAATTAACAATAGTTATAATATTTCCTATGTTGGGATTTCAGTAGAGTTTACAATTTGGAGAATAAAAACACTTTGGATCCAGGGTTCTTAGCTCTGACACTGTATTTTTGAAAGCAAAACAAGGTAACAAGCCCACCTCCCACATTACCTATGGACCTTGATATTGCACTCCACAAGATGCCCAAATTGCTTCCAGCAGTTCAATATCTCTCACAGGGATTTCAAATTAAATGCAAACCACAGTCCCTGGAGTGGAAGGCTGCTATTTTATCCAGATAACCACCATGGAGGAGCTCTCTCCTTCCACAGCATTTTGTAGAAATTACAATGCATTAGTAACATGCAATCCAAAGGAAAAGGATAAAATTGATAGCCTAGAAAACATCCTGTGTAAAATATCAAACTGTATTTATAAAAGAGAAGAGTTTCCATGTGAAACTGTGTCCTATAAACTTGTGGGTGAAGGTGAAGCTCCACCTGGAGAGAAACTGTTCTGTCAATACTGTGCACTCAGAGCAGCATCAGAAATCAGCCCCAGTTTTCTGCCAATGCAGCCCTGGGGTTTTTATTCTAACATTTTTTAAGGACAGAAAACATCATTTGAATGTCAAAGCTTTTGATCTGGGGAAAGACTATCAAAGACTCAGGAAGTAAATGCAGGTGCAATTATTTTAAAATTTGCTCATGCATGTCAGTGTTGTCATATGTGTGTGTGTCTCCTTTTTTATGAAATGCAGAATGTCTCTGAAATGTCCCACTCGTGTCTCAGGGGCTTTTTTCTCTCCCCCATGATCTACATTCTCCAGAACACTGCAATGTGACTCAGTAAGCCCATCAACAAATGGATTATAATGGATGGAAAGGGAAAATAATTTATATTTCATGATATGTTTTAAGGTACTCAACTGAAAGGCCTTTCAGGAAGCTGGTGCTCATATTTCTCTAATTTTTATACAAGAAAAAAAAAAAAGAAAAAGAAAAAAAAGGATAGGACACCAGGAACCTCCCCAAGCTCCCTGCCCTGGACATTTGTGTCCAGGCACAATTAATCCCAAAGAGCTCACGATGCACAGGGATGTGGATTCACCACAAAGGAAAACAATTTCCTGCACTGCTCTCTAGCTGAGTGAAGAGTGGACAAGTGGGCAGATTTTATTGGAAATATGGGATAAACCTTGCTCTGCTCTGGAGTGTTTATTCCAGTGCCTCTGCACAAGCACTCATCACAGCAGAAGAGGTGCTAAAGCCATTGTGTTAGAAAATAATTTGATTTGTGGCACTTGCCGTGGAATCATCCCAATGTGACAAATCCAGCTTTAGGCACTGCACCAGGAGCTGTAAATGGGGAAGGAGGGACTGGGAAGCCTGGACCCACCCTGCTGGGCAGTGACAGCAGTGCCATGCCAGGGACAGGTTTGGGGACACTGAGGGACTCCACACTTGTGACATCAGCCCATCAATAAACTTCTTCATTTCAGGAGGGCAGCTAAAGATCAGCTCAAAATGAGGAAAACTGTTGGTTATTGGAATCCACGAGACTCCAGGTCCTGATTGGGATTTGCCTTGAGCTTTTCTCTTCTCTCCCTCACAGAATTCCCTCCCCACACCACCACTCAAGTCTGAGGCAGAATCATCTAACCAGTTCAATTATCCCAATTATTTTAAGCTTCTACTGCAGTTACAGAAGTTTCACTTCTTACTCCAGGTCACAGTGCACAAACCCAAATTTTTCTCAGGTTTTTCCTCATCCCCTCCTGTTCCTTCCCAGAAACTCCACAAAGCACTTTTAAAAGGAAGAGACTTTCCAGGCTCCTTTGAACCCATACATGGAATCACCATGTTTGTCAGCAAGTTCTTAAGGAGAAAATAAAAGTATTTCTCTGAGATGCTGGGATTCAGTTGTTCTTGCAGACAAAGCTCAGCTGACCCCATGAATCATTTTCCTGATGATGAGCAGCACAGCATGACCTGTCCTCAAGAATGGGAACATTTTCTGGATGACCAAAACACTCCACAGGCTCAGAGCTAAACACAGGCAATAAACCCATTTCAACAGTTAAGTTAAGCACTCAGTTCAGACTCTAACAGATTCTTTCACACTCTGCCTTCTTTGATCCCAAGTATCCTCTAGCTACTAACCTTGAAGGTAGCACACAGATTAAATTCCCAATGATACACTTATTTAAGTTGCTGTTAGCAGTGTGTTATCGTGTGACACTCCAGCCTGTGAATCCTTTCAGTTGTCAATGACAGCTTAGTGATAAACTTCCCTCTCAGCCATAACACCCCCCTGATGCACCTCATTTTCCCATTTGCTTTCATGTTTAACAAAATGTCACAGAGATACAAATAAATAGGAATATATTGCATCAAATATTCCTCACAGTAGAATTTTCTTAACAGACAATGACACAGAGAGAGAGATTTGTTTCTTTGGAAAATACAAGCAGATTTCAATGAACTGCCTTGTTCATCTCCAAGTGTAGACTCCCAAAAAAAAGAAAAAAAAACCTGCAGACCCAGGTCCCTTCTCTCCCTGTGTTTCCAGCTCAATAATAATGCATATATTCATATCCTAAAATTGGTTTTTAAAAACCATTTGGACTGCTTTTCATTTTAAGCAGCTTGTTTTCCTCCTGATCACAAAGGTTAAAAGAATTGGGAGGTTTTCCTAAGCCTGGGTTCCAGGACTTCACAGAAAGCATGCAGAAGCTCTGTTAATTAAGGTAACTGCTGCAGAAAAGTGTGTTATGCTGCATCAGCATCATGTAGCTGACCCAAAAAAAAGCTGTTTGTTAAGCCATCTAAGCTCCATGTAAATTACAGCAAGAAAAGCCTGTGTTGGATCACATTTAAGACACGAGTTTAAGCACATTTTTCTTCTCTTTGAAAACAAGTTTGAGGGAAAAAAAAGTTTAAAATCTTGGAAGTAAAGAGAATATCAATATTCAGTAGCTCATAACACACATAGTACTGTGGGAAGCACTGCAATGAATGTGTGGAATTCCTGGTTCTTTTCTGTTACGAGTAATGCTGGGGATTCTTAAGGAAAAGAAAACAAAAAACAACCAAACCCAAAAATATCATTATTCTCTGCCACCAAGAACAAGAAACTTCAACAATCAAGACACGTTAGCTCAGGGTACAATAAATATTTTCTTGGGAGAAATCAGTGAAGCCCACACAAGAGATTTTTATACAGCATAAAAAAATACTCTACATACAGAAATTATTCATTCCAGCTGGCAATTTATTAAAGTGGGTCAATCATACTGTTTATTGAGCACTGTTCCTCAACCCAACAGAGAATTTAAGTGGTCATCTTGATGTTCAGCACACAACCTCAGGCGTGCCAGATATCTCCAAGCACACCAGGAAAACTCCCAGTGGCTTTAGCCAGAAGCTTCCTTTGTGCACCCAGAAAAGTTTGTCCTTTGGGAAGAACCCTGAACAAACAGAGCCACCCCTGCCCCACTTCCAGATGAATCTTAAGGCTGCTTAAGGAAATCTGCCATGCCTCATTTGTCATGCTGCCCAGCCCCAGATCAAAGTGACAGCACACCTTCCCAAAGGTTTTAAGAATATGAGCCTATTACAGCATGGAAATGTTTAGGTATTATAGAGGGAGGTACAATAGAAAAACTCCTAACTAAATAAAACAACTTATAAATGAATCATTCAGCAGTGTTCATAGACTTCTCCCAGAGACAGCCTTCCCTCTGGAATACCCAGCACAAAACTGCATGGAAAGACAGAGCTTCACAATTTCCAACAGCTCTTATTAGAACCACACATAAAACTAATAAACCTATTTCCTTTGTAGTTTTAACTTTTCTAAAACACATCTATATTCTAATCCCTCCCATTACTGCTGTGAGAGGAGATGAGCAGGGGGATGTTTTCCATCTCCAGTTACTCAAAAAGACATTCCAACAGCTCAGAACTCTAAAGCTCAACACAGAAGCACAGGATCAAGCAGCAGGTTGAGTTTGTGGCCTCAGAGAAGCTTTGCCCACCTTCCTGAAGCTTCTGCAGATCCTTCACCTCCTGTGTTTCAACACACAGGACTGGAAGAAAGTCACTGGTTTCCCTGGCCCTGAATTTTTTCCAGCACCTTTAACTCACAGAACAGCACTGCAACAATCCCCTCTGTCCATGTTCTGCTCTGACTGGAAAAAAGATAAAAAGCAAGGACACCTTGAACCAGTGTTTAAACACTAGAGCTAGAAAAGTGGAACTAAATCTGTTTTACTAAAGAAGTAGCATTGTCAGGAAACAAACTAGGTATTGGTTGCTGAAAGCTCTCAGAATTGCAGGGAATCCTATACACAAAAAAACCCCAAAAACAAAAAACAAAAACAAAAAAACAAACAAACCTCAAAAACAAACAAACAAACAAAAAAAAAAACAAATCTAAAGCATTCATCTTCTTTTAAGTAAAAGTAAAACCTAATTTAAAAGGAAAAAGGCTCTACTTAACACCTAGGAAGTGTGGATGAATCTCAAACTCATGCAAAAAAATGTTGGTACCCCTAGAATAACAAGACATTATTTAAGAAAAAATGAATTAAGGTGTTGAAGGCCGGAAAGGACTGACAGGATTTGTTCATTTATTTGGCACCAGTGCCCAGAGAGCAGCCAAAAGAGGGGGCTGGAAGAAGAGATGCTCATGGAAAGAAAGACACTAACCCATGGTTCCAACCCATGAACAGGATTGCAAACCTGCTGCTCCCTCACCTTCACCAAAACACTCCTCTTACAGAGCTGCAAATCTGTGAAAGAAAAAGAAAAAATCCACCAAGATCTGTTTTTACATTAAAAGCCTAATTATGGGGACAAGATCACTTTGGGAAAGTCCTCTGGGCTTCCAGCACTTAAGTACTGGGACAAACTGGCAGCTTCAGGATTTATTATTCTGCTCAGAAATATTCCTCAGTGATAAATAATTTGGGTTTGGTTTTTAGGGCTGGGGTCAATCATGGGGTTTTGTGTCTTTTGGGGAGAGTGGATGAAGATTTTTTAATATTATTTTAAAACTATCCCATCCATTGCCAGCCCACCACACTTCATATTTCATGTTTTGCTCTTCCCCACTTAGTGTTAAGCTTGGAGATGAAACATGACATTTTAATTTTTTCTGTTAACAAATCCATGAGTGGGTGCAGGCAATTTGT
The DNA here is from genome assembly GCF_029582105.1 of Oenanthe melanoleuca. Lineage (NCBI taxonomy): Eukaryota > Metazoa > Chordata > Aves > Passeriformes > Muscicapidae > Oenanthe > Oenanthe melanoleuca. The sequence continues at coordinate 17,537,132 of NC_079338.1, read as the reverse complement.
AAGGACACTGATTATTGGCTCCCCTCTGCCTCCACCTAAAAACCACCTTACTAAATGAAAACCATTGCAAAACCTCAGCAGCTGTGACACAGCCCTTGCCACAGAGAATTGCTCCCTTTGCTGTGTAACTGTGTGCAATAATCATGTCCCCCTATAGAAATTAAATGGAATGATCTCCCAGAGACAGGAATAAGCTGCTTTTTGAACATGTGTGTGCACTGCTGGCTCTTGCCAGGAATGAAATCCCATCCTTCCTGGGATGACTTGTTTCAAAAGCTTCAGCTGGTGAAAGATTTGTGCATCCAAAGGAATTTACAGGAAGGTTATTTTGGGCTGGAAGTGGAGTGAAACATAGGAGCTGTGCAGATACAAGTCATATGGAGGAGTGAAATTTTTAGTGCCTAGTCAAGATCTAGAGTTTTCCAAATACAGCAGAAAATGTTCAAACATTAACAGGCAGACATCTGAAACAAATGGTGTTGGATAAAACCTCCCCTGACTGCAAGTATTTGAACAATTTCCAGAAAGGGAACATGCTCATCTAATCAGTTTGGAAGTGCAGATTCCAGCCCTGCAGAATTCAACCCCTCTCAGCCTCTGGGTTTTGTCTTTGGAGCAGAGTTTGCCTCCAGCAGGGATATTTGGGAGGAGAGTGGTGCTCAGTGTGAGTAAAGGCAAAATTCAAATGTCTCCATTTCGCTGGTCAAGATGGAAAAGTTATTTCAACTGCATTAATATCCACGAGTGGCTGAATTACCATCCTATTTTTATAAAAAAAGATATTATAATACACAGGACACTGTTTGATCATTACTCTGTGATTTATATGACAGAATAAAATGAATCTAGTGGTTTGCTCTTTTTCCTAAGACAAGGGAATACACTGAGTCAGAACTAAGTCAGTGCAGTAACCTAAATATTGTGCAAATTAAATGTTTTAACATCATCACCTCTTAAAAAGTTGATGTATCTGTCCTAGCTGAAACTTAAAGACATAACTGCAGTTTCTTTATCCTCTTACAGCAGGTATGTGCAGACATACAACATTTCATCTTTTTGGCTTGCCATTTTACAGAAAGATTTACCACTGAAATGCCTGCTGGAGATTTCATTGCTACTGTCAATGCACGTCCATGTAAAATGAATTCCAGCATTATACACCTCCCTAGGTGTGCTGGAGACACTCATCCACTGCAACTGGAATTATGATACTTGATATGTCAGTAGGAACCAATATATAAGTGTCTAATTCCAGGGGAGAAGAAGGAAAAAAAAAAAAAAAAAGGATTTCAATTATTTGGTGTTAACTAGAAAGTGTCCAAACTACAAAGAGAAATATTACTATAAGATTAATATGTGACACCCAAATCCATAATGTACACCTATATGAGACAGTCTAGCACTTGATCAGGCAGGGAATTTGCATGTTGGAAGCTGCCAAGGCAGGCAGGATGTAATGCCTGATGAGAGCTGACAGGCAGGGGATTAACCAGAACAGAGACAAGTAATTCCACAGGTTTTACCTGTAGCTGACACAGGTAGGAGCATTTGATGAGTTATTCCAAAGGGATGAGGAGGGTGAGAGTCCTGTCTCACATCAGCTCAGGTGATGGCTCCTGGCACTGGGAGCATCCTGGATAACCTGGATGGAGCTGCTGCCCCACTCACAGGGAGGCAGGAATTAGCTTTAAGCAGGTGAAATGCAAGCTGACTTTACAGGGACACAAACCATCTCCCAACAAGGCTTTGCATCACACGGTTTGAGAGACAATTAAGGAACTTGCTCAGGAATCCAGAGCAATCCCCTGACAAGGAGTCCCAGCACCACCCTCTCATTCCTCTGGCTCTCTGTGTGCATTACTTAATATTCAATTTGTGATTCACAGGACTACAGTGGGGTTTAGTCTGCCTCTGGATCAGAGATAAAATTTCTGAATAGAGCTTTGTGGCTTGGAGTGTTTAGTTTTCCTGTAACATCATTACTGAGTTAGCTACACACATCCTAGGACATCAATTCCAGATATCCTGCCAAAGATCAGATGAGATCTAAAGGACTGCATTCATTAGCTGCCAAAAAAGTGCTGGGGGGAAGGGATAGAAAATTGCCTACATCTGTGATAGTGGGAAAAAGAAATACCACACAGTTGAATATGAAAATACAAGCAAATATTTACACAAGTTAAAAATGAGTGTGGCAAACCAGATTTGATTTTCAAAACACAAATAGAACTCCTGAACGTTAGAGAGACGGGATTTTTGAACAAAGTCTCATAAAAGCACTAAAGGAATATTTTCACTTGATGTTTAGGTAACATTTTCATTTGCTTACTTTTGTACTTTGTTCTTGTAGCACTCTCCCAGGAAGAATGGAAGCTGCTTTTCCTGATTGTTCCATTGTAGTGCCTGAATATCCTGTATTCTCTACAGATGGAGCTGTACATTAACAGAGCTGAGTTTGTACAAACAGCTCAATCAATGTAACACAGGGATTAATCATCACATGCCTGATTTCCCATAAAAGCTGGGGAGAAAAACGGGGGCTTGCAAGGAGATCCTTTTCAGCCCTCACAGGAGTTATGTGTTTTTCAACCTCTTAAGGTACTTTGGCCTTCGATGGAGTAGAAAACATTTAATCTTTTTACTGGTTGTTCCCCCACCTAAATCTCCTGAAGGCAGCATGAGAGGAGCTGGGGCATCCCCTGCTCCTGGCACTGCCTGTGCTGATGCTCCCTGTGCACACACACCCCTTTACTCCAGAGATGTTTTATTTTCCAGCTTCCCTCCCAAAAGCAGCATTTCACTGCCTGTGCTGCCCCTGCTGCCCCAGGAATTCAGATTACACAAAGCCTGGGCAGTAAAGCAGTGTGCATTAAGGTCTTTGTCTCCCTGAGAGATGAATTATTCAAATTGCACAAATATAGTGAGTTTCCCTTCCATTCTGTGTATCTTTGCAGGGTTAATCTGAGAATGTGCAAGTTCAACAATAACACAATTCCAGGAACTGGGAATTGAAGCTCAGCAGTGCCAAGAAATTAAAGCAAAGAGTCCAGTTCCATTTTCCATACATTGCTGCTAGCCCATTGTTAATTAATGCAATCTTATCTTTTTTAAACATCCTTCTGACTGACCCTACACATCTCTAATTCTTCCCATTCTCCCTTACACCCACACAGTTATTTCCCTTTTTTTTGTACAAGCTCAATAAATTTCCCACTTCAGAAAGAGGATGGAACATGTAGTCCTGCTAACCTCTAAAAATCTGCATAGTTAAGCTCTGGCTCCCTATTTTACAAATCATCTTTGGCAATCCCAAGTAGCCACTTAGCAGAATAAAATCATAACTATTACTTTATAAATAGAAATGATGTATCCAATCCTTTTCCCTCTATTAAAGTAATTTAACATAATGATGGAGGAAATAAAATTTCCCTTGTTTGGAGCTGTATGTGCATCTTGTACTCTTGAAAATCTGCTCCCCTTGGACTGTGGAACACAGAAGAGACCTGAAGGATCTGCCCTCTGATAGTCACAAACTCTACTCCAGCCACTTGACTTGAGCCTTCTAATTTCACCAGGACGTTTGGAGTCTGAAAAGAAATGTCTTGTACAGACCCAACAAAATAACTCAATCCTTTCTGTGTTTTACTTGACTAAAAAACAACAGTATGTGCTTATTTGTGTGCTGTTCATTGCTCTTGTTTGTGTGATATTCATTGCTCTCTTCTCCAACGCCCTTGCCCTGAGAAAATTGAAACTTCTATTAATTAAGAAAAGTTCATTAGTTCAACAGATTCATTAACCTTTGTTGGGAAATGTACACTGAGCACCAAATTAATCAGCATTCTGAAATCAAGTGACAACTTATCTATCTCTCTGTATCATTTTTTAAAAATATTTTTTATAGAGATGTATGTAAACCCATCCTACATCATTTTGGGAATTGTTATTTCCTACTTTAATTCCCCAGTGGTCAGCTCTCACATCAAAATGCTTTTTTTTTTACCTTATTTAAACAAAAGACTAATTTGAGAAACCACCTGGGACTTCAAACCTGTTTGCAGACTTTATTAATTCAGAAGTATTAGGCTGTGCCCTCCTCTGACTCAGCAGTGCCCTCTGAAGAAATTCTCCTTCCACCAAATTAGCCCAATTCCCACTGATGAGCCCCTCCAGATCCGTGTGGATCTTAATCACTTTCTGCCAAATTAATTCATTTATTTTGAGCTCAGCTTTTACCTATCAGCTCTTTACCAAACAGCTTCATTTTCCCTGGCAGGGCACAGCAGGGGCTGTGATGACACCAGGCTCATTTTGCCCTGTTTTTTTTGGCTGTGGATAAATCCCAAAAAGCTGCATCACATTGAGATGGTGATGCCTGAGGCTGCCCACCCATCCCTCAGATCTCTTATTTATATTTGTTTCTAAAGACTCCACCAGATGTTATTAGTCCTGACTGACCTTTTCTTTTCTGCCATTTCAACATAGCTCATTACTCAAAAAGATGAGAAAAGCAGGTTATTTTGACTCTATTCAAATCTTACATTGGTATTTTATTTAATCCCCCCCCCAGTTCCATAATGAAGGCCACAGAGCTAATGCCAGTGTTTTACAATTTGTCATGAATGTGAAAAGTTGACTCTACTGTAAAACCTTTGTTCTTTATAAAAAATAAGGGCAGCAGGCTGCAGACCTGGGCAAGACAAGGCTAATTCAGGATGGATCAAGTCCTTTAGTGGTAACATCAACACAGGTGCCCTTGCAGCAAAGGCCAAACCCATCATCATTTTATCACATTTGTTTTGGAGCCCCTCTCATTACATTCCAACTCCTAGTCACTAATTTTTGGCACAGTTAAACCGAGAATTAACATCTCTGTAGCTCCCTTTATCACTGCATGCTCCATTTTAATATCAGAATATTTCAAAGTGGTGTTGCCAGCTGCATGCAGTTTCCAAACAGCAAGGAATACATTATTGGTGGGAAAATAAAGTCAGATTGAAAACTGCTCACAAGATGAGTATCAAAGAGTTGGCATTTTAAAATACTTGTTTCACAGAAATCAGCACATTTATATCAGACAAAAGGAGCTCGGGAAAAATTTCTCATCTTCAATCATGTAACTCACATTGAATTTTCTGTTTCAAATGAGTGTCAGTCTGAAGAGTTTCTATAATCTTTAGCAAGATCCTAATTTCAGAAGAAACACTAACTAATTTTTAACTAAGTGATAATTATAGCTGCACAAGAAATAAATGACAATTAATTGTATTATTTTTTTAACTGCTGGTATTCAGAAACTATCAAACCTGCAAGAAAGAGCATTGCACTCAATCCAAGCTGTCATTTATCCATTACTGTTTACTGACTTTTTCCAGCATTTCACTAAATCTTGTCTGGTGGAACACTGCTCCAGTGGCTTAATTCCATAATCTCACCTATGCCATTAATTACTAGAAACTATTTAGCAGAAGTAAAACCAGTGAACACTGCTATAGGTAAGTTTCTTTCTCCTTCTGGTAACAAAGAAGGAACTTGGGGTGAAAATTTCCTTAACAGATTGTGCTTATTCCCATCTAAAAACTGGAAACAATTCATGGAGCTGCTACCCAGAAGCTCCAGCAATTCCTGCTTCACCACATCTGTGAGAAATTCTGATGCAATACAAGAGATGTACCAGTTTTAAATAGCTCACTATTTTATGTTGAGTACTGGGTTTGTGTCAAGGTTTGTTTTCATCTGTCAGATTTTAATTATTGTTAAATGCAGTGCTGCACCAACATGGAGCACGACTGTGATGCAGGATTCTGTCAAACCCCTCAGGGACAGAAAAAGTCCTGGCTGCACACACACGCTCAAGGTGAGCTGAAGTGAAACCTGGTGCTTCAGAAAGGCAAAAAGAGGAGCTCTGGTCAAAGTGCAGTCAGAAATCCCCAGGCTGGAAATGCAAGGACCTACAGTGAGTCTCTGCTGTCCCAAATTGTGAAATTGGTCACCTCTGCTGGTCACCTCCCCACTGGAACCACCCCTGTGGCCAAGCCTGGCTGTGAACTGAGCACAGATCTCATCTCCCTCCTCCTGCCCCTCTTGCTTTGAATCCACAGCAACCCAGGCAGACTTCATTCTTTTCTCCTCAGGGAAGTCTGACTCTATTGCATGAGCTCTCTTTTAATAGAAATATTGGATATCATATCCCCAGAGAATCTTGAAATCTTGCAGTTAAATGGAAAGAATACACTTGACCACAGATCTCAGACTGATGGAGATGCACTTCATGCAAGTAATATAAATAAAATATTAATTCTGTGGTAATGGGAAAAGTGCCTTTCTAACTTTTCTTTCAATTTTAAAAAGCTTGAGACTTTCTTAGCTCAAGAGGAAAATTCCAGCAAGTTTTGAATCTTCATAAAAGAAGTAAAAGACTTAAAAAAAAAAGTTCTTTTCTGGTCCTCAAAGGCATTTAGGCATTTACCTCTCTCCTAAAATTAGCAGTCATGCAATTCTGAAAATATATGTGAAATATGGATCCTTACCAATTTAAATGAGGGCTGTGCACACAGACTAGATGTAGAACTTAAATCCTAAATAAACAACAAACAAGCAAAACCAAAAACCCAAATAAAAAACAAAAGAAGAAGAAAAAAAAAAATTAAAAAAAAAAAAAGAAAAAACCCTCCAAAAACAAGGAAAAAAAAACAAACAAAAAAAAAACCACTAGAAAACAGAACCCACCAGTCTGTTCCATGGAGGAACTGCCCAGGCTCCATCACCTTTATCTTATGGGAACCTCTGCAGGGAAAGTGAAGGTCAACACAAACACTCAAGGAAACTCCAGTTCTGGAAAGATTCCCACACCAGCACAGGGCTGGGGCTCCCAGCTGCCACAGGAATTATGACCAAATAAATAAAACCTCTCTGTGCTGAACCAGGCTTCAGGTAAGCAGTGACACTAATTGGGCAGGGGAGCTCCCCTCTGGTACCTGAATTGCAGCCCACATTAAAGAAGAATGCTAATGAGATTCTAATAAGATGCTGCATTTTCCAGGCAATGCCACCTTTGTTGCACAGTAAAATAAAAAAAGCAGAGTGGAACGAGTCAAAAACACAATAAGAAAGAGCTACTGAGGCATTTTTAGCCTTCTGCTACTGAAATTATGTCCCCACACTATTTAAAGAATAACAATGGCAATATTTTGCTCAACAGAGGAATTGCACAGAACAGCAAGGAAAATATGGCAGAGGTTGGCAGTAAAGTCAAAATTTACAAACTGCAGCATCACCATGTCTTGATGTAAGAATTACTTTTATTGGAAATGTTATATATTCTCCACAGATTGCACCTCTATTGCAAAAAAACTCTGGCAAACATAAGACAACTGCCACATTACAGCAAAGCAGAATAAAGAAAAAAAAAAAAAAAGGAGAAAGCAAACATTTCTTGCCAAAAATCCTTCTAATAAAGCACAGCATGCACAAGGCTGTAGAGCTGATCTACACAAGGACACAGAACCTGCCTGCAAATACAACTTCCACCAAAAATTAAAACTAAAAAATTAAAAGATTTCCTCCATTGGTATGCAGCCCTAGCTCAAGGTGAACTTGAAATCCTAAATTACAGCAAGCAAAAAGTGTCAACAAAATTTACTGAGAGAGCAAATTAAATATGCTGAAACAATGAGAAAGCTCCAGAATCCAAAGTTAATCCAAGTGTAGGATGGGGGATGCAAAACCCATTCTCCTGCTTGTCTAAACAAAACCACCACATAACCAGTGATTCTTATCCTTCTGCCCTCTGCTGAATAAGTTTTAGGGATCTGAAGGGTTGGTGTAAATGGGAAGAAAAATTCCTCACATAATTTATAAGAAAATCTTCATATCCTAATTGTCCCCCCATACTTGAAGAATTGCCTTTACTGAACCAAGCTAAACACCCAAAACCCTTTTTAGGGTGCATATTTTACAGCAATTTTATATTCTCACACACACAAAAAAAGGTAAAACTTAAACATTTTTTTATTACCATAAATCTGTCCCAAATTGTACATCACATCTTTTTCCTAAACTCAGGAGCTTATGACTGGAAGACACAGTGTGAGAACAATCATAAAGGGCATAAAAAATCCTATGCAAAGGTTTATGAATATTGGCTATCCCTAATATTCATCTCTATAGTGATTTTTACATCACTTCTCTTTATTGCATATTCATTTTTACTGCATATTCATTTGATCAATGTCAAGTGAAAAAGAATATCCTCAACTGCTGCTAGAGGGGCTTCCTTTTCCCTTACATCACCCCTTCCTTCTTCTTAAAATCCACTTTCTTCTTGCCTTTCCATTTTTGAACAACTTCAGGCTGCAGCAGTTCTGTTCTGTAGCTTATTTGGTGCTAATGAATCACAGCCTCTCACGACCTGGGCAAAACAAGGAATGGTAATGACACCTTTTTGCTACACTATATTTATTTGCCAGCAGGATCCCAAATGGCAATTCCTGCCACATCACAGCTGCTGCTGCTCTCAGTCCCTTCAAGGAAGGGACAAATACAAAAATTTCATTATTTATAGTACTCATGGAGAAAGCACAAAAAGTCTTTTTCATGACCCATGGAAATTGGTTGTCTGAGGATGCCAGTCTCAAATGCACACAAAAAAAAAAAAAAAAACCAAAAAAAAAAAAAACCCACACAAGCATTCACTGCAATATACAGAATCCCTCATCATGGAAATTAATTCTGGAGTAATTTTTGATGTATGTGGATCTGCAAGGTCCTTATTTGAGGGTGTAATATCATAGTGCTTTATTATTTCTAGAGAATATATAAAAACCTGTGTGACTTGGAAAGAAACTAGAAAGAAAATTACATTAGGAGAAGAAAGGAAATAGGTACAAGAAAAGGAAATAAACAGGTTTGTGGGGTTTTTTTTTCCTTTCTTCCCATGCTCTGATCTTCAATATGACCAGCAAAGCAAGACAACTGTTTTAAGATTTTTTTAAGTTCTCTACAATATTGTATATTCTTTATATATCAAATAAATTAAAAGGGAGTATAAATGTATTAAAAATAATCCCACTACTGAGTATTCAACTCCTGTAAAGCTCCCAATTGATACAAGCCCTTACTAAGGGAAAGGAGTTTATGCCTGCTCATCTCTAACAAACTGGGACTGGATCAAAACACATTCAGACAAAAATTGTTTCCACACCACAGAAGATGTAAAAGAACATTTCCCTTAGCAAAGACAAAAGGTGGTAATTCAGTGCCTAATATGAAGGTGGTGACTGTTTTCTATCCCAAAATTGGGTGCTGGGGTTATTTCCTCCTTTGTGACAAAGGGCTATCAATATTAACAAAGATCAAAAATTGCCATATCTGTATAAAAGCATTAGATCCAAAATTAGTTTACTTTTCATTGTCTCCCAGTTCAGCCAATTCAGTTCAAAAACTTTCTTTCAGAGCAAGGCTCAGCTGAGTTTTTCTAGTCAAGGCTGCTTCATACTCTGGCCCTCCAAGGGCTGAGAGTGTGAATATTGCAGCATGGAAGAACTGCTGAACTCATACACAATTTGTGGCTTAGAAGGCTTAATATGAAAACCTTTAAAATTCTGTATTTGTTTTCAGAAGATCCCTTATAATCTCCCATTCAAAACCAAAGACTTTTGTAGAGATTTACCACAACAACAGATTTTTATGTTTCTGACAAGTTTCACTTTTCCTGAAAAGAGTTTAAATAAACCTCTGGAAAATGCATCCAACACCCTGAAATCCCATTTATACCAGCTTCCTTCTGATATCAAATTATCATTCCAGTTGCTTTAGCTACATCATTTCAGCATCTCAGACATGGGTACCTCTGCCTTATCTCCACAGATAGAATTCAGGAAATTCATTATTTCTCTATGCATGGAGTTTTTATTTTCAGAATGCTGCTCACACGTTGGTGGCTTCATTTATTTCTGTACTTAGGGCAGATAAGAGAGCCAGTGAGTGTGAAGAATTCCTCTGGAAGATGTATCCAAATACTGCTGCTACCAGCTGGAGCCTGGAACAGCAGCTTAAGATGCATTTGGTGTTTGCAGCATAGCTGGGCACTCTGGCTGTTAATGGTGCCACAAAGCTGCTCCTTGGTTACACAAAATCAGGCACAGCACTCTCTCCTAATTTACCACTTAACCACACATCTGCTCAAACCTCCTCACTCAGCTGAGGGAATTGCAACCAGATGTTTTCTCCACGCTCAAGTTAATCAACACTCTGTATCCTTAATTCCAACACCTTTTGTTCCAGATGTGGCAGCACCACCCAACAACTGCAGCCCCACTTCCCTGACCCCAACCATCCAGCCTGGAGCAGGGGAGTTTGGTAAAAGCTTGGAAGGTTTGTAAATCCCCAGGGGAGGCTGAATTCAGCAGGTGGCATTGAGAGGTAAATGCTTGGTGGGACAGAGATGCTCCTTCTTCAGCCCCCTGGGACTGGAGGCTGCCTCAGACAAACTCCTTTATCTCCTCACACCAATTGTGATGCATCTTGAAATTATTAGATCTATTGTTAGAACAGGCCTTGTCAGCAGCTGGGACACGGTGATTAATAGAAATTTCTCTTTAATTCCTCGGGATGGAGAAGCTGAAGTCACAGTTGAGCCCTGGACCCCAATTATTAGGTGATTAATGAAATTATAATTGCCACCCTTTTGCTCATATTCATCACTAGGTTTACTATTAATCATTAGAGGCAAAGCACGAGAAAACGAAAATATTTTACAAGCACTGTGCTACAGACACAGGGAAGAGCTGCATTTGGGTCAGGAAAATATTCTCTCCACCAAGCTGGAGCAAATCTGAGTCATTACCAACAACTTAACAGTGCTGACAGTTCAAGTGAAGGGCGAGCTTGCTAACAGGAATCATTTTCTGCCTGATAACAACAGCTGCACCTGATCCAGCACTCCAGACACAAACACAGGCCTGGTGGCCACCAAGGTGGAAGAAACAGTTTTTAGCATCCCTGCCAGTAAATGGAACAATAAATCCCAATAACAGGATTCCCTTCCAAGTTATAAGGATATTTATTTTAAAACCGTGTGGGACAGAGATCCTGTAACTACATGGTGTCTGTCTGTGGCCACTGGACCTCTCCTCTGACATCCTGTACCTGTCCTCCAAGCCTGATTATTCCCCAAAGTGGCCAAAAGAGTTCCAGGCTGACAGGAATTGAGTAATTCTTTTAGTCTATTAAAAAAACAGTTAAAAAAAAAAAAAAATAACCCAAGAGTTAGAGCTGCTTTAGCCCTGTAGCATTAATGTCAGGAAAGGTCAGGAAAAAAAAAAAAAGATTTTTTTTTTCCCCTTCAGATTCTATGAAAGAATAATTATTTTTTCACAGATCAAAGAACTATGCAAAGGAAGGAAATTAAATATAAGTGAAGAAAAAGGGCTGAGGTTCTTTTGTCTCATTTGGCATGAGCAGCTCTTGTAAAATTTAAGGGCTCCACAGCCATCATCCCCCATGAGAGACTGCAAGAGAAGAAGGATTTTCTTCTGGGCCACAGAGAGAAACTGGGCAGGGGAAGGGACAATTCTCCATCAGCCCCCACTCCTCAACACCTCCACTCATTTGTGTTCTTGCAGCTACAAGTGTAAAGTAAATGATTATTTACCTTGCACTGATCTGTACCAGCTGAAAAATCACTGTAATTTAGATCTCATTTGTTTATGTAATAAATGATTTGTTTATACTGAACTCGATGCTTTACTTCAGCTCCTTGAGATGTCATTAAATCACAAAACACTGGTGAGACCATGCCTGGGAAAGGCAGGAACAGCAATTCTGCCTCCAGCCCTGAGCACATTAACAACCCAAGCATGCACCCACCTCCCCGTGTTTACCAGCAGAAAGAAGTGATTTCTGTGATCAGCCACTCTTGGATGTGTCTGAAGCTCTGATTGCAGGTGCTTTTTTTAGTGCTGATTTAAGCAAACATTCCTCAAGTGACATCCTGGAGTTTCAAGCAGGAGTGGGTGGGGACAGCAGCTCTGTGGAGTTCCACAACGCTAAACTCCAGTCTCCTGGGGAAAATAAAAGACCTCACTAATCTTTGGTGTAATTTATCTGAGCATGTGCCAAAGTGCACTGAATTGTGTGAGGGAGGATAATAAATCTCTCCAGAGTGGCAGAGAAGGAAGGAGAGCTGGGGAGCTCTGCTGTTCCATCAGGAGGTTGGGTCAGTCAATGCCTGAGCCCAAGGCTGAGCATCAATCTTGGCAGAGCTGGGACATCCCACAGCCTGGACACCAGGAAAAACCCAAAAAACACATGGCAGGAGTTTACAGAAACAAGTATTGCCTGAAAACTAATAAATATTATCGCATTTATAAATATTATTATCCTCCTAATGAAACTGAATATTAACAGCTTCCAATTAGAAATCAGAGATAACAAGCATAGCTGTAATTTGGGTTAAAGATTTGGCAGAGAACCATGGCTGTTCCAGATTTCTCTTACTACAAATTTAAAAAAATAAAATAAAAAAAATCCTTGCCATGCCTTCCTAATCTAAGAACTATTTACTGGACACTAGGAAGCTTTTGACTTTCTTTACCTGGAATACTGCTAAAACAAAAGAGGATTTGCTGGTTAGGATTTTTTTTTTTATTTTGACCTCCACAACAGAATAAAATCATCTGTTGTTCTTTCTCCCCAGTTCTTATAACAATAATTCCACAATAAACTAGCACTGCATCACCCAAATATTAGGAAAGATTGTAAAGTCATAAGATTCTGACAATTCAGTGGTGAGATGACTTTTACTGCACTAATATTCAGTCAATTTAGTCAAACTTTCTAGGGAAGCTCCCAAATTTTCATACTTATTGTTGGTGTTTAATGTTTTAATGAATACTTTGCATACAACTTTTCCAGCCATACACAGCATTCCTTGTTTCTCTTACACACAACAGTTTTACTCATGTTGTATTGTGAGGGAAATGCCATGGATATTATCACTAAAATACAATTTACCGTCAGAACAAGGGAATTGCTCTGCAGAAATTAATCCCAAATGTAAAAATTTGATCCTTTGTTTGCTCCACTCTGGATTCCTCAGCAAAGTGAGAATCTCCTGAACCACTGGAGGGCTCAACACAAGAAATGTGAAATTACTGCTTGGCTCTGTTATTAGTCCAAATGTAACACAGGGGCAGATGTGCAGGTGGCAACAACAAATTCACTTGATAAGCAGAGACATCTTTTTCCATGCCACAGCAAGATGAACTTAGAAAGAAGCCCAAATTTAATAACTTCTTGAATAGATTAACTCCAGCTTTCTAAATAATACAGCACTTATTAGAAAGGGTCACATTTACAGTGGCTTTAACAGCCCCAGGAGGGAAACTACAGTGGTTGCCTTTGATCTATTGGCCTATATTAAACAGTGATGTGCTGGAGCATTGGGAAATGTCCTGATTTATTCCTGGAAAATACGTATGCATATTGTCAGATGGAACATTCTTTATGCTGCACTGGTGTATTTTATGAGAATGATTAAAAAAACTGAAAGGAAGCAGAGAAGTGTGTCATCTACCCAAAATTGAACAGGCTGGCTGGCTAAATGGCTGAGCAGCAATTTTTGATTGAAATCCTTTGCATCAAGATATTCACTTTATTTTGTCCCACAAAATGCTCCTTTCTCAGCTCAGGGGCAAAGTAAAAAAAGGAGTGCATAATAACTGGCTAATTCCAGATCACAGGAGCTACAAAGGAAAATAAGATGACATAAGACAGATAATAAGATGAAATAAGACAGAGAACAGAGCAGGAGCTGCCACTGAGCCAACCCAGGGCTCTCCCTGCAGGTTTGGGCTGAGAAACTGCCACAAAAACAATGTTGTGGCACAACCATGGTGTGAGATTTGTAGAAACTTCAGAGCCTGGTACCCAGGCATGCAGCTCCTAAACGTCCTGAACTTTACAGTGTTACCCCCATACCAGAAATACTGCACCTGCACCTTGAGCTCCATGCACATTCCAGAACGTTTAGGAGGTTTTTTTAACATGTGCTAGTTAAAAAGAAAAAAAAACAAAAAACCTGCCTAAGACAGGCAAAGAAATACAGCTCTGCTCTCAAACACTAGATCTGTCAGCCTTTTGCACTTTTTTTTTTTTTCCTCTAAGCAGAAATAGCAAATAGAGGAAAAAGTATTTTTTCCTTTACATTTTCTAAAATTGAATTTTTTCCCTCATATGCTCTCACTGCACCACAGCCTGGCAACACTTTCTGTAAGGGACAAATGTTGCACATCCATTTCTAATCAGAAGAATTTAATAATATTCCATCAGTTTGCATTCATACTGTCAAATTTTTATATATATTTTTTAGAAGGAATATGAATACTTGTTGCTAGCCAGAGTAGCTGTGGACATGAATAGCAGCCTAACTGCCTCCTGCAAGAAAAAAAAAAAAACAAAACTGCCTCCTTGGTACCAGCTGAAATTCCAATCAGACTTCCCTCACAACACAGATATTGTAGGTGTGCTGTGCTAGTCACTGCTGTTATTATAAACGACATTTCAGGAATTGAAAAAATTGCAGCTTGTCAGTTGAGACCTGTAATCGTTTTCCATTCAGGAAAGGGTTTAACAGGGCTGCTGGTAAAAGGAGGAAAAAAAAGATTCCCTTTTTGCTAATCTCAGAAAGACACAAGTGGTCTAAATTAACAATTATCTTAGACCTGGAGGGAGATTTCTGATAACTCTGCATCAGGATGAGGTTGGTGTGCTCTGATGGGAATTTGATAACCCAAATCAGCCCCAGGCTGGCTGGGATTCAGCAGCAGCTCCAGGGGAGGGGGCAGAGGGATCCCTGCCCTGCCCAAAATGTGCCAGTGAACCCTTGGTGCCCCCTCACTGCTCCACCAGAGTGAGGATTCCAGGAACATCCCCTTAGTGCCTGTCCTAAAGCCACAAGATAAATTCACTCCAGGAACAAAAGCTGTTTAATGTCCTGTGTAACCCAAGAGGAGTTCCTGTGCCTGGTGCTTTTATTGCAGTCCTAAATGGAAAGTCATTTTAATAGAATCCCTTATGATACCTTCAAATTGCTCCCTAAAATGGAATAAATGAGAAAGATGTTTTAAACTTTCAGATGTTTAACTACCTATTTCTACATGCAGCATGCTTGTTGCTGTCTGTAGCCATGGAAAGAGAATTTATGTTCATAATCTAAAGTACAAGTTACACCAGAACTCCTCAAAAAATTTAATAGCCTTCCTAGATGATAGCCTATATTAGAAATAAACACCCAGGAATAATTCATCATACAAGCAGATAATTATGAGATAAGCAGTGAGAAAAGATAAGATGATTAATATTAAAGATGTTGTAGTGGCCTACTGGGGAGGGAGAGAAAAAAAAATTAAAAAAAATCACTGTTAACCAGACTTAAAACATTTTCAAAACAAACCAGAGGAACCCAAACCTCTGTTCCTAATAATATTAATAAATATTATCAAATAATCAAATAATATTATCAAATATTCTAATTCTCTGAGCAGAGTCTCAGCTAAGCAGAGCATCCCTCCTCTCCCAACTGCTGCAGCCAGCCCTGCTGTCACAGCCAGTTGAAATCACAGTGCCCACTTGGGCAGAAAATCAGAGCTCTCCCTCCTCACACCAAGCACTTCATCCTCTGGTAAGCATTGCACCAGGTCTAAAGCACTGGAGGAAGAATGGCTGTGCAATAAAAGTGTAATTGAAATGGCTGCACTGCTGCCTCATTTCATTACTCACACTGGCCTCTGCTTGTTAAATTTTAAGATCTCTTGGGAAACCAGTGCATAATATAACAACACTCCAGAGTGTCAAAACAAGCCCTGCTATGATTTATCTCATGCATGACATCAAGGAGCTATTTTAAAGCAAAGATTTTACCAGTAAAACAAGCCCTTAAACTTTTCCAGTTCCCTGAATTTAAAGAACGTGGACTAAAAGTTGTGGGCAAATTGAAGGAATTTCTAGAGTTCCAGCTGTCTTTGCCTTCCTGAAACATTTTGAGTCTCCTTACTTTTTGCATCTCCAAAGTCATTATAAGTAGAAAATCTAATCTGGGTTTCTTGAACAACAATTAGTATAAGAAAACAAAATTTCATCAAGGAGGCAGCTAACAGAAGACAAACAAACAAACACAAAATCCAATTACAAGCTTAGAAATTCTTTGTTTTAAAGTAATTTTGAAGTTCTGTTCAACACAGAGGGATTGTAAATCCTCATGGGTGACACACCAGGGAAGGATTCCCACATTCCAGGGAAGGATTTGTGGATACCAGCACCCCCTCCTGCCATGGGGGTTCTCTTTGAGGCTGCCTTTTGAACCACAGCTTTACTAACAAGGTCCTAAACGAATGGGCTCAGACAGGTAACAGAGGCAAAATGGGAATTTCTGCACCTCCTTGTTAACTTCACCAGCACCAACTGACTGGAAAACCCTCACAACCACAACTACCATTTGAAAAATCCCTTCTGCCTCATGCAGCAAGGTCACCACAGAATATTCTGTGCTATTTGTTTCCAAGGAAAACCAGATGAACAACAGCAGTGTCATTTCTTCATCTGGCCCTAATTTCTCCATAAAAATCTGCCACGGCCATGGGATGTTACCTGTAGGAAACACCCTGTAAAATTAATTTTGCCTGGGCTTAATTAGCAGTTTTATATTTAGTCCCTTCCAGTGCACAGAGGAGCCTTGACTCCTCTGCAGCCATGCCTAGGAGTCACTAATAGGCCATAAATACACAATATAACTTTCTGCTCTCTGTTCCAGCAGCTCACTGCTGCTATGGAAGATTGATCATTTCCAGCAGCCTTTTATTTGGAGGCAATTTCTTCTTTGTGTCAGGCAACTGTGGCTAACTCTGAGGTAAACACCCTGCCAGAAGGACTTTCAGAAGAATACTAAAGTAATGATTTAAGCAAGTTCTTTTTACACCCACCTGCCCTTGCCTTGTAAAAGCTGACCCAAAGATCAGAACAGCCTCAGAAGGGACCCAGAGCAGTTTCCTCCAGGATCCCAGAGCTGCTGTTTTGTTCAGCACCCAGAGCCTGTGCCAGGGGCTCAGATGTGCCATGATACCCCAGCACAGCATCTCAGGGGAAAAACAGCACAGGACACAAATTACAAGGGAGATAAAATCACCTTTTTGCAAAAACTCCCCGACAGCCAGGGTTACACACAGCAGGTTTTTGCTCTTTATTTTCCTGTTTCTTCCTGGTAGATGCAGTGAGTGAAGCCTTTGAGTGATGGCTACAGCTCATCACCCAACACCCCTTGGTTTATTCCACTGACTGGTGTAAGAAATGCATCCCCTAGGCACTGACAAGAGCACACAGGGCTGGCACAGTTAAATCTGGTCTCCATCTCCTTTTCCTTCACCCAGCAAACACTGATCATCAGTCCCCAGCCCCTGGGGAGGCAGAGCCACCAAATAACCCAGGCAGATCAATAGGAAGGAAACAGGCAGTGGGAGCCCTGGGTCTCCACACCCCACCTGTTCTCCCACTTTCTATATAAATTTAAACCATTTAAACCTTACAGTCTAAAACATGTTGGGGAAGTAGAAATCAATGGAAGTTTGTTGTTCTAAGAAAACAATTCTGAGGAGTCCTAAACTCTTTAGGAGTTCAGTTTGTATTTGCATGCAACTGTGTGGTAAATTCTTTGGTTGTAGGAAAAAAAAAAAACAACAAATGGAGAAGCTGTGTGGTTTTTCTGTGCACTGCTCCCTACAGAATGAAATTAATCAGTTACCTGACTTCCACTTGGAGTTAACATTATTGCTCGTTATTTAACTACGACAACAACAAAAAAAAACAACAACAAAAACAACAACAAAAAAAAAACAAAAAAAAAAACCAACAACAACAAAAAAAACAACAACAACAAAAAAAACCACACACACACACAAAAAAAAAAAAAAACAAACAAAAAACTAACAAACAAACAAACAAAAAAAAAATACAAAAAACAAACCCAGATTTTTTATTGTTCCAGAACCTCAGCCCGTTCTGAACTCTGCAGTTCATCAGGGGCATGGACTACAATGATCCAGATCTCAAGGTCAGGAACATAAAGACCTGAGTGAAGCAGTAATTTCACACTGTGTAACAGTCTCTGAGAATACTGGCCCCTGACACATCAAGCCATGAAGAAAACCAACCAACTTTCCTTTTTGATTTAAAGAGTCTAAGTTTACTCAAAGGTGTTTTGTTATCCCCCAAAGTTTTAGAGCAGTATAACCAGCCTTTACCACTTGTCAACATTTAATAGCTTACACCCCAATGATTGATTTCCTTCAATTGGCATTTTTCCTCCTCTCCAACCCATGTATTTAGCTTTTAGGTGCAGCAGGTTGACAAGGCATCTATCATGGCTCAGACTCATGCAGAAGCATTTCTTTTTCTGCAGCCCTTTTTTCTTTGGTCTTCTGCTGCATTCTTTGTTCTGTATGTTCCCAGGTTCCAGCACAGGTTTGTCCTGTTCCTGCTCTGTGCTCTGCATTCTGCACTCTGTCCTTGCCACCCTTCCCTTCCCAGGGAGTTTGGTTTATTTGGAGAAGGAAGCACCTGTATAAATGTTTTTTTAGCTATTAAAACATCTTTAAGATATACCTGGCTGCCTCCATTTAAAAATATCATCACTCAAGACAATATAAAATTGGAACAGGAATTTTCCTGCTCAAAAAGTTGGTAAGTATAACAGCTACTTATTTAATTCTGATATCTGAGTGCAAATGATATGCACTATGTTAAATGTACAGTGCCAGACATTCTGAGAAAGAGATACCACTGGAAAAAAAAAAAATGGAAGAAACATCTGTTAAGGTCTTTCAGTGAAAACTTATCCCTGAAGACCTGAAGTGTTCTTCCAAGAGGGATAAATTAATTCAGCAAAATACACAGCATGGGTTACCTGCAGTCTCTTCAACTAATAGAGAAGTCTCAGGGCCTCACAAACCTAAGGATGAACTTAAAAAGTAATAATTTTGGGGTTTAATCAGAGCTTCATCTCTCTCAGATTGTGGAGACATGGAAAGAGAGAGGCTGCATAGGAACAGCACAGAGGCAGGAGGAGGGAAATCCTCCAGCAGCAATCTTTATTCCTCAGAAAAGCTGCACTAGACAATGTTTTTAAGATATTTCTTAATAGCTAAGCCCCACCTCCTGTCTAGGAAGACAATTAAGAATTGTCTTTCATCTCAGTGCTGTTTGGTGAGGGTAGGAGTGACACACAAATTACTGCAGAAGCTGCTGACTTGAATCATGCCTGTTTGCAAAAACTAAAATCTGCTAGAGTAAAGCACCACTAATGGATTCGTGGCCAACAGAATAAATATCACTTGCAAGTAAACCAATATTTGAGGAATATGTGAGGAAAAACTTTTTTACCTAAAGGAAGAGACTCCTTCAATTTCTGCCCATCTTGCAGCTCCCTTGGGAATTTCCCAGCTCCTTCTCTCAGCTCTCTCTAGGTTGTTCTAGCACGTGCCTTTATTCCTTATAAATATTGTTTTATCTTCTAACTGAAGGCAAAAAATCCTCTTTTTTTTTTTTCCCCTCAGTCAGGATGAGTGCTACAAAACTTGACAGAGAAGTTGCCTGCACAGAGTGCTGGGCTGGCTTATTTCACAGTGGCCAGCAAGAGAGATTCATTCCTTGGAAGGGGAGAACAGCATTTTTCCATTAAGTGAACTCTTGTATAATACAGCAGCACATCTCTGCTTCTTAGAGTCCCCACAACTCTTGCTCTCCCTGTTTCCAACTGAGTTGTTTACTTTCTCTCAAATCCTCAGCTTGGCAGAGCTTGTGAACAGCCTGCCACGCTGCTGAGCACAGTGCCACAAATATGAAAGGAAGAAGCAATTCTGAAGGAAGCACATCTGAAAGGAGGAAGATAAAATAGTGATGGCACGATTATTTTTATTTTATCAAGTTGCTGTAAAAGTGCCAAGCCCAGAAGCTGAATGCTTTAGCTGTGTTCTGAAAAGAGAAAGCCAGCAAACTTCCCTCTCACGCTGCTTCTCCCCACAAAAAAATAAAATATAAAAATGTTCAGATGTTCCCAAGTCACAACACTTGTAAATCCTGAAATAGAAAGAATGAAACAGATCATAAATCATCCTCACTTAAATAGACAGAGATCTGTGTGTTAGGCACATGTATGAAAGCAGCTAAAGAAAAAAAAAATCAGAATTCAAAAGAACCAAGAGCCTTGTTCTCACTGAGACCTGACTGACCCAAGCATCACCTCCCAGGCAAACCAAAACAGCACAGAAAAAACAGGAATCCACTGTGGATGGCAAAGATTTCATGGATCTTGGACTTGATGAGCACAGAGATCTTCTCCAGCCTAACTGATACTGTGAAATGATCCTTAAAATCCAAAAATGAAACTTGGAAAGGAGAAAATTTTAACTTGTGCATGACAGGGGATCACCGCAAAAATCAGGTTTTCTTATAGGAAAATAACTGTGAGAATTCAGAGAGTAAAATATAAATATGATATATTACCAGATAAATAAACCAATACTAAAAATGTCACCACAGTGCAAATACTTTGGTAATAAGTAATTAATTAATCTGGTAATAGCACTTCAGATTAGGATATTTTCCTGAAAACCTTTAACTTAAAATCAGCACCTCAAACTAATCTTGCCCATGGCAATGACTGACAGAGGAAGTTTCCACAAATGGTGACAACCTGAGTATTTATGTGAATTTTTGCTGAAGAGTGAAGAGGAATTTAGAATTGAATCCTGAGGGAGAGCAGCAGCACAAAGAGAGGGCATGACAAATAAAACAAAAAATAAAAAAAATAAAATTTCTGCCTGGGTTGGTAGTTTACACCATCTGTACTGCAGATATATAGTGAAATTCAGGGCTTTACAAAGCACTGTGCAAATTTATGGATTTCAAAACAAAGCACTAGAATATGCATCTTTTCAGGGATGATGAATTCTACTGCAAACACCAACCACTGTCAGACTGTTTGCAACATTAATTCTTTCCTGAGTCTGGGAAACTTCTAGTATCTGTTGGAGTTAGAGAAGCAGCACAATGCACCACAATTAATTGTGGTATTTGGGAAAACACAAAGGCATTTCAAAACAAAGCCAAAATGTGAAGTTTTGCTGATCATTTTCCAAAATCTAGATGCTGATCTGCAGCACCAACACTTACTGTCTGGAGCATCCTTTTCTAATGACATTTTCCCTAATTTAGCTTAATAAGCAACTCAGAACCAGTTTGTATTCATAACAGCATGGAAGAATTCTGTAGGAGCCTTGCAAAGGAAGAAGTTCATCCTTAGAAAGAATGAAAAACTGAAAAACTCCCTTCTTTCTTCAAGGCAGAGTTAGCTGCCAACCAAAACCATTCTATTTTCCAAGAAAAGACAAATACTGTATTATAAAAATCCAATTTAAGTGTATTTTTGAGTTGGCACATAGATTCTGCTGTGTCCTTCAGCTCCAAGCAGGCAGAACAGAGGCTGAAAACACCATTCCAGTGGCACCAGCTTTTTGAGACTCCCTGTGATTTGCCTCCAGCTGCAGCACAAACCTGTGATGGACAGGGACAGAGGGACAGAAACTGCTGGAACTCCTGTGGGCTGAAAACCAGCAACTGCTCCTGCTCTGCACAAATCTGAAATATGAAACACGAAGAAAAAGGGATCTGGAGGAAGATCTCATTTGTTGAGCTAATTGTGAGAGGGGCCCTGTACACACCTGGGTGCAGATCAGGGGATTCCCAGCTCAGCACCTCAATCTGCACCCAAAAGCTGCCAGAACAGGAAAACTCCCCCCAGCACCATTCATTTTTCACTACTCCTCTATTTTGAAATCTCTTTGAGGTGAAGAAAGCCAATAAAATCTCAGCAAGAAGCCCTGAGCAGCTTTGCTGCCCAGTGAGGCACAGCCTGAGGAGGGAGAAATGTCCATTTTAAAGGGCAGAGCTGCCCTGGGCTGAAAGGACTTGACCAGGGCACCCTGAGGGCACAGCAGCACCTGCAGGTCCCTGTCTCCTTGCAGGAGCCCAAACCCACTGCAAATGCTGGCTCTGATAATCTCCCCTCCTTGTTTGCTGGATTCTCTCTCAAAGGCAGATGGAGAGAGCAGTGCTGTTAATCTCATTTGGGGTTGAATGAGTCCAGAATACCCATTACCCCATAGGCACTGGGGCACCAAGCTGGAGCATTTCTGCTTTATATGCAACAATTTTCAGCCAAAAAATTAATCAGTCCATAAAATATCCTTCAAGAAAAACAACTGATTTCACAGAAGAGGAGCTGCCAGAGAGGGTGAGCAACCTGGCAGCCCAGAGCCACCATCTCACCCCAGACACAAAACAATAATCATATAAATTAATGGACTGGTGAAATCCCACATTTCAGGAAAATAATTCTTTTCATCACTTAAGATGTGTGAGGGTGTTCATTGGGAGCCTTAATGGCATTTATGAATAATTTGTCCCCCAGCTCTGAGTTTCAGCCTCCATCCTTTGTGACCAACAGTAAAATATTCAGTGTTACAGAATCACAACTGGATGAAGCTCTGCAGGTGAAAGTCACAATGCACTGATACCTCCTGCTGTTATTGCCAGGGACAAGACTTTATGGCTCTGGTTGCTATTCAGAATGAAAATTTGTGTCAGTAATTCACCAGGATGTTCTTAAAGTTCACACTTTAAAAAGAAAAAAAAATGTCAACCAACCAACCAAAAACACCACCAGCAGGAAAAGATGGTTACAAGTTTCCTAAAAACAGTGTGGGAAAGAAAACCTCAGGAGATCAACTAAGAGTTGACAACCCAAAACTTCCAAAATCTTCCCCTCAAACCCTCTCCATACAAGGATCCTCGTGGAAGCCAATCCCATTTTTAAGATTTAAAGCACAGCACCAGAAAGATTTTATTATGTTCACGTTTTCCAAGGGCTTTTCAAGCTGCTCTTCTCACTCCCAGCTGCATAAACCCCTGTGCTGGTGGAGCAGTGAAGGGGATGGATCTGCTCCTGCCTCCCTTTGCAGCTCAGGAGGGCACTGCCTGAGGGACACCTCACTCAACCACAGCAAACTCATGTTCCCCATTTGGAGATTTATGTGAGTTGAGCACAGCTCACAGCAAGTTCCAGTCCAATGGCATTTAATGATTTTGATACTCAGGGTTTTCCCCTAAGTGAGGAGGAGGTCTCTGCTCCCTTGGCAGCGGGGAGGAAAGGATTCTGAGCATCCCCATGGAGAACTGGGCACCTCAGAGATCTCATCCTCATTCCCTGAAAGCAGATTTGCTCAGGCACTGACAGGGCTTCGTGCATCTCCAAAGACAAAGGAGTAGCTGTTACCTGCCCTTGTTAAACACTGTCCCTGCATGTGTCACTGCACGTGTCCCTGCTCGTGTCCCTGCTCACCTCCTCCAGCCCAGCATCAGGAGCAGAAGTGCCCAGGCTGCCCTGAGCAGCACAGCTCCCTCCTGCAGGGTTTGGGGTACCTGGCTGGGGTGCAGGTGATGCTCTACAGCTCAGCCCCTGCTCCTCCCACCAGTTCTTCCCTCTGCAGTCTGCAGTAGCAACCCTGACATGCCAGAAGCAAGAGGAAAGAGAAGATTTACCAGTGAGAGCCAAAGGAATGAGGCAGACAACATCACTGGATAAAAAGGAAGAGATATTCTACAAGAAGGAGTTAGAAACCATTTAAATATTGCAAGGAGGACCTGGAGCCTTTGCTAGAGGCTGATTTTGCATGTTGCAGCTGTGGGAGGGATGTGTGACAGGGATGGGCACAGCAGTGCCTGGTGCAGCCCCAGAGCTCCCCCAGAACTGGCTGGGGAGGCCTGGCTGCTCTTCATTAACTCATGAGAGACTCTCTGCTGGCTCAGATTGAGAGGCTTTTGTCATGGAATCACAGTTTGGTCTGGAAAACACACAGATAAATGAAATGGGAATTATTTTCTGCTTTTGTAAGTCTCCCCTGCTGAAATCAATAGTGAATTCAGTGCTCACAGCTCTGTGTGCCTTCTTCTTTTTGTCCTTATTTTCTCTGAGTGACTTTTCAGCTACATCAGCCACTGACCTCCACTGCCATGCAAAACTGGATCTTGAAAAAATGTTTTATATATGTATAAAGTCTGTCTGAAATCTTACTAGATTAATACAAATAGAGTTCTTGATTTAATTAGAATTAAGTTTTTATTTGCAAACATCCTGCAATTACCTTTTTATTTTACAGCTGAATACTCCCAGTGGCCTGCTACAGGCTGATATACTGGTTTATGAGTGGTGGGTTGGTGGTGTTCTATTCACATTAACTGGAACCAGGGGAAACTATCAACAGACAAGAAATTGATAATTCCCCTTCCCACTGAGTCACCTTCCAGAGCTGCACCCTGATTTCTGGATACATTATTTGTTCAGGAGCTCAGGAGTAGTTAGTGTGTTTTCTTTTCTCTTAAGTTTCTTAATAAAATGTTTTTTTTTCATTCCTGCAGATACTCAGATCACACCAAAACAACTGTCTGCTTCCAGTTGGCTTCAAGTTTGAGAGGCCTCCATTTGAAGAGATAAAGTATCAGGTTTGAAGACTGGAGTGTTCAAAAACACTCCAGATATTTTTGCAGGCAATTCTAATTGCACTTTGGATCCCCACACCTTCTACTCTGATCTGGTCTTTCATTACTGTGTTTTGTTTTAATTTTATCAAGTCTTTTGTGTTAGCACTCATGATTACAATTGAAGTTCCATTAAATAAGAAATATATTCAAGGAATATTTGAATTTACTAAGGCACCAAATAAAATGGGAATATTTTAAGCACACAGATGCTAAATACTGAATATAACCTGGGTGTGAAAAGACTGAACAAATCTGTTTAGTGGCTAGTTTCTACTGAAGACACCAAACCAGAATAAAGCTTTGTTTTCATTCTGACTTTGACTGGCTTTGAGTCCTAAAGGCTCAAGCTGTGACCTAAGCAAACAGAGCACACCAGGGCTCCATGAACAATAATTCAATAACCATGAACTGTGGGAACAAAATTTGCACAGAATTCTTATTAATTGCTTCTCCAAATATTTAACCACAGTTGCTAATATTTATTTTTAATTTAAACACTTTTTATAATTAAAAAAAAAACAAACCTATTTTAATTTTGAATGTTTTTAAAGCCAAGATCAAACCACAAGCCATATTGCAATATATCTCACTTGTCAATAAAATGAGTGCCTAAATAAGTACCTTCAAGCATATTTATCAGAAGTGGAGCAGCAAACGTGGTTGGATTATGTTTTTTATTGGCAGCTTTTTGCCTGTGAGCAGGAGGTGAGGGGAAGAAGGTGAATTGCCAGCTCCTCTAATAAGACATCTCTGTCAGAGGGTGCTTGGAGACTTTTCTGGCCAGAAATGCTCAGGGGAAAGCCTGGCTGCAGATTTGGGCTCAGGACCAATGAAAAGAACAAAAAGTGCTGCACAAGGCTGTGCCTGCATCACTGGGCATTTGGAGGCAACAAGAATTACATGACTTGATTTACTTTACAAAAACTGATTAGTAAAACCCCCTGTGGATTTCTTAACTATACTGTGGAGGGATATAAGATTAGTGCAGCAATTCCCATCATCAAACGTATTTACTGCTAAAATATTGGATTAGTGATGTTGTTATCCACTGTTCCAAGATTATAAAGTGATTCTTTAAAATTGAGCAAAAAAACCCCCTACACTCTATCATTTGTAATTAGATTTGAGTCTGAGTGGTTTTGCCTTCCTAGAAAAAGTAATTTTGCTAAAAAAAAAATAAAATAAAATAAAAATGGACTGTGCTCTGCACACAAATAAAGAGAAAATAAAACTATAGATTCAGAAGAATCCTCTTCTGCTTCTGAGACACAAATTGTTGTATTTGGATCTTGTTGTGCTGTGGAATGTTCCACCTTTACACCAGGGGGTAATAAAGCCTTATTGGTGTGAAATGCAGTTTATTTTAACACATGGGTGTGCAAATCATCATCCTCAGACACCCAGCCCTCCCAGAGAGCTTTGAGGAGAGTTTCTGAACTTTGTCTCCATTTCCACTGACAGCATGAACTGTGAAGGAGGAAGAGCATGAGGAGCCTGGATAAATTAACGTGTTCATTAAAGTAATTATGCTACATTTGGGCCAGGAAGATTAATGCAGCTGTATCCTGGCTTTTTAGCCATTATCTTCAGCCACTAAAAGCACTTGGAGTTCTTACAATTAATAAACAAATAAAAAGCCACAGCACTAACATCACCTTCTCACATTTTATCCTGTTGAACACCTCTAGGAACCACTTGTATGAAGTATTTCAGAGAGACATATAATAGTGATGTAGGAGTCACAAAAAACCCCAAAAATCTGAAATATTCTGCAACAGAAGAGTGGGAGTTCTGTTGTACCTGCCATGCTGGCAAACCTCACTATTTGCCACTACTGCAGTTCAAACTTAAGCACTGTTCCTTTTCAGTGAGAAAATGGTAAATCCCTGTTGTCCCTTTCTAGATTTATCTTCCCAGTAATGATTCCACATCTCCCTGGGCAGCCTGGTTCCAGTGAAGAAATTTAGTGAAGTTTTTCCTGCCACCTCATCTAAACCTTGGCAAACCTTTAGGACATTTCCTCTCATCCTCTCAGTTGTTACCTGGGAGAAGAGGCCAATCCCACCTTGCCAAAGTCTGGAAGAACAATTTGTTCCTGATTCAGAATCATGGTGACCAATGTTTTGTGTCACTGCCACAGAAAGTTCAGCACCAGCAACCTCAAAAATTCAAACAATCACAAATTACTTTGATTTTAAATTGTCCTGTTTATAATGGACTGTAAATTTAGAGGCTATAAATACATAATCTTAACTGCAGTAACTCTGAACAGCCTTGACAGGGTTTATCAGCTAAATGTTTAATCAGGCAAAGCAGCAGAAAACACAAGCACAGGAATACATGGTATTTAGCATTTAAATAAAGCTTGTAAACCAATGACAAGTCTATTTGGGCAACTACTCCCACACATGTTCCTTATCTGCAAAGGTCTTGTCCCAAATTTATCAGAATGAGTCTCTCATACTTTATTTTCCAGGCAGTACCATCAGTTTCCATTCACTGGGTTCACAGAAAGAGATGCAGACAACTGCAAGTTAAAAGGCATGGCCATGAAAAAAAAATAATTCCTGCAATGTCAATGTCATACTGCTCTGTGAGCTTAATAAACCACAGCCAAAAACCCTGAAAAACACAGCTGTGAAATCAAGAACAAAAACCCCACCACACAGAAGAAATGAGCCTGACAAATCACTAAAGCTCTTTTTTTATTTTTATTTTTATTTTTTTTTATTTTTAAATTAATTGGAAAGCTGTTTCAGAATTCCCAGCAAAACCTGGCTGCTTCCAAGGTTTTTATTGAGTCTCTCCCTTGTGTGCAGTGGAGAGGGATTCAAACTTTTGTGCAAGTTACACCTTTTTTGTACAGAGGAATTTGCTTTACTCATGGTTCATTCCAGCAGCTTTTAAATACATTTCTCCTCCTTTTAGAGCTGGGAACCATTTGCTTTATGAGCACCATTTGGATCATTTGCCTGTTGCTCATAAAATAGACAAAGCTTTTATCCATGCCATGAATTTTTACTCACTTTATACAAAATACCTAAGGAGGGATTTGCAGTGGCCAGAATTACATCCATGAAAGAATTAACAACTAATTTAATTTTCTGCTACAATAATGGTTCCAGCAGTTTTTGATTTTGTTGATTTCATTTCTTCTCCCCAAGAAATAAAAAAGCATAGTGGTGTTAGCTTCTTTGTATGTATTTGTTTCAGAAAACAGACTATTTTTTTAGTAAAAGAGAAATAAGAATGACAAAAATATTTTATGAATTTTTATCTGTGTGGTTATTAAGTAAAGCTGTTGCAAATACAGTTTTCAGAAGCAATGAAGCAACATGGGGATGGTCCAGCAAGAACAAGGATTCCCATCAGCACTGGGACAGTGCAAAGGAATATTCCTTCTACAGGATTGCTGGCAAAAATCACACAAACCACTGAGGAAAAGTGGCTGTAAAATTCACCTCTGTCACCCACATTCACCCACCAAATGCCAACCACAGGATCAAGCTGCTTCAACATCTCTCTCAACTCTGAAGCCAAAATCCCCCAAAGATCCCAAAGATCTGAAATCCTGCACATAAAGCATTTATAATAAACAACTTGCTCAAGTTTCTATTCAAACCCATTCTGTGTTAAGAAAGATTGCATATTAATATCCATGTTTATTTATTGCTTTTTGCATGATTAATTATTGCTTCATTCTTGGTTAAGTTCTCATAAAGTAAAAGGCTGATCTCTCAAAATAACAAACATCCACCACTTCATTTCTGCACCAGATGCTCACAGTTGATTGGCACACCAATAAAACTACCAAAGTAGTTCTTTTTTGTCAAGTTCTGCAAAAAAATTTAAGCACATATGAAGCACAAGCTGAAGGCAAGGTAATGCTGGCATTACTTGCTCAGAAAAAAATCAGACTTCAACTCAAAGAGCACCACTAACAGTCTGGGCAGCCAAAAACCAAAACAAATCATTTTGATATGTGAGAGAAGAACCACAGAACAACTTGCAGGTGATTTCCATGAATTCTTACAGAAACCATCACTGCAGGAAAAAAGTGATCAAAAACGTTCCAGCCTACCTGTGGCTGAGTCCAGGGCTCCAAGGTTGTTTCTTTCAAAGGAGTTTGTGGCCTTCCCACTTCCTTTGTGTGCTTTTGGGAGAGAAAACAATGAGTTTGTCAGTGTTCAGCATTAATTTCCCTTGAAGGAATAAAACAAGTACAAATTCCTCACAATCAATGCATCAGGACTGCACACATCTGGAATAGGCTGCTGGTAATTTTTTTTATTTTTTCCCAGCTAAGTAATTTTATAGAGTTGCTGTATCTTTCAAGGTGTGGGGGTACACACCTTCATCTGTACCTACAGGTTAAAATTCACCCAAAAAAATGAAATTATTTGCCACCAGAGTAAGGTTCAGCAGCAGAAATTGAGAGGGAACCCAACTCTGGTTTCTCTGCTGTTTCCTGCCCAGGTTGTGTTATGCTCAGTGTAACTTATATGGGTGAATCAAAAAAGGAATTTATGGGGAACACTTTTACAAGCTGCATTATTTGGATGTGGAGTCATGTTTTCAGATGAGAGCACTTGTCTTTCCTAAATCTTCAGAGCTTCCCACCACTTGGAATGTTTTCAGAACAACCACCCCAAACCAAAACTCCATATAATCAAATATATTAAAGTGGTCTTCAAAGAAGAAGACCTCTGATCCTTCACACTTCCTTTTTTTTACAACAACAAAACATCCTGCAATTACTTATTAACCTCTAATTACTGCAATAATAAATGCATAAGATTTTTGTTCACTGGGAGTGAGCATTGAAAAGGATGTTGGTACCTTTTCATTTTCTCCATACATGTTTCCTCTGAGGGAATTTTACACATTGTTATAAAGGATAGAAATATCATATTTCTTTTCTCTCTAAATTTTTGTTCTGTCATAAAACAGAAACATTGGCATTCACAAGACTAGAAAAAAAAATTCCCTGCTGAAATACTTTTGAGTAGTACCAGGATTTTCCTCCTCCTGAAATGCAGCTCTGATGTACTCCCCTTTTAGCACTGCCTTTGACAATATCTAATACAAATATCACATTATCCAGGTCCCACAGAGTGATCTAAATGCCCATGGAGACTGCAAGGATTGACAAAAAAAAGGAGAGAGATGCCCTTGTATTTTTTGTCATTTACAACAAACTATGGCTGCTTAAAAGGAGGAATTGTTTTTTTAAAATACAGAATTTTTGGGCAACTTCAGCTTGCATGGAGCATTCACTAGGCTTCTGTCAAAAAAACACCTTATTAAATGGCAATTGTGTTTTGGCAGGTTGGATTGCCTGTAATAATAGATTACAAGCAATAATTTTTACCATTTTTTGTTATCTTGTATTTTGGGGTAGCAATGGAATATGATTCATTCTTGAAATAGAACAATAAGTGCATTTCAAAAGAAATCACCACAGATTTAGTGAATGCTAAACAGAGTTAAAATGAATGCATCTGGAAAGGGAAGGTTGTGTTTTTCATGTGTTCAAAAGCAAATGTAGTCTACCTTGTAATCTTGCTTTAATCATCAGCCTTCAAAGGGACCCAAACACACAATGAAAATTATTAAACATATCAATGGTGGAGCTAAAGATACCATAATAATTCCACATGGGCCAGCCTGCCAGGAACTGACGTTAAAAATCACATTATTTCTTAAGAAATAACTTTTCTTGGCATTTCACACCAGCTCTTTGTACAACATTTGTCCACTCAGAAAGCACAGAGGAAAAATGGATAAACAAGAGCATGATTATAGGAGGAAAAGGCATTGAGGTGATACTGCATTTAAAGTGGTTGAGTAACTAAATTTTGTTCTAAATCTTAGGCATGGCTTAATGAAGGCTCAAAGAACTGCTCCTAGCACTCAGCCAGCTCCTCCTGGATGGATAATTGACCCCAAGATGAACCAAAAATTACAAAAGTGTAAAAACTTGTGACAAGGATCCATCTGGGATTAGATTTGGGTGTAGCCCCAGCCAGGCTCTTGCACTGCCCAAGGAGAATCCTTTCAATAAATTCCTATTTTATCCCTTCTGCTCTGCCTGGTCTCTGTTCCAGGTCAGCCTTTCCAAAAACACTGTGGTTCAAGCACTGAGCAAGGCAAAAAAACCCCAAAAAAACCCCCAAATAATTAAAAAAAAAAAAAAAAAACAAAACATGGAAGCACAGAAAATCCTGCTGGCTGAAAAGGTTTCCTTTATCTCAGTAATCCTTGTTGTCCCTCTGGGAAATGCAATAATTTCAACTGTTCCCCAAGGCCAGGCAGTCTTGTCTACTTACATCAGGTTCAATTTTCAGGTATTTTCAATATGAAAAAGGTTTTGGTTTGCTGAGCCATCATCCAGCCAGTCCCATCAGTCTTCCACCTGACCACCCAGAAATTACCCTGATCAATGGTTTAGCAATCAATAAAGTCCAGCATAATAACCAGGTTGTAAAAAGACTCTGCACAAAATATTTTGCTGATATTTGGAATTTTTTTTTGCCTGGTTGTAACAGCCAAAGAAAGCTTTAATATTTAATCAAAGCAGTTATTAAATATTTTTAAAGTAGAAAATGAAATTCATCATGAATATTTTCTGTTGTTTATTAGGAGCAATAAGTTAACAAACATCTAATTACTTATGACAACTTGACAGGTAATATCCAGGCTTCCAAAACCTACCAGAGAAAATGAACTGTAAAACAGATTTGAGAGGTTATGAAAGTGGTTTAAGTCAGATATCATTTTTGTCCTTAAAGGAATGATGGATCTGGAGTGGTCCCCACTCTGAAACATGAGGGGAGAACTTTGGTGCATCTGAGATAATTCAGACTGGTTAGGTTTTATTCTAATACTGAATATTGGATTTGTTCAGCTGGATAGATGTCACCATCCTGTTTCTCTATTGACAAGTTTTTGCTTTTCTTCAAAGCAAATCTTGAATTAGAGTTAAAAAGGAAAATAAGAAGTTACAACACGACAGCTTGGGTTTACCTATTCTGATTTCTGGAAAAGCCCTAGAATTATCTGGGCACATACTACCACCAGTAATTCTAATGGTTATTGATTACTGTGAGCAGCAAAAGCAGACTGGAATTCCAAGATAATACCATGCATTTTTCTGTGGTGCCTCAGGAAACTGCTACAGCAGCATTAAAACTGTCTGACTCCAAGAGTCCCACTCCTGCACTTTGCAGCAAAGTTAAAAAAATACTGTATGAAACAATCTTTCAAGCTGAAAACTTGTGTGGCTTGAAGTGAAATTTAGGAAACAAATAGCAAAAGGCATTTAGTGAGCTGTATCATATAGTTGGGATTGCAAATGTTTTATCTGTTCAGGGCAAATTCTGTCTGCCAAAAGCCACATTTTAAAGAGGAAGTGCACTCTCTGCTATTTTTCTGTTGCATATTTTAATCAGGAAATCAGGTACACTGATTTTACTGTCCTTTGCAGTGAGACAGAGGAGCCCTGTAAGCCTGAGGAGGAGATTATCTCTATTACCAATGCCTCCCTCTTGTCTAAATTGGTTTCAGGTTAATTGGATCCCTGCAGTCCTCTCGATCCTTCAGGTGAACAGATGGGTTAATTTTAGTGACAATAAGTATGAAACAGATTGCTAAAACAAATTATTCTGATATTCATATATTTATATATAAAGAAAGCCATAGGACAGCAGAAATGAAGATGTCCTTAAGGATTCCCATGGGAAGGGTTTTGCTTTCTGCTCAAGAAACCAAGGCCTGCCTTTTGCCAGAGGCCAGAAATACAAATAAATATTCAGATAAGGATCCCTTTGTGGAGGGGTCAGTGAGGAACCCACAAGTCTAGAGCCTTGATATGCAATTTAGGAGTGATAGGAAGCAGCAGCTTTCCAGAGCAAACAGCAGCCTGGAATCACCACTGAACTGCTACAGTGATTTCTTGTGCTGTGCCAACTGCAGCTCCATCTCTGGAAGTACCAAAATTCCCTGGGATCTGCATCCTCCCAGCCATTCCTTGGACAAACAGCCACAATTTAACCCAGCAGGTCTCTATTGGTGCTGCCAACAGGCAGCTTTGCCTGCAAGTCCCTCTTGAGAGGTGCAATAAATCACCCAGGGCACAGCCAGCACCAGGAGGTGATTTCCAGAGGTGCAGCACACCCACAGCTGTCCCTGCAGGGAAATCAGCCCTTGGCTTCACTCATTTCCCCCTTTTGTTCCAGCCCATCCCTGGGCAAAGCTGGTGCAGGGCAGAGGGATGAAGGCAGGCTGTGGGTGTGGGGGGCAGCACACCAGCAATGCTCAGGGGTTTAACAAAGCCTGACATGAGATTTGCCAGATGGTTCTATACCGGATTGTAAAACTTTAAACTAATCTTCATTTAAGAGTTTTAAGGGCTGTATCCCTCTTCTAAAGCCTCTTGCTCTTTTGCCTGGTTGATTCTGGTAAATTATAGATCAGACTTTAGAAAACTGCTTCCATGAACAGCAGCTCCTTAAATCTCAGCTAAACTGAGCAAGAAGATTACATGTTATTATGATGTAGCACAGCAGGATTTTTGTACAGCAAACATAATGATGTAGAGAAGGATAAAACTATCATTCTGCACAAGGAGGTCAGCCACAGAAGAACAATGCTCTTTATACAGCAGCCAAATCCATCCCTACATGGTGAATCTTCACTGGGCAAATGGTTCTGCAAAGAAATCCAAACATAAGCAAAAAAAACTGGATCTGCACTTCAGGATTCAGTGATCCAGCATTGCACCACAAAGGAGATGTCATTAGGGAGAAATTATTCTAAATACTACTAGAAAAAGTATCTGTTTCAAGGGCAATTTTAGGGTAAATGCATCTTGTTGGTTTTATTCAAGGGGAAAGGATTTCCTGTGAATCCCAAGGGATATGTCAGATAGTGTATGCAGCATTAAAAATTAAAATGCTCACTAATCTTACAAGCACATATGTATACTTTTAATTGTAAATCAAATACAGTTCATGTGGAAAAGCACAAAAAGTCACTACACTCATGTAGAAATTCTTCCCACCTGCTATTTGTATTTGCCATCTTATTCACTAACTTCCCAACTAAAATTCCAGTAGAGAGAATTGCAGATTTCAGACACCACACAATGACAAAGTGGGAACAGCAGATAATAAATTCAGTTGTTCAGCAACCACCAGCAGCAAAACTGCAAAAAATCAAGAGACTGAGACCACCAAGTCTGCAAGCTGATACAGGAATTTGATACTAAAATTGTGGTTTATCAATTTTTTTGAACAGGTGATGCAAATGCTTGAGTCTATTCAGCTCAGAGTCAGCAGCTTATTGAAATTGCTCTAATTTTCTTTTCATCTATACTATTCTGAATGCAATGTAGTAATGTCAAATGACTTCCTATCTCTTTTTTTTTTTAATTGAAACATTATTTTCTGCACATGAAAGCTTTTGCCTTAAAAGCAAACAGGTGTGATATTCACAGCCCTGGTCTTTTCAAAATGTCATGCACAGGAATTATACAGATTTACCCTAAAGCTTCCTGTAAGAATAGAAGTAGTTTGAAATCTCCAAGAAAAATGCCTGTGAGAATATGCTAGTGAGGACTGCTGCACAAGTGATTTTATTACAGCTAAATTAGAATCAGAAACTCTGTTATCCTTCTGTTTTATCTTGCATATCATTGCTTATAAACTTAAGCAAGTTTCCCAGATTTCAAATATGATAAATAAATTCTTAATCAATGCACAGTTAAATGCTTTCTGACATAAGAACAGAGGAATTCCCACAAATTCAGATAATCCCAAAGGAGAAAAAAATTATTTCAAATTTTACAAACACTGAGCTTTTTTAGTTCATATATGTAAAAATCTTAGTGCTAATAGCTGATAAAATATGCTTACACTCCATGTTCTGGCTTGAAAGTATTTACATATATAAAACTAATGTGACATTAGATGCTAAGGTATTCTTCAAGTGAAAGGGAAAAAAAAAAAAGAACACAATAACAAACAGCTTGTTCTACCTGCCTGAGCTCTACTTAGCTTTTAAAGAACGAATATAAATGTACACAAATCCATTTTGTGACTCTGATATAAAGCACCGTGTTAAAAATGTAGTACATGGGAGCAAAACTACCAAATTTTATATTCCTGCATATTTCTTGTTCTATCCTGTCATAAAACCAGTTTCTCTTTCTGTAGGTTATTCAGGAAAAACAGCAGAGCCCCTGCCCAGATCCACCTTGTCCACATGTGAGTTTTGTTGTTTTTTTTTTTTTAAGGGCTTGTCATTTCTTTCTCTATGGCATGACTAAGTTACACCTTACAGAAACCCAGCTTCTTATAAAGAACATTTGCAATTTAAATTTCTCTCTCTCTCTGAACATTAAGTCTGAATTGGATAAAGTTGTTAAAAGCTAAGGCTTCCTAGGTTTTTTTACTAATCAAGCAAACCAAAATTACATTATCAGAGTCAGCCAGGAGTGGTGAGGACCTGGTTGCTGGAGAAAGGGCTGGATTGCAATCCCACACACTGGTACAGCAGGGGAGAAGGGCTGACCAACCTCTACACTTCCAGCTTTGAAGTGTGGCAGAACTAAGGAAAATGTGCCACCTTAAATTAGATTTTTCCAGAAAGTTGATAAATAGGCTTACTCATAAAGAGCAGCAAGACTAATCTGCAATTCTCCTGACATTAGACAACATGATCTATAGAAGCCTTGTTGGATCATCAGTTCTTTTCATTTGATGTCATCCTATTTATATTCCTTATCCCCAGCTGTGACTATTCCTCTTATAAAGTATGTTTGATTTTTCTAGTACATATCGTAGCTCTGAGTATATGAAGTAAAATAAAAAGTCAGATTGTTCCTCAGGTGGCAGGAGAACGTCCAGAACAAGCACCCCAACCATAAATAATCCCTCAAGAGATAAAGAAATACGTTGGGAAATGCTTTTATTGCTCCTTATCGTGACTTTGAGTAAATTATTCATCCTCTGTCCAACCCATGGCACAGAATTCAGAGTGGAGGCAAAGAATGTGCCTTGTAAAAGAGAGAGGAGCAGGGGGAGGCAGGTGGGAGTCCCAAGGGTCAGGGGAGGCAAGAGCAGCTCCAGCTGCTCCCAGGTTCATCTGTGCAAGGAGGATCCATCTCCCTCTTAAGCCAAGAATTCTGTGGGCTGGAGCAGCACAGCTTGGGAAGAATATACAGATCTTTTGATACTTCACATATGGTCAGGACAGAGCCCAAAGTCTCCATATATTTCTAGTAAAATCCATTGAAATTTGTATTGCACCAGCAAGAAACTGGTGCCTGTCTCGCTGCTGCTTCTCTCCTTCCCTTGGACTGCTCTGCACATCATTCTCCCATCAAGAAAAACAACACAAATATTATTTCTCCTGTTCTTAATGGGAAAAAGCCATCACAGATGCCCATAAAACCCCATCACATTTCCCCCAATACTCCTGTGTTATGCCAAACCCATCCTCACTCTGTTAGAAATCCCTTCTGAAGTTACAGGAAAAATTCTACCTTGATGTCACAGGTTTTGCTGTAGTTTGCTGTCAAGAGAATACTCATTCTATTTCAAGAAGAATAATAAATTTATAACCATTGTGGTTTTTTTTATTTCAGCTAAACATAACAAATAATAACACTACAAAATTATTTCTCTGGCTGACCTACATAATGTGTCTGCTGTGCTGGAAGGAGGCAACACAAAATTCATCAGAAGCCTCAGCAGGCTGGGGAAGCTGCTCTGAATAAAGAGATTTTGGAAGCCCTGACAGGCTGAGGACAAGGTTCACCAGTGCCACAATTTCCCAGGCTCCTGAGAGCCTCCATCCATGGCAGATTTGTGTCCTTGGGCATGGAGCAGGACAGGAGCCTGTCCTGGAAGTCAGGCAGGCTCAGAAGCATTCTCAGCTTGAGGCTCTGTCCTTTGGAGGGTTTATGGGCACACCCAGGGATATTCAGGGAGTTCTTCAACACAGATTGTTATCATTATATTCTAGATATCATTACAAGACTCCTTGGCCCAGATATTGAGTTGGCTTTACATGTTAAATATTAAATTTAGATGTTCAATATTTAATACAAGAATTACCTCTGTTTCCTCTGTGATCTTGTCCTGCTCTGACCAGAGCTTTGCTCAGAGCAGGGTCAGGCAGCAGAGGTCACTTCTCCTGTGGTGACCAGCACTGAGTGTCCCCCACAGTAAATGAAGCCATACCATGAACTGACAAAACCAAAATTCACTTTAAATCACCCTCTTGCTTATCCTGCAGAAAATAATGCATCCTAATGGATTAAGGAAAACAACACCAAAACTGTCACTGCTGTTTCTTACACAGAGCTCTAATAGGTGTTAAGGAAAATGGCAATTTGTTTATTGAGGCAATTGCTTTCATTCTTCCAGATGGCAAATTCCAGGAATAATTTGAGCTTTAAAAATAGATAAGGAGATAAAAAACATCAAGGCATGATTCTGATGCAAGGTGGAGGGTTTGAAAATCTCACATGAGGGATCTGCAATTAAAGATTTGGAATTTATGAAAGCAAAAATCATGGAATGTGGCCATCACTGGATTTACAAACTTTTACACTGAATTCTTGTCCTAGATTAAGCACACATTCAGTGCAATAACACATGGCAGTGAAATCAGGCATAGTAACTGCTTCTATTAAATTACTTTTCCAAAAAAAGTGAGTTACTCTGTCCAGACACAGCAGACTGGGAATAATTTCACTTATAAATATGGTTATGCAAGTCTTGTATGATCATCTCTAATACCTCTGATGTATGTGTTCCCTGAAAAACCATTCTGTTATCTCTGGATTACTGCACTAAATCTCCTGGTGTAAATTCTTCAGGAATTCTTCTTAAGGAATATGAAACATTTCTACAATTTACATGACAGTGACCCTTAAACCTTATCAGATTATGCTCTGTTTTTTCTCATTCCAGTTCCTGCATCTCATAAATTACTCACTGAACTGAAAGATCTGAACTTGCACCAAGTGACTTCTAACAACAGTGGCTCAAGGATCAATGAAAAAAAATAAAAACAAACCAGCAAACAAAAAACAAACCAAAACCCCAAAGCATCAAACCCCACAAAATCACCCAAAATATTCTGTGTCTGTACTCTTTATTTTTACAGACTATTTGATCTTTTAAATTCAAGTATATCTTTGTATTTTGTGCGAATTGAAACGTAATCACTGAGGGAAATCAAACAAAACAACCTAAGGGAGGATTTGTCCCACAATCCTTAAAGTGTTCTTGCCATTTCCATTACAACATAAATAAAGATAAAACACCTTTATTACAAGGATGTAAAGATGTTATGATATATCTCTACCTATCTAAAAGCCTCAGCATTCAAAGGTAAAAATAATATTTTCCCTTTCTTTACTCCTGCAGGCTTATCTCAAAGGGAGCAGCAGGGAAGAGGCTGTGCAACACGTGTTGGCTGCACCAAATGGAATTTTCCAGGCTGTGCAGAGAGGCTGGCTGTGCTCTCTGGAGCTGAGAGCTGCTCAGTGTGAGTGAAGTGGAACTCAAAAACTCAACATCACCAACTTTTCATGCCCTCCAAAATCCCCGTGTCCAGCCCTGATGCAGCAGAGGCACAAACAACCCTCAGCAAGATTCCTGTTGCCCAGCCCAAGGAACCTGTGCTGCCAGCACATTGTGTCTCAGCAAACAAGGGGCTGGAACAAAAAGGAAAATGAGGAGAAGGAAAATGTCACAGCTGCTCAGCCAGTGGGTGCTCAGAGGCACTGCTGATTAATGGATTAACTGAAGAGCCCAAAAAAGACAAACCTTTTGAATCAGGGAATGAAAAGACATTTGTTCTCCTTTGTAGACAAAGGCTGATTATACTAAGGAAATTTAACCACTGCAAACACAAAAATCACAGCTAAAATAATTAATAAAAGTGGTAAATGACATGACAAAGGGAGTGACATGAAAGAGTTCCCTCAAAACCACCTGTTTGTGACACACAGCACGTGCCACAGCTGATGTGAGACAGAAGATCAACAGCAGTGGAGGAAGACTTCTGGAAAGCTGAAGATCAAATAAAAAATGAAAAACTATTTTCTGTGTTAAATATGTATGATAAACATCAACTGCAATACAACAGACCTAATCCTGCCTTGTCCTAAGCTGAGAGTGAGGAATTTTACATAACCTTGCATCTCTCTTGCGTGGGAATTCTTAAGGAAATGTGAATTTTTAGACTCTTTAAACAATCTTAGCAGGGTCAAAATCAGTAAATAGAAGACAGAAAAGTGTCATGTTATATTTCTGTTCCTTACATTCAACAAACCACTTTACAAATTCAGTTGTCTCTCTCCTTGTACCCAACTCATCACACAAAGAGTACAGACTCATCTTTCCTAGACAAAACACCAATAATACAGAATTGATATTTCAACTCCCATTCAGATTATATCGATAAATATATGGCATTATATAACTATAATATCACATTAATTAAAAAAAAAAACAAACAGACAAAATACTACCATGAAAGCAACTTTTTTACTTCTCTACACATTTTTCCTACATTTACCTCTAACTTTAAAGGAATTGTCTACTGTTGAGATTTCACTGATATTTGCTTTAGAGAAACCAGTTGATTTCAGAAAAAATTAGTGTGGAAGAATCTTATAATTTCCTTGGCTCTAAAGGAAATTATACCACTCAATAAAGCTTTAAATAGTTATCTCCTTACAAAAGTTTAATACGATATCTCCACCAGAAATCAGACTAAAAAATGGCAACATTTCCCTCCCAGAAACACATTTGAATTTGATTTTTTTCCTTCCCCTTACTTTCTCAGTCCTTGTGACTATCTCTAGATTAGAAAACCTCTTTAAGCAATTTTCTGCCAACAATTGGCTTCTTTTATCATAAGTTCCCAACCACAAGAGTAGATTCTTTGCTGCTTTAGATCTGCATTTAATTCCACATCCCTTCCTTTCATTGCACAAGCATCCACCTTTATCTACATCATTTTACCTTGGGACATCATTTAACTTGGTCCTCCCCAGCCAGAAATCCTCTCAGACCCTCCCACCAACTTCTGGCTTCAGTAAATTGATTTGCTGTCTCCTCTAACTACCCTCCACAACAAATCAATCCTTTGACTCTGACTTTTCTGAAGCCTCACCTCTTGCCTGTGAGAGGGAAGCTGTAATCACCCTTTATTTGCATTTCTCCGTGGCAATGAAGGAAGATTGATTTAGGATTAAGCTTTTGCCATCCCAGCTGGGTTCAGACAGAGCCAATTGACCCCTCAGCCCTCCCAGTCTCGCTGCCATCGCTTTCCATCAGAGCTGGGACATGGTTGGAACACTGAGATTCTGCTGCCACACACAGAGTTCCTCAAACCCAGCATCCACCACAAGGAAATCCATTTCCTTCTCACACTTTGGCAAAACTTCTTTCCCTTTGCTCCATTTCCCTCACTATTAGAGTACAACAGGAAAAAAAAATCATGAAAGAAAAAAAAAAAACAACAGCACAGTACCTAGGACTTGATCTCAAGTGACTAATGACAGAACCAGTCATGCAAAAATGCTGTTTAAAAGCTCTGTTTTTTAAGAGAAAAGTTTCTGTACCTCAACTATCCAGGCAATAATTAAGACTGAGCTGTTCAGACTTCTTGGAGCAAGCCCATAACTCCATAGGAGTTGGTTTTGTATTCTGCAAAGATCACCACATCATCAGGTGAGTCAGACAGACAGGAAGACAGTGGATACAGATAAGATAACTGTATCTCTCCTACAGAAATATAACAACAAATGGTGTTGTTCATCTTAGAGGAAAGTGAAAAGCAGATCTGTGCACTGACACCCAGGTGTATTTGTAGGTCCAGTAAGTTACACAGTGACTGCTCACAAAATTCTACTTGAAGAAGTGGGGGGGATTAAATTAAATTATTATGGGTTTTTTTTCAGGATTAATCTTGTGCACTGTTGGCTGGAGTGCTGAGCACATCAGGGATTTCACAACATGGCATTGAAGAGCAACAATATTCAGAGCTAGAATAATTAAGACAAAATAGACATGATCTCCAGAGAGCAGTGCAGAACCTTATTTTCCAGCACCTTGAAGCTCTTCTCAGCTGTGGGAGTGAGATCTTTATAAGTGATAATTCCCCCCTATGGCACTTCCAACACATTTTTCATAAACAGCTCACATTTGCCCCTGCTAGTTGTGGTGTACTCTGCAGCTCTAGCAGTGCAGCATTCCTTTGTGCAGATTTGTATTTGTGCACACACTTTGGGGGGAGCTGGCACAGCAGAACCTGTGGGATCACTGACTCACCCAGCAGCTGCTATTCCAGGGATTTACACGGTGTGGAAAGCTGTTCCAGCAGTAATAGAAGCAGTTAAAGGAGGAAAGCAGGAATGTGCTGTCCTGCACTTGCAGAGTGTGTGATGATCAGCTTTCAACTCCACGTGTCAAATAAATAAAATTAGTTTGCTTCACACACAAATCAACTACAAGCTTCATGAGGAAAAGCTCTAAGTTGCAATAGTTTTAACATGAAGTTAAAAAAAAAATTATTTCAGAGAATTTAAAAGAAAAACAAAATGAAAATGCTGGGGTGCTAAGGTCAGCTCCCTAATGCACAGCACACATTCACTAGTGCAAAAAGCTTTTATGGTTTCCTGAGGCTCAACGTGCTCTTTGCTGCTTTTAGATGTCAACAGGTTCATCCTAACTGTGCCCTCAGCATTTGTAAATCACCCCCTTCATTATCAGCCAGGGCTGCACGAATAAACCTGGAGAAGTCAACCACAAACACCCCATCCCTGGCTCAGCACACACCCCTGAGCCTGAAACGTGAATTCCTGAGACTGGACAGGGATCATCTGAGACCAAAAAAGCCTGTGCTGACCCTGGCCTTGTGACCCCAGAGCTGAACCCAGTGTCAAAGTTCCTGACAGGTTCTCCACCAGTCATTAACTGCTCCATAACTCAGGAAACTGCAGGGCTGCTCACAGACTCAGCCCTGGAGCTTGTCCTGCCCCCACCCAGATCCAGGGAAAACCACAATTCAGGGATTTATCAGCTGCTAACAACCCCCAGTCCCTGCTGCCGGGGATAAGTCCCAACTGAATATGTGTTTTCAGGGATTCTTCCAAAGCTGAAAATTCCTACACTGTAGGACTTTGTGAGAGAACAGACTCAGCTCCAGCTCCTGGCCATTATTCTCATTTTTATTCTCATTTCCAGCTGAGCTATCTCCATCTCCAGCACAACAAATCCATGGCTGCATCCCTTCCTCCCTCTCTGACCCTGCTTTCCCAGGCTGGAGTTTCCTGGCAGGCACAGCTCACACCAACACTCACAGATAAGTGTACACACATTTAGGTTTCTCTCATGTAAATAAATGTGACTATTCAGTTGAAATCACCAGCCCATGAGAAAAGTATCTCCTGCAACCTGATTTTTAAACCCTTTTTATGAAGGCTGTATAAAGGTGGCTTTCTTTGTGAGATTCCTACTAATTTAAAACAATGCTATAAAATCCCACACCTGTAAGTATCCCTTTTTTTTTTATTTCTATGGAACTTGCCCTGTGGTAT
Organism: Oenanthe melanoleuca; assembly: GCF_029582105.1. Taxonomy (NCBI): domain Eukaryota; kingdom Metazoa; phylum Chordata; class Aves; order Passeriformes; family Muscicapidae; genus Oenanthe; species Oenanthe melanoleuca. Next base: position 17,494,861 of record NC_079338.1, on the reverse strand, counting down.
TTGGCAGCATGACAAGCACATTTTGTACAAGTTGTCACCAGGAGACTTGTTCTGGCAGAATAAATTTGCTCACCATAAGCAGGTATGTGCAGAAAAGTCCCACCAGCAGGAAATGGCTTTGTCTATACTCAGTCACAACTGTGGTCACAAAGTAAGAATACATCCAATTTCACTGAAATTCTTTGAAATTCCCCAGCCTGCTGTTCTGTTTGTGTTGGAATAAACCCAAACTCTCAGCCCAGATCAGCTTTCCCAAGGAACTCTCAAAGCTCATCTTTGGTGCCCAATATTTTTATGAAACACAAAGCAACCAGAGATATCTGTAATTTATATTATGTCAGGTGGTACTAGGTGCCAGCCTACCATAAAATATTAATATTTTTTAAGATAATATGGTATATTTTTCCCCTACATGTCAATTTATATCAATCTTTATAGTTTTAGTATATGATTAAAACCCTGATTATAATTAACACCCATCCCTCTTTTGTACTCTATATTTTTTTGATAGATATATGCACTAAGGTTATGAAGAGTCCAGTATCTCAAAGTTAATAAGAAAAATAAAGGACTATACTGAAGTGCTTGATTGCACAAAAACAATTTATTTCAATTATACAACTATTGTGAATTTCAACATCTCAGTTTTTTGGGGTTTTTTTAATATATTTTTTTGTTTAAAAAATTAAGTAAACTTCTCCAGTCTCTCAAAAAATCTAAATGCCATAGGTTCAACATAATTGCAGAACTACAAAGATGCTTTATGATTGACATGACACTAATAGTCCTGTGGGTGTACCTTTATTTTAAGAAAGAATGAAAACTTTGTTTTCTGGTTTTTGTCAGAAATTGCTTGTTGTGAGTTCCTTATTTTAAAAACACATTTGAATATTTTTTTTTTACAGCTTTTGTTTTTCTTTTTGAAGCTGAAGAACTTGTTCAGCACTCCAGACAAAGGACAGCTACTGAACTCCAAAGATTAAATTACTAAAGTAACCCTTCCTGCAGTGAGAGTTGAAGTTCAGATGTTTATTTCATTTCTCTCCCTCTCCCAACCTTTTAGTTATCTATTCCCAGCCATCTGGATTGCCACCATCAATAAAAATCGGTTTGTGCCATCAGGCAGGGGTCAGCATCTTGGAGAGACTCTGCATCTAATGATATAGATTTGCAATTCCAGCTGTGTAAAACACTTAACATGCACATTAGAGCTGTAACTCAGAGCTGGGCTGGAATAACCCACAGGAGAATGGCAGAGCAGGCTGTGCTGCTGGAGATCAGGCTGGGATCCACCTGGGATGTGCCAGCCCAGCTCTGGGAACTGCAGCACTCAGCAGGGCATTAATGCCTGGGAGGTAAAGCAGCTTTCTCTCAGCTCCTCACCCTTCCTTCCCACCAGGGATCCCCTCCCAGCACCCTGCAGCTCCCCTCACCCACCCAGTGCCAGATTCCACCTCCCTTGTGTCACACCCAAACCACTGCAGAGGATTCACAGCACAAACTGCATCAGAAAGCAGCAACCTCCCGGGTTTCCTGACAAATAACCAGGGAGAAACTTCCAGAGGGTAAGAGCAACACTACAGTCACAAAACTAATACAGCATTTTTACTCCAGTCTTTCAAGAACACCTGGAAACCTTCAGAAAACACTTCTGGTGCCTGCCAGGGTAAACTGCTCCAGTAAATACATTTTAGAAGCTGGAAGATAAATATCTGGATTTCTCTTTTGTCTGGAAAGCTTTGTCTTACATCCTCTTCTCCCTCCCCTGCTGATGCCTCCAAAACACAAAGACTCCAGAGACTCAGACACAGACAAGTCTGCTTTTAGGTGAAATATCTTTTTTCTCTCTCTCTTTTTTTATAAACATGCTTTAGCCAGAGTGAAAGATGGCATCTGAAATATTAACTGTCCTGTCCTAAAACAGATAATTTCTGTCTATCCACCTACTGATATTTTTTTTCAAGTCTTGTGGTTTTTTTGGGGTTTTTTTGCTGTTGGTTTGGTTTTTTTTTTTTAAAGATTAAATATGCTTGACAATATTTCATAGCTCTTTCAAATGCAACTAAGTAATTAATTCTTCAAAGCACCAAGACTACAGAGATATCAATTAATCAAATCATTCTCACCCTACATAAGCATTATTATCCTGTGTGTGTTTTTATCTTTGGTTTTGAAAAAAAAAAAAAAAAAAAAAAAAAATCAAAAGAAAGTGAATTTTCCAAGTGGTAGGATGAGAAATTCATAGAAACAGACTTAACACCTGCTAACACCAAAATATTTAATCTAGCACACCAGAAAAGCTCTAAATGAAAGATACCCTAACCCTCCTGAACAATATCATGTGCATGTTTTATTTCAGACAGCAATATTTCAACAAGAGTTGGTTTAACCCTCTTAAAGAGGCACAGCCAGATATTGCAATAGAGCAGGGAGGAGGAATTATTTCAGTCAGCCAGGAATTTCCAGAGCAGATGCTTTAGAATTTGTGTCTTTGATTAAATTCCTGAAGAGACATAACTGAGAACACTTGTAGTAATAAGGCAAGTTCAGACTATAGAAAGTTACAGTCACAACTGTTACATGAATTTTTTATGCCAGTTCTAGATACAGACTAGAGCAAATGGTAAATGCTTATGCTATAGCTCCAGTTCTGTATCTCTAATTTGTGCCACAGATCTTGCAAATTGCTCATTAAATAGCAAACATACATTTAACAATAGCAACTCCACTCATTTGACATGGAATTATTCAAAAGTAATTTCAAAAGTAGTAAGAAGGCAGACAAGAACTTCCTCCACTCAAAGTCCAAAACATAAACTGCAGTGGAAAGAAAGAAGCAAATGGGATGGAGCTGAGGAAATGTCAGGAGTTACTCATCTTGGAAGTATCAATCCAATCAGAAAAAAGTAGTTAAAGTGTCTTCAGAAAAAAGTTCACTCTGAATTAAAAATTGACCAAGTCTCTGATATATTTATGAAGAGATATTTAAACTTGGAAGAATATTTTCCACTCTGTTGAAGACCTCTTGCACAGCATCCACAGTTTCACAATGGTCAACTTCTATTCTGAATGTTTTTTAACAGTGAGTTCCCAAAGTTCCCAAGACTTCCACACTTTTTGTGAGTCTGGTAATTTGGGAGGTCTGTTGAAAAATCAGATATAAAAACAATCTCATAATAATTTGTCACAACAGCACAAAAAAAAAGAGATTGTGGAGGTGTCTACAGCAAGACACCTGCTGCTTTTGCAGAGAACCAAGAAGTGCAAGAGCAATACCTCATTAATACTGTACTAATGCACAAATAACCAGGTTCTCTATTTACCCACCTTTTTCTTTAAAGGATTTTCCTAGTCATTTATTGGCTTTTTTTAAAAAAAACCTCTTACCTAAAGTACCTTAAAAATAATGATAATAAAAAGTGGCACAGCCTTAACAGATTGCCATGGGAATAACTGTCTGGAATCCAATAAACAGGAGAGAGGCAACCACTGCTGTGACCCAGCCCAGCTGCAGACAGACACTGCTCCAAATGCACAGTGAAAGAACAGGTCACTTGTGTCTCTTATGCTGTTGGGTTCCACCAAGCAGAGTATTTGAAATTAACTGGACTGGAAGAGACAAAGCCTGAACCACAGCATCAAGAGAGAGGCTGAGAGCCAGCAGAGCCTGGAGCCTGTGAATGAAGAATCCTTAATTTTATTAAGGATATTAATTACTGGGTTGTTTTTTTTTTTTTTTTTTTTTTTTTTAACCTGGCAACAAACCCAGTTTGCTACTCCCAAACCATTTCACAAAATGTAAGGGAGCACAGTAACTAGAGAACATTTGATCTGGACTAAAATGCCTTCAGCATCCTACTGGCAAATTCAAGATCACTTTCCAAGCATTCACTAAGACTACACTAAATTGTCAAGAGGCAGCTTGCTTTATCCTGTCCAATATCTTCCAACAGTTTTTGCAGTTTAAGATCAGTTAAAACCATTTGGTTGCTGTTTTGTAATTAGTGGTTTTAGTTAAGCAATCCCAGAGAGAGGACAAGGAGACAGAGCAGTCTCAGGTTGGGTGCATTTGATGAACAGCATGTTGACAGGATGCCTTGGAAGAGGAGCCAGTCCAGGACACCACAGGGAGCCCAAATACTTGCAGAGAGTTAAGAGAAAAGAAAAATCTGCCTCACATCAACTTCAGTAGAAAAATAAATTTTTGCTAAAATGAGGTCCTTAAATTATCCACTTTGCTGTCTTCTTTAAATTAGTGGAGGACCCCTGTGGCACTACAAAGCTATAAAAATCCCTTCAGCAATGATTATTGGCATTGTCACTTCATCCTCAGCCTTATTATGGGTCATATTTCTACCTAGATTGCAAGATTATTGCAGTGTTTTAGGCCAGCAAGGATTAGTAAAAACAACACATAAATAATGCAGTGTGCAGCTGAAATCAGGCTGTTGGAGAGAAGGAAGGGAAGGTTTGTTAAGTGACAGGGAACTGATTACTTTAATGCTCATAATAATAAGACCTGCCAAGAGAATAAGGAATAGAGTCATCACTTCCCTACCAGTGGTGGCACTGCTTGTTGTCATTCAGCAAATGAATTGTCTCTCCTGTCAGGTAAGAATTCCTTCAGCAGAGATGCTAAAGGCAGTGGGACCTGGCCAAGAACACACTCTGATCCTTAAATGCTTCTGCTGTTTGCTAAAGTTCCTTTTCAGGGTGGTTTATTATTTATTGGGTTCTGGCTTCTCAGAGCAAGGGGGAGAAATAAGACAAAGCATCACCCAGCAATTTGCCAGCCTGTATATAAAAACCTAAATTATCCATTTCTTCCTGAAGCATTTAATCACTCCTGCTTATCAAGGTGAATTACTTTAAGCATCTTCCTATAAACCGCAAAAAAAAAATTCTTTTTCAGTTTCCAGAAATGCAGCTTCCATTGCAATGAGCAGAGATATCAGCAAACACCACCTACCACTCTACTCCTCTAATTTTTGCATTTCCTGCTTTATTAATAAAATTCTTGCTGAGCAATATTAGCCCAAAATAAAGTGATTAATAATTAACACATCACCTCTTTAATCCTTAACTTTAGCAGCCCACCAGTTCTGGTGAGGACTGCTTCCATCTTCATGATTTTTTGCTCTCCTCTTTGTAGCACACACTGAAACATTTTCTGATCTCATTCTCAATAAAATCATTCATATTGATCAGGATTTACTATTTTGTATTATGATTGTGTACATCAAATTACCAGCCTGCAAAGAAGAATTAGACCAAAGAGTTTTGACCTAAAAAAAAAAAAAAAAAAAAAAAGCACTTGTATCAAACAGTCGCTAATAATAATTTGGAACTTTTAAAAAGTATAATTCATGCTTTGCTTCTTTATGAAAAGAGATTTAGTTTTAAAATACAATTTTCAGTGCTTCTCTGATAGCCTATACATTCAGGTACTATGAACTAAATTTAGATTATTTAGGAAACATTCACTTATTTTCTGTGAAATACTCCCTACAGAATTTTATCATAAGAACTTCATCCAGCAGCCACCTGTGACTATTTCCAAAATAAACTTTTTATGGCTTGGTGCTGATAAGGTGTATCCCAAACAAGGCCAACATGATAACACACACAAGCTCTCTAGGGGATATCATTTATTTGGGCAAAAACAGCCTCAGTTTTTAATAAATCACCCACAGCTCCATCAGAACAGCACAGGAGTCAACAGGAACCTTCCAACAAATCAAGACTTAACTCAAAACCTCCTAAATCAGTGACTGAACTCCATAACTATGAATGAGGATTTTTGTCTCCAAACATTCATGCTGGGTTTTTAACATCTCCACAGCACTTCCTTACTGAACTCACACCACATTTGAAGCCATTTCCAAAAACCATTAGATCAGACTGGCTTCAAACCAAGGAGAAAACAGAATTATTCAGTGGACACAACAGGCCCTCATTTAGGTTCACAGTTAAATTAATGAGGGAGAGGTTTATTCCAGTTTCTTGTTGCAAATTTGGGTGCCAATGGCTCTGAAGAACCCGAGGTGCTTTCAGTAGGAGGGTGTTTAGAAATCACTTGCCTTTGGGAAGAACAGTTTTCACACACTAAGAGACAGTTCCTCCCCCATTTTCACATTTTGGGACTGATTTAATAGTGATGATGGAAAAACAAATTTTGCTTTTGTTTAATATTGTCAGGCAAGCTTTTCTCCAGTACATCAGATGTGTGGTTTGAAAGCCAATCAAGCCTTTTATTTATCAGTTGTTCACCAGCAAGGCAACCAAAAACACCAGTTCAGGGGTATTTGGTATTTTAAGACAGGAGGAAAAAAAAGTCACAGAAATTTGTTGTGATGAAGTTACAGAAACTGGCATGACTGAGGTGGTTTGTAAGATGAACACTGATTTATCTCCTAAACAGTACTGACTGTGATCAAACAAAGTGCTAAAAACATTTCTCAGAAGATGTAATAGGTGTTACAAAATCCCTTCTTAAAAAATGGAGCTGCACTAAAATGTTCTAAGTCATCTGCAAGAACCAAAGATTTATTTATTCTGGTCAATAAGGTATTTGTTACTGATATTAAAAAAAAAACAAAACAAAAACAACAGCAACAGCAACAAAAAATAGAAGACAAATCCATCAAGGACAACAGAAGGCTTAAATTAGAACCTGTTTTAGCAACAACAGGAAAATTATCAAAATGTCTAAAATATTCTGATCCTCTGTTTAGGGAGTGAATGTTTGGAGTGATAAATAATTGCAAGATTGAAGAGAACTGTGATGGTTTTATCTTAGGCAAGTATGCTATCTGAAACAAAACCTTATGGAGGGGAAAAAATAGGAAAAAACACCAAAACAACAACAAACCCAAAACAGAAATTGTGTTTTTAGCTTTCTCTGAATTGACTGAGACATTTTGAGCATTCAAAGCATTCATGAAGTGCTCATGAAGCGTAACAGAAGCTACATAAGCAAACATAAATCTGCTATATTGTTTAACAACCTTAGGAGAAAAAAAAAAATAAAAATCAGTTGTTCTGCTTGAAACCCTTCAGGTACAATATTTGAAAAAGCCAAAGAGCAGAACAAACAAAAGTAAATAGGATTAGTTCCTTGTAGTCCTGCTAAAATGGTGAAGACATATTATTGTGCTCTTAAATATTGAAGAAGAAAATCTCTCCCTATTTAATTTGTTAAAAAATGGTTTTTTGGTGGGTAACATTTACCAGCTGTGCCTGTGGGATTGTTTGTCCCTTTTCCCTCATCACAGGGCTCATGGTCAATGAGGACTCCCTCAATAACCTGCACAGAGACCTCACTGGTGGCTTCCTCACTTTGACAGTGCTGACTTCTCCTGGCTGCCAAAGGGATTCACTGATCTACTCCATCTCCAAAAGTAACATGTTTGCTGAAATCAATCCTCACAGCAGTTAAGTTTGAAGGGGAAAAAACAAACAAACCTTCCAAATCCCCCCAAGGGAAGAAAGATTCACAAAGAATTTGTTCTCAGCAAGAATATTAGGGATTTTGAGACCACAAAAGGAGGAAAAGCAAAAAGGAACAAGGTACAGTAAGATATTTAACAGTCAGATTCTGCAGGTGCTGAAACAAACCTCTCCCACCTTCCACAGAGCTGGTCCCCTGCAAAGTCCTTCTGATTCAGGATCTTTATTCAGGTTCACAAACCTGGTGCCCCTTTTCTGGCTTAAACAGCCTCCCTCCTACTCACACAATCTGCACTGACAGAAAATGAAACAGCCTCTGCACAACTATTCCACTTCCCTGGGAACACTCACCCCAACAATGCAGGAACTTATGGCACTGCACTGCCCACCCCTGTCACTGTGTCACACTGGGGGACAGGGTCCCCTGCCTGGAAACTGATAAAGAACTGAAAGAAGCTCCAGAGTTTGCCCCATCTTCTGAGATTGTTAAGTTGACAATTTATTAGATGTCCTTAGCATTCAATGTCAATGGGGAATTCTGCTGATGAAATGATACTGAGAACACAACAACCCTTGAAAAGGGGGAATTTAAGGGACATCTGTAACCTGGTTTGGATCATTTCTTTCTGACCTGGAAATTAAGATTTCAAAATATATATGATGACCAAGGAGTATTTGGTGCTGGGAGCCAAGGCCAGGGAAATTTTTACATTCACCAGCAGCATGGAGAACAGGAACAGGCACAATGAAACTGAGGCTTTGCTTGTTTGTGGTGAGAGTGAAAAAAAAAAGCACAAAAATCACTGTAAAAAAAAAAAATCACAAAATAAATATATAGTTTGAGATGCTCTTGAAAAATTCAGGAAACCCAAATACCATGGAAAACTAAACTGGCCACACCTTGAAGAAGGATGTCTGGTCTGGGGACAGCACAGGATGGGACAGGGAGCCCAGCCCAGGCTCTGTGCCTGCTGAAGGAGTGGGTGTCATTTTGTATTAAACATCAGTGGCTGCAGCAAGGGCAAAATAAAAATACATCTGCTCAAGGAAGTAGGATTTGTCATAACAAAGGGATTTTTCAAGCCATTAAAACCAGAAACCTCCTGACCTTCCAGTCAGCTACAGACAGGGGACATTCTGTTTCTGAACTATGCAAATGGCACTACAAAACCCAAGAATTTTTTATTATCCTTTTCCATATGCATAAACCACACATTCCCATTTTTAAATTACATTACACTCTGGCCTTCTAACTCTGAGTGACTGTTGCTAGCTAAGTTTCATCACTTAGTATGTAGCACCTGCATTTGGCATAATAAAATTAAGCATTCCCTTGGAAATCAGATAGCTGGAATGTTTCTGTTGCTTTTTCAGACAAGGAGAAGACTTACCTCCACATTAGCACCTTTGATGTTGACTTTTCATCAGTAATAGAGAACCTGGTTTAAAAATTAAAAACCCAAACATCAAAATGCATTAAAAAGCTGTTAGAACTGTGCAGGGAAGGAGCAGAACAAAGGCACCAGACTCGAAAGCTGCTTCTGCTCTTTAGGATCTGATTAAAAAAAACCAGCTTGTTTGGGAAGGAAAGCAAAGCAATCTCCATGAACTCTCTGCCAGTACAGCTAAAGCTGGCTATTATCAAAGAAACAAATGCCTGGATTCAGACACAAGCTTAGTTCCTTTAGCTCTAATTAAAGCTTCCTTCTGAAGACTATCCTATGCTAGGTGCCAATTAAAGGGAAAACTCCCTTGTTTAGAGTTACCCAAATATTTCCAAGCCTTGGGTGGGCTGCCTGGAACTGCAGCACAGGGAAGGGAGAAGGTTTGTTGTAGAATGCCTGGAGAAGTAGCAAGGGATCTGTAAACCCAAGCCTCACAAAGCTTGCCCTGAAATGGAATAATAATTTTCAGAAACTCATTCCAAACTTGTGCCCTTTCCCTGGAAAAGGATTTCCTTTATGCAAATTGAGGGATATTCAGAGGTACCTTTTCAGCTCTCCTTAGGCCAACACCTCTGACCAGACATTCTGAATGCTGTTAAGTACAGAGTACATGTATGGGAAACATCCTTCATGTCACTTCTCTTCCTCTGCCAAAATACACAAATTCCAGCTGTGATCATGACATGAGAGGTGCATTGAGAACAGTTATCTGCCAGGAGAGATGGGAGCTGCAACAAAAGAAAAGGAACTGGCAAGAGAGACCTGAGAGACTCGAGCCATCTCTTGAGCAGGTTTAGCACCAAGGGAAGTCCTTAGACATGCAGAGAAATCAGCAATTGTGTTAAAATTGTTGGGCTGGGACAAACTCCCTTCCTACTTCATCCTACTGGCAGCTGGCTCCTGAAGGAAAACAACTGAAAAAACAAACCCACAGTGCTTAAGAAACTGAACCACACAACAAAGCAGCCACAAATCCAGTGGGGAAAATGCAGAGTGACACTTGAGATAGGAGAGATGCACAGAAAATGCTCAGAAAGAATGGGGGCAAAAAACCCCAAAGGCTTTGCTAAGCCAGTGAGCATTTCAAACAGGGCTGCAGAGTGCCCTGTTTAAGGCTTGAGAACATTTAACAAGCTCATTGCAAGCTCCCTGCAGTGAAGAAATGAATGACAGCAAGAACACAGCAGCTCCAGCAGGACAAAGTAGGTGATGTTTGTCCTTCTGCAAGACTTGAGAGCCTGCAGACATTCAGGGTCTCACTGAGCTACAGATGCACAGCACAGACCTGGCTTTGCCTCCCTCCCCACCCAAACAGGGCCACTGCCCTCCTGGTAACAGGGTTATTCATCTGCAAATGCTTTCTGCAGTCCAGGGATGCTCCTCTCCCTGCCAAGCTGGAGGGGACAGAGGCAGGAAGGGGTGAAAAGGAGAAACTGCAATATTTGAATTCTCTGCCCAGGGAACACACATCCCTGGTGTTGCTGGATTGCTTTTCACCCTCGACAGTTTTATACCAACAAAGTGATTTGATGATCCCAGCACAGCTCTGAATCACTTCACACGTTTCTGGGGTGAAACACAAACTGTTTAACATCCCAGAGCAAGTTACATAATTTTTCACAAAATGGAATCAAGGAGGCTGCATCTAATTAAAAGTACACAGGGAATCCACTGTAAGCAGAAGCTATTGTAATTATCTTGTTTTGATGCAAAATGTAATGAGAACAGAAAAAGAAAAGTATCTGCCCTTTCCCTTCTGGGACACACAGGTAAAGATGGAAGCACTTCTGATGAGACTACACATGTAAACACCAAAAAAAACCCAAAAAACCACAAAACAAAACAAAAACCCCACAAATCTACCAAATTTCATACTATAGAAGTCTCAGATGTCTGACTCTTAAATGGGAAAACTCAACCCAAAATTTAAATTTAGGAAGTTATTGCATTAAATGCATGTGTGCAGGGCTCTTGTGGGTATAGCAAGCTAAGAAGCAGCTACAAAAATGCCAAACTAAGAAATAATCACAAAACAGATGAATAAAAATTTGCTTAAAACACATTATATTATTTATGTATTATTTGCTTCATGTCCTTGAAAAAACATGCATGTTGTTAAATAGGGAGAAATTCAGCATTAAAAGTTATATTCTGAGTTTTGTTATTTTGTGGTACAGAAGTGCAACTTAAGTTGGTTTAGTTTTTTTTTTTTCACATTACCTAGATATAATTGCATGGAATTTAATCCATTTTTGGTGAAGAAATGCTGTTATATTACAGCTTATCAGCCCCACAAGTGCAAAGGGATGTTTAGCAAGGGCCCAGCCTTCCTGCCTCAGTACTTGACCTGTTTTCTTCTCCTGGACCTGGCAGGAACTTTGGGAGGTCTCCTGAGACCAACTCTGCCCCTGCAGCATCAGTGAACAGCTGATTTTAGATCTGAGCTCCTTGCTCAAACAACATGGGAGGATAAAGACAAGATCTAAATGTAAGATCTAAAAATCCCCAACAACAACAAAACAAATATAGTTGTAGATAAGTCAGGCTCAGGAGAATGTGCTGAGTGATTCCAGCAGCTTAATATGAGCACAGAAAAATCCCCTCCAAGTTTAAACACACATTCCCAGAGAAATCCTGCCTCCTGTGAACCTGAGATTCTTTACTCACTCTTTGTCTGAAATATCACAACTTACATTGATCAAGCCATAGACTGACATTATCAATGTTTAATTTGTGTTTGATTTGAGTGGTTTTTATGTACATGCCAACTCCTGCAATGTGACTGAAGCACACAGACAAATCTATGAGGAATGAAGGAAGGTTTATCTAAAAGTTCAAATCACACTTTCTTGCCAACCCACAAAGACTGGGGGAGGAGGAAGTTAAAAACTAAGCAAATAAATGCACTTGTGTTTACAAAAATCTATTTATATTATCTATAATCCATTTAATTAGAAAGCAAATCCCTCTGCCATATACCTCTGCTGCACAACTGTGCTGTGGGGAGGGATTAAAGCAGAATGAGGGGTAGGAAACAGCAATATCTCCAACATGACAAACTGTGTTTCAGGAGTTCTCCAAGTGCCTGTAAGTGAAGCCCAGGGTGATCTGGTTTTCATGAATCTTCACTGAAGCTTTTTTGCTATGTCTACAACTGTGGTCAAACTTGTAAGAAGCTCACGGGACACACATAGCCAGCCTGGGGTGTGTTCTTTAAGAATATTAGGAATATTTAAGAAAATCAGAAAAAAAATAACCTTGAAATTGTTACCAAGCCTGCTGGCAGCTGGACACAGCAGCTCTATTTGAATCCCAACAATCTATTTGAAAACCAAAATTTATCAATGGTCCAGTGTTTCTATAGAATGACTCTCCAATGCTTGGACTCTTGGGGTTTATTTTCCTTTTTGTTTAAAGGTCAGGTAAAAGTTTAGAAGCCAGCTCTGCATGCAAACACGCAACCAAAGCAGGGAAGACTGTCTCAGGCTACACAGGTCTGAAAGAAAGTCCAACTTAATTTGCAATAATCTACTTGACAAAACAAGACAAAGTCAAAGAAGAGAAAGAAGGGAGATTCGTGTGTCCTTTGTGGTTATATCAAACACCCTAAAGAAGACAGCATCACACTGAGGTTAATTGGAAAAAGGGAATTTATTCTAAAAATTTCAAATCAATGCAAAAAACTCAACTCCTATCTATTTAAATTAAGTGCTGCAGACCAGATGAAAGCAACCGATGAAAAGCACATTGTTTGATAAGGTCACTTATTTGCAAGACAGGTGATCAGTATTCATTAAAAGGGAAACCAAGAAAAAGGGGAGAAGCAAGAGTTGTGTTATTCAGGAGCACAGAGGCACAGTGACAGCTTTAACCAGCTTTTATTGAAGTCTTTCCTCTGCTTTCCCTGGACAACAAATGAAACAATCTTGTAACAAACTCTAATGAACGCCTAACATGCAAACTAAACCTCTGACAACTTCTCTGCAGACCCTGACCTGCTGCAGGTCAAGGAAATTCCAGGAGTTTTTCCTCTAGATTATCTCCTACTTAATGAAGAGCTGTCTTTGAAAAGTCCAGAATTTGCCAAGAGTTGCCATGCCTTGAGTTCTGAAATGCTCCAGCCTAATCTTAAAATGTTTCTACACAAATCAGCTCTGCTAGAATTCCTAATTCCCCTCATCACTCCTCTCAGAGCAGCAGGGCTGGGTGCACTCATCCTCTCCCTGCAGCTTTGGCCCCTTTCTCACCAATTAACCTCAAACTGGCCTCAAACTCAGACTTTGGGGTGAGCTGAGCCATTTGTTCCATCTCCTCCTTAAACAAACCACCTGGAAAGGGGAAAAGTCCACTTGATCAGGGAAAGTCTGGGCAAAGTATTGCCAAGTACAAAGCAGAGGAGAGAGAAGAAAAAAAAAGTTTAATAAAGAGCTGAGATCTGGCAAGACCTCCCTGATATTTGAAACTCAATTAAGAAATGAGAGATGTTTAAACCAGGTGCCTACTCTTACATTTCCATGATGAGGAACTTAGGGTGTTATGCTGAAATGGACAGGAAATTCCATCAACTAAAACACTGACAACACAAGGTTCTGAAAAGAAGAAATAATGATAAAAACATCTTTTCCATGATCCCTAACAAAAAAAAAAAAAAAACAAAAAAACAAAAAAACCAAATTAAAAAAACCAAAAAAAACAAAAAAATAATGGTAGATATCAAAAAAGAAAATTAAACTCCATCTTTTGTATTCATATCAGCACAAATCTGGTTCCATACATGCCGAGTCAATAGATTAAAACAAAACCAGTTAAGTACACAAGTTCTGTAGAGCAGGATTTAATCCTTCAAAATTTTTATGGCCCTCAAACCATTTCTCATTTAAAGAAATAACTATAAAAGACAACTGAAGCATCCAATCTTTTCATTAGGAAGAATTTTTTGTTTTCCCACGGCCCCAAAAAAATGAATTTATCTCTCTCATGCCAACACAGGAGAGCCTTTAAACTACAAGAAATATTAGCATCACTCTCCTGAGATAGACAGCCTCATCACAACCAATTTGTCACAATCAGAGTCTAATTAAATGCATTATTCTTCTGCAGCAAAGAAGTGAACACTTGACATGTTTGAGTTAGACATACAAGTCTTCCCTTCTTCTTCAATCCATACCTGTGTAATGGCAGCCCCACAGGGAATACTCTGGGCCTTCATTTACAGTGAAATCAGTGAATGTTAGAGTCATTTAAAGAAAAAACCAACAACATTTTCTGTAATGGTTGGATGAATAAGCCCGTGTGTTCACCAGGATCATGCTTCAGGGTAAACACTGAGGTTAGCTTTGGCTGGTCCCTTCAATCAGAACATTCCTGTTACTCTACATCAAGCAAAATGAAAGCACCAGTGCCCCAAGGAAAATGCAGAATAAAGACCTGAGATGTCACATTGAGCTGGAAGGTAGGAGCAGCTAGCTGGCCATTGTCCCCAGTAAATACAAGGTCAAGTGGCCAATTCTTCCTCAAAGTTATCAGAGGGACAGTGCTTTTCCCTAATACCATTCTAATACATGAATCAGCAGCAAATCAGGGAAATTTGGTCTGTTTTTCTGAGAGAATTTAGTTGCAAGTTGGTGATATTCTAGCAAACCAACAGAAAATACAGTGTATGAAGAGTTCTCCTACAGGCACCCACTGGGAATCCCAAATCCAGGAGAAGATGAGGAGCTGATCTCCCAGAGCTGGTCAGTATTTTTAAAAAGCAGTCATCCCACATTTGGCTACTGCTCACACAACAACCACATGAACAATAGAGAAACATCAACCTGGCTCAACTGGACTTCTGCTTACACCAAACTTTTTAATTCTTGTGCTCATTTCAGACTTGTTCAATTTTGTGTGACAAAAGATTAGAACATCATGTGTCCTATGGAGCACCAGCAGACCTGTGCCAGCTTAGAGACACTGCTAATGAAAAATAGACTAACCTGGCATAAAAGCATTTCAAGTATTCATTAGATGAGCCATCCTCCCACAACATCAAACAGCAATGACTTCTGCAGGTAGAACCCCAAAACTCCATCAACAGTGACAAATCAATAAATGTTTTCTTGACAGCTCTATCCCTAGGAGGTGCTGCATGGTTTTTCCCTTAAAGCCCAAGAAGAAATCAAGCACTCAGTAAAATGGGAATTCTCATTGTGATCACCCCATTTGGGACTGTAGGGATCACTTGTGTGCTTATTGCACTGAGTTCAGAGTGTTCAGCATCTGCTGGATGGAGCCCTGTGCTCCTATTGCTCCAGAGCAGCTGAGACCTTTCCACATGACAGGCTTAACCAGTTTGAAAGAAAATATAAATGCAAAGATAAGTAATGAGGGAGAGGTTAAAAAAAGAAACATTTCTCTATTTTCGACCTGGCTCCTAAACTGTATATACAGGCCCAAATCTGCCCAAGCTGTATGCCAATACACACACTGAAAATAGAAATTATATTTTGGAGTCTGGGCTAAAACACAAAGGAAAATCCCACCAGCCAGCCATGCCTTTCTTCACAGAAGAGTCTATAGAAATGTCCATGGCTGCAAGTGAATTTTCCCTCAGCACACTGTATTTGTGCCATCTGCCTGCCAAGCCAGTGCCCCACCAGCATTTAACTCATTGTTGTGTCAGTTCCAGGAGAAATAAAGAGCCTTTCTTACTCTAAGCCAGATCCCATTCTCTAGCAATTTAAAGGCAGACTTTCACTCCAAACGTGGGTTCAGGATTTTACTACAGATCCAACAAAGAACAGGCACCTGTGTTTCCTGCTGGGACATCTTCCTTTCATGTGCCATAAAAAGTACACCATGGCTTCTAGGGAAAAGTCTCCACACACTGCTTCATGGTCTACAAAAAGTGTTTTGTTATAAATGAATGCTAGAGTGCATCCAGCTTTAGAAGGGCAGAACCTCAATAAGGCTGGTGTGAGGAGCTGGAGCTGCACTGATGGCTGAGGAAAACCAGCCAGCAGGAATTGCTGGGGAAGGCTGGGAGCTGGAGTGCACAACATGGCCAAATCAAAGGCAGGTGGCAGAGCAGGGGCATCTTCACAACCAGCACAAGCCAGAAAACATCTCCATTTCCCACAAAGGATTACCTTGCACTGTGTGACACCTTCCAGGTCTGTACATGGAGGGTTTGGAGTGGCCTCACAAGGAGGAAAATGAAAATGATCAATGTTTTCCCTGAGCATCCCTGCACCAGGCCTCGTGTGCATTTTCTGCATCAGCCCATCACAGATCTGTGCAGATTTAGATGGAGGCAGTAAATCATCCCTGTTAATCCAAGGGAGAACTCACAGCACTGGGTGCTCCTGGGCCCCCACCAACATTTTTATAGCCAGCACTTCAATACTAAAGAATAATTAAATATCGCTGATATTCAATATTAATTAAAACTAAAAGCATTGCTATACTTCTACATTTTTTCTTCTTTGCTGATTCTTTCTTTAGGTTACAATGAAAAAGGCAATTTTAAGCTACATTCTTCTCTGCCACTCCAGACTTTACTTAATTTATCACTGTAGCACTTCATGGGCAGAAATGCTGAGTTGCTGACAATTTAGAATTTAGTGTTTTAATTAACTTCATTTATTTTTATTTAAATTGTTACCTCTTATATTTGTTTAAAACATTATTTAAGCTTTTCTGGAGCCAATGTTAGCCTGCAGGGAAGCCTAATTAAAAAACAAAACCCTACAAAAAGCCCAACCACTAAAAAAAATTAAAAAAAAAAAAATCAGCAACCAAAGAAAAGCCACTTAAGCTTGAGCTATATCAGGACAGAAATATGAAACTTTCTTCTCTTTGCAAATTCTGATTTATGCCTCACCACATCAGATAACTTGAATGTAGGTTTCTAAATTCCATCCTATTTCAGACACTATTTCTCTGTTATCAAGTAATTATTTCATTTTATTAGAAACTGGTGAAGAAAGAGGAATGTGCTTTCCTTAATTCTTAATTTCCTTAATTCTTAATTAATTTCCAGTGGTTCCCTGGGCACAGAGATCAACACCTGGATGTGGCACCCAGTCCTGGTGGTTGGACTCAATTTGGAACAATTTTCCAGCCTTAATGATTCTGTTCTAATCATTCCATCTCACACATTAGAGTGGGAAAGATGAGAGAGCTTTAAGAGTGGTGTAATTTCATTAAGATTATTTCAGGTGTCACACCTGGGCAGGTGCAGCAGCTTTGCAGCCATTCAGCCCACCACAGGCTCACTAAAACATGGACCAAATTCTGTACATCCAGTGTGCCCAGTGGTGCAAGCACAGCTCACACAAGCTCAGGTGTTAATATTTAGCTTGATAGAACACACCTGAATTGGGTTGGGGCACTTTCTGTTCATGCAGAGTTACTGGGGGTCCTTCAGTGTCCCAAAACTGCAAAACTCCAGTTCTACAACTCTCCCAAGAGCCACAGATAGTGGCTGTCAGTGATAAACACAATTATTGGCTACTTAAACCCACACCAGAACACACTGAGGGATATTTTAGGGGGTTCATTTGCTCTCTACTAGGAAAAAAAAAAAATATTCTTTAGTGTGCACAGCATTATTCCCTCAATTAAAAACATTCTTGTCTGCAACAGACATGCCACATTAAGAAAGGTTAAAGCCAAAAGGACCCCATTTTGCTCGATTACAGCAGAATTAATTGATGTGTTTAATCAAAGAGATGCTTCTTGGCAATGGCATAAAGCTTCTCTCCTCCAGGGATGGTCCCAACCTCGCTGGCACACTGGAGGATTTTAAATAAATACAAAACAACACCAGGAAGTGCAGGCTACTGTCTGAGCCCTGGCTTTGTGTCATTCCTTCTGAGAGTGGAAATTCCTACAGCTCCTCTTTTTTCATTCCATATACTGCTCATCTTCTCTTAGCAGGAGATAAATCAGTAAGAACTATATTTACAGAAATTGTAGTCACAAATAAGCTCACCAGTAGAAGAAAAACACAATTTATTTACTTGGTTATGCTAAAATCAGAGTTTGCAATATTGTTCACAATCTAATTCCTTTCCCACATGAGAAAAAAACAAATAAAGGAAATGCACATGAGAATAAGTTTTGGCCAAATCTCGACCTTTGCTTTCATTTCCTTTTACAGAAAGCTTGTCTTGAGTTATTTCTGCCAAGCACTTTTTGGAAATTGAAGTTTGTTTGCTTGCAATGGCTATTTCTAAACTAATCCATCATTCACCAGCAAATAAATGAAGAGTGATGATAAATAAAAAGATTCCTAATGCAATATCAGCATGCATCACCATTTTTATTAGTGGCTTCTAATAAATCTCTTTTTAAAATTATGTGCTGACCAGAAGGGGGTAAAAAAAGCCCAAAACAAACCCCTAAACTCTTCATAATTTCACCAACCATAATTGATAAAACCCCCCAATTCATGGAAGTTTAAATGCACTAAAGTATTTGGGGAATTTGATATAAATGAATCCGAGAGTATTTCTGAAGAGAATGGTGGAATGCAGAGCAAAGCATTTCATTCCAAATGAGAAGTGAAGTTCATCAAGCAACAATTCCCATCATTAGCTGGTGAATTTCCCAGGATGTTTACTGCAGTCACACTGCAAAAGCAGCTATTGATATTCTAATTGCACAAATCTTGGAGACTGAAGTTCCTAGAAGGGACTGAAATTTTCATACCTTGCATTTCTTAAGAAAGAAATTCTGGTTCCTGAGCCATAAATAGAAATTTATATTGATCAGGAACCCATTTCAGGATGTCAATCCAGTATATTCTCTATGTAACCCAAATAATTCCCTCTAAGAACCCATATTTGAGGATTTTTTTTTTATTTTTGCAAGCTCTCTACTCTTCCAGTTTCCTTTTAAGCTTGAAATCTCATCCTCTTTCACAAATGTGAAAATTCCTCCTTGGAAATTGCAGTCCCAGGGGCCACCTAGGAAATACTCCCACATGTTCATCTTTTCCAGGATTATTTCTGGAAGGACAGATGGACTCAGGTATCCTATCCTGGAGTGGGGTAGAACTGAGGGTTTGTTTTGTTTGTGTTTTTTTTAGAAATATCCATATGATCACATCAGATCCAACTCCAAGAGTTGCCTTCAGACAAATATACAGAGAGATAAATTTAGATCCTGTGTGCTCAGAAGACCCTGATACAGAACAGTTTAGATGCAGCCACTAAGAACTGCTTCTCTTTAAAACTCTCTCTGGTGTTAGGTACTTCCTGAAAGAGCTGGAATAGAAATTCAGAATAAAAATATCTGGTCTTTTGTCCCTTACAGCAATGTGCTTCTTTAATTAGGTATCATCATTTTTTTATGAAAAGAGATAGAATATTGTTTCAAACAATTTCCAATATTTCCAACAATGTAAAACACGAGCAGCAGAAACAAAAACCAGCATTTTTCCATTAGTAACAGTCTTGCAGCATTGCCTAACTCCTTTATCTGACACACAACACACAAGTAGGTTCCATCTGAGATGAGAAATATTCTCATCGCATAAAATTTCACACTGTTATCACATAACTTCAGACCTCAGAGCAGCAATTTTATACCCTGTGAACATGTAATTTTGATCCTAAAATAATGGAAAAAAACTTTCCTCAGGAGGTCCTGCCTTGGACTAAACAATCTCCCTTCCAGCTCTGTGTGTGATTCTGGGACTCCAGTGAGCAGCCTGTGGCTCACAGTACTTTCACATTTTGCTTTCTGGATAACATTTATCTGGCACCCATGCCATAACTGACCCAGAATTCCATGAATGATGTAAGAAGCTGCAGCTGCTGAGACAAACCACAGCTCTGGTAAGAACAGAGTGATTCCACTTTTGGAAGAGGGAGGGATGCAGGACTGCACCCTTTGGCTGCCACCCTGCTTTGGACTGGTCAGGCTGGGAATTCCAGCTCCTCCAAGAGCTCTGATCTCCAGAGAACCTTCCCAACAGCTCCTGGAGGAGCTGCCCAGCTCCAGCCCTGCCCAGGCAGTGTTCTTGCACCCAGCACAGCTTGCTGATCCCCAGCTTAGCTCAGCAATCCTGCTGGAGCTTGGCTCCCTCCTGCTCCGTACGGACTGGAGAGGATGGGCAGGGAGGGAGGGAAGAGCTGCCACTGCTGCTGGTTCCACATGGCCCAGCTGGCTGGGAATTGGGCTGTTCGATGGGAATCCCTTGCCAGAGTTTCCCTTTCCAGAAGCAGCAGCACTGCACACAGCTGCCAGCCTGGTCTCCAGGCAGAGCTCCACCAAACCCCTCAGCTGCTGATGGGGACTCATCTCTGCAGCTTCCAGTCCTGCTCCTCTCTAAAACCAATTAGGAAACTTCCATGCTTTGTAGGAGCTGTAAAATTCCTTCCAGAACTTCAGTGACTTGTAACAGAGCCAGAGCACTCAAAGGAGGCAGCAGCAACCACAGCAGTCCCAAACTCTGAAGAGCTGCACTCTACCAGGTCTCCTGTACTGGGAGACAGTCCTTGGGATTCAACATCACTTCATCCCAAAACATTCAGGCAAGTCTGTCAACAGGATATGTTGTGCTACTGGCATTTAATTCCTTTTTTTTTTTAAAAAAAAAAAAAAAACACTTTTTTAAATACTTCAAGGTTTACAAAAGCACAAAGAAAACAGCTAAAGCTGTTTATAAAGTCACTATCAACTCCCAAGATGAATTAGGATATTAGATATTAGCCTTTTTAACCACACATACAAGTTTTAGGAGCTGTTACAAACACACCAAATATGAATGATTAGTTCATTTATTTCTGTGTTCACTTGAACAGTACACTGAATAATTTGTCAACATGACTCAAATTAGGAGATACTAAAACAGATTAGAATCTGAAAATATGGCCCAATGGCCTGCCTACAATGTAGCATTTAGCTAAGAGGAAATACTTGAGATGTCACAGACAAAACTTCCAAATCACTACATTTGCAGCAAGAGGAAAATAACTGCCCAAACAATGAGACTTTGAGAACTTTGAGTCTGGCACGAGTCCACCAGCAGATGTAGACTTAAGCAAACTGATGTAGGGTTGGAAAAATCCACAAGAATCCACTTCCTAACGTTTCTCTGCTGCAGCACTCACTGGATAAACTGGATTTGGTTGTGCCATAAACAAATTAGTTTGTGCAGAACCTCTCCTGCCAAAGCAGCTGATCCAAGTCCAGGGTGGGAAATCCCAAGGGAGTTCAGCATCCCCAGCTCATGATAAGACAAGAGAGGCAGGCTCAGTCTCCAGGTCAGACAGAAACACCAATTTACACCAATTTTTCCTTTCAACACAAGCCCTGCTCCTTGCTTCTCTCAAGGTCTGGGGAGAGATGGAAGTTGTGGGTCAATGATCTCACTGTGAAAGTTCCAAGACTTAGGAGAGACATTCACACCACAGGAGCAGAGGAATAACAGTGATGAAGACACAACTAAATTGTCTACCTGTTACTGATTTCCATTCTTTCCACAGGAAAAAAAATTATCTTTTCTTCAAGAATGTCCTTAAGCCTCTGGGCTGAGGCACACAGATATTGGCACTTTGAGTAGAACACACTGATGAAGAAATTATCTGTCCTTACAGAATTTTTATTTTTCTTCCACTGTCCATTATTAATCACCACTATTCTGACTGCCTCTTTCATAAGGAGCAACCTTTCAGACAGGAAAAGCTCCCACACCCCAACATTTTGGTTTCTTGTTTTTGATATCAATTCCAGCATGTCAAAGCTATGCTTTTGGAATGCTTATTTAAATTTGTGCCACCAATGAAAGAATGAATCACAGTTATTTCATTTCCTTTCACTACAAGCTTTGTCCTTCACCCTTCTAAAGAATAAAATTCTATGTTGAATTTAATTTACTTAAACATAAATGTATTAAGTGTACAGAGCAAGGAAAAGGGACACAGAGAACAAGTATACAGAAGTTCTGGTAATGAAAATTATCAGCAGGCTTACAGAAAGGATTTTAAAGAAAAAAAACAAGTTACACACTGCTCTAGGAAAATTCAGGCTTGCTTTGTTATCAGGAATCAATGTTATTTTTCAGTAAGACACCTTCTGTATCTGCAATGCAAGCCTGAAATTATCTTTATCAGTGAGTTACCACATGAACCACAGCTAAAATTATTTATTAAGGACCAGGAAAGCAGCAGGAATTTTTCAGATCATAGGGCTGGCTGAATGCACACAGCACGGGTAAAACAACTCATTTACACCCAGACATTGCCCAGGAATTTCCATCCAGGGAGTTTAGGAAACCAAGCAGATGCTGGAGCTCTGCAGCTGAACATCTGTTTCCCAGAGATGACCTCTGGTAGCTGCTTGGTGCCTAAAATAAATAAATCCAGCTTCTCTTCCAGGGGTTCTGCTGCTGGAGTTATCACCAGAATGGCTCTGGACTGATGTTAGCAGCTGGAATTATTATTCCTGTTACAGTACCTGGGTTGGGTTTTGGTTTTTCCCCTACTGGAATACAAATTAATCACTTCAGAGGGCTCTTGGTGGAAGTCAGAACATTCTGGATTGAACTGGGTTTTCGTTAAATTAATAAACTGGTGCATCCTGAGTGAATCCACCTCCAATGGAGGTTACAGAGACCTTACAAAATATTTTCCTTGCTAAGCAAGAAATTGATGGGGGATTGATCAATTCCTACATTGTTTAGAAATCATCTTTACAACTATTTTCAGGACTTAGTGGGGAGTAGAATTGTGGCAGTTTTGACCACAGACTTACTTTGTCAATGATTTTTGGTCACTAGAATTAAAGAAAATTTTACTAGGTTTTTAAATATTTGGAATTAACCTAGAAAACCCAGAAGAGTTTATTACACTTCACAAATTTAACCTACACTCTGCTTAACTTCTTGAGCAAATCAATGAAATAATCAAATTTATAGTTATAAAAAAGTTTCATATTGTATTTTACTAAAGGCCAATGCAAATGCTCATTCTGATTAAAGTACTCAAATGATGTGAATGCTGAACCCATCAGTTATGGGGAAGATTTGCTTTTTAAAATGAAATAATGATGTAATAGGCATATTCAGGAAAAAGAAAATCACACCTGTAAGAATGAAAAAGGAGATAAAGATAGTAGAAAACTCATTCATTAGGAATGCAGCACTAATCAGGGCTGAGAAAATAAAAAATTCTGAAAATGTCCTTTTGCATAAGTTTGGTGAGAACTATAAATAAATATGGCCCAAGTTATGATGAGTAAAAGCTTCAGAAGAGACACTCAAATTTAATTTGTGTGGTTTTGATGAGAAATTTATCAGCACAGAAGGTATTAATTCTATTCCACTCTAAAAGCATTTGTTCCTAAACTGCCAGATAAAGGTAGACTTCAGATACAAATATGGTTTTGATGGTTTATTCCTTATTGGTATTTCTCTCTGAAAAATATCCTCGTGTGCTGGGGGAAGGCTGCTGACTCCAGCAGTTTGATCAAAGAGATAATTAAAAGGAAATTAATCTTTTAAGTGTTTCAAAGCCAGCTCAGAGGGTTTGCACATTTGTAGTGTGGAATCTCAGAGTCCAGATGTGAGAGATGGATTGACCTTTGTCCAAAGCTGGCTTGGAGGGGGAAGGTGACAAGCTGGGCACTGTCACACAGGGCAAGCCTTGTCCTGGCACTCACATTAAAGTGTTTCCACCTTAGCACAAGCAGCTTTGTCCCATTTTCCCCTTTCCAATCAACTCTCAGCTAATGAAGCCCCAAACTCCCCATTCCTGAGCTGCTCTCAGGGGATTGCTCACCCCCACAGCTGCATGCAGAGCTCCACCTGCCTGGCCACAATCACACTGTGATCGGCTCCCTCTTTAAAATGCACCATTTTGATTTACTTTGATTATTTTAAATCTTCAATCAAATTAGCTGAATGCATCAGCTTGTTCCATTTTTGGTAGCCCATAATTCAAGGATGAATTGGGGGGGATCTATTTATCCTCTCTCACTTTTATAAAGAGACAGAAACAGAACCAGATGTTCCACCCCAGCTCTCCTACTTTGGGTCCCTCTTACACCAGCACATGTCACCCTTTTATAAATGTTAATGGCAGCAGTTCTGCTTGCAAGGCAAGTGAAGGGAGGAAATATTTCCTCTGGCCACTTCTGAAGACACTGTGACATTCAGATTTTGTAATCTGTTAAAAGAGGGACAGATACAATGCCCAGCAGTGATAGGAAGGAACTTCTGCACATTCTTATTTCAGACTGCTAAAAACATGTGTTCTTATTTAGTTAAATATTAAACTCTAAACTGATAAAGAAATCAAAACTTCATACGTAAAAATGCACAAAATGGAGTTAGACTTGAAATTAGTTTAACAATCTGTTGATTAAAAATAAAAAAAAATTAAAACACTTGCAGTTTTAGAATTATTTAAAATACAGGTACTAAGAATAGTTGGGCTCTCATATACCCTAACAGAAAATTTATATAATTTACTCTTTGAAAGTACACAGGGAAAGTAAAAATCTTCCAGAAGATATTAACCTTCCTAAAATAAGTTTTATAGAACGGGTTACTTGAGGTCTCAAGTAAACAAATAACAAAAATATGATTCTTCAGCAAGTTCTTTTGAGCCACCAAATCAATCAACACTTGGCAGCATTTCTCAGCTGTTCCTATGAAAAGCCATGTACAGATTGCAGAAGCATCAGTTGCTCTGATAAATCTCACTATGCTAATGGGGTTGATTATTTTCTCTCTACAGATGAGAGGAATATTGGCATCTAGGCAGTAAACTGTTATTAGCACATTCCCAATAACTTTTTATTTTCCAACTCATTGGACTGAGCTCATCTATAAATCTCACAGGATTTATGGACATAAGGAAGTCAGCACCTTCCTCTTGCTAAGTGCCTCTCTGAAATCTGTTGAAATGAAGACCTGGTCTCTCTGTAGAGTAAAAATTCCATAAGCATTTGACTCTTCTTCCTTCTGACGTTGTATTTGCACCTCCACACAGAGTACCAGAAACCTGCAATTCATCTATTAAAAAATGCAATGGCCTTTGTTGTGGCCATCTAAATACATGCCAGTTATTCAATAAAAAAAAAAATCTAAATAAATGGGTTGATAACCACATAAACTAACTGAGAAAGCTGAATTTTGTACACAACAAAGCTCTGGTTTGTCAAGAAAAAAATATGCATGAAAAAGTTTTAGGCAAGTATTTAATTATATCTAGACCTCCCATTTGTGCTATCCATGCTCATTTATCCACACTCAGTTTAGAAATGTGCCAAGAATGAAGCAGGGAAATACAGGTGACCAATAGGTCAAGCTCAATGACATCTACTACAATGAAATTGCTTTTAGCTTCACTGTAAATCAAAAAGGAAAAGTATCTAAACAAGTTGTATCTGCAAAGCTGAAATACTTCAACAGGAAGACAACAGAGCAGTGATTTAATCTTTCACCCCAAAATAACTGAATTACATGAATTGGTGCTATTATCCTATATCATAATATACTTCAGTACATGCAGGGCAATGAACATTAGGCAGGAGTTCCATGATATTACAATATACTGGAGAGTGCAAAGTAGAGGAGCAAGGCTGGAACAAATCAAACTTGGGGATAGAATATTACAATGCCAGAGAAATAACTAAGAGGAGACATAATAGAGAAAAAAAAAGAATATTGTAGGGAAATACAGTCACTACTTCACCATTTGGCACAGAAAATTTAAAACTCCATGAGTTAGAATAGAAATTTAATTCCTGAAAGTCTGGACAATGAGGATCATTATTGGTGCAAATGCTAATTACAGAAGTGTTCAGACATGTACATTCCAATTCCTCACCACAGTGAGCCAATTAAACCACTGCAGGCAAGTTGTTCCTGAGCCCACACTGGCAGAGCTGCCTCTGCCTGCTGGAGAATGAATTCATGCTGCAAACACTGCTGGAGCAGAGGCACAACCTGGCACACCAGGGCTGTGAAAGCTCCAGCCTGCACAGGAAGGCCACCAGGAAAGAGAGCTGAAAACCCCCCAGAGCACAGTGACAGCAATTCCCCCACAGTGACACATCAGGAGCATCCTTACCTGTCCCAGACTCTCCAATCCTGGCACTCCTGCCACAGCAAACTGCCCTTTTATCCTAGTGCCAATATCCCAGCCCAGATATCCCAGCCCTTTTATCCCAGCCCCTTTTATCCTAGTGCCAATATCCCAGCCCAAATATCCCAGCCCTTTTATCCCACCCTATATCCCAGCCCCTTTTAGCCCAGCTGCCCCTCCTAACCTGGGAACCACCTCCTGACCACCCCACACCAGCAATGCCTTTGCCCAGCTGAAGTTCACAAATCATCAGCACCTGACCTGCACCTCAAGTTTTCCTGATCAGAGAAATGAAATATTTGGGGTCAACCACCAAGAGAGACTTGTCAGTTATGGATTCCCCTGGGTGATCCAGGACTGTAGAACAGAGAGATCCAATTTAAACAGGGAGAGAAGGGACAATCCACAAGACCTCAGGGATTCTAAACCCCCTTTTTAGCTCTCAGATAAATCACCAAGCTGCAGCTGAAGCTCTAGACTAAGACACTGAAGACTAATGGCTCTTTTCTCATGGCTGCTCTGGACAAATCTTAGGTCCCAAAAGGACATTATTTGTTTCTCTATCTGCTCTGGAGTGCAGACTAAAAGAAGTTGTTTCCACACTTGCATTTCCCCTCATGGTTTTGTGTTTTGCTGTTGGCCAAGGTGACATGGGGACTTCACCCATACTCTAAAGGAACATTAAATTCATCAAGAATAGCAGACACTGATTGTCTCACAGAGCCTCAAGAGTGTTTGGTACATCCAGAAATCAGTATCTCACTGCTGATTATCCCAATTCTGGAGTGTCTGAACAGAGAATGAAAGATACTGAGCAGCCAAAACATAAGTAGGAACTCAAGGGGGAAAGCACCAAACTGGAAAGCAAACTACAATCAAGACACCAAACTCCCTATTCTGATACAACACAAGTTCTTCTGTCAAATATATACACGTGTATAGTGCCTTCTAAATTCTGGCAATATCATTTTATACAAAAGCTTTAACTTTGTGCAACTGATAGCTGATACTATATTTTAATATATATTCTTATGTATACTCCAGTTCCACTTATCTATGAGATACTCATCTTGTTAAATTAATCAAAAGTAGCTTCAGTATCATCAGTGTGAAGGAAAAAGACAAAAAACTGGGGTTTTACTGTCTGGCTACTCTAGGATTCCTATACTCCTGCAATTCTAGGTACCCAAGCATCAGCTGAAACAGCCAAGCTGTTTGACACAGCATGGTAAGGAGGGATTCAGAACTGTCAGGGATGCTGAACAATTAAAGCTCCTGGAGTTAGTCTTGGAAAGGGCTCTTTTTGATGTTTCTTGCCTGTCTTTTAGGCAAATTACCTTTGATAATGTGGACGTCTGGCTCAGAACATTATAAAATCAAAGATAGTTCCCAAAACATCAAACTTTAATTTAGACAGAAATGCCTCCCTCAGAGCTGGAATGCTCTTAGTACATGGGCAGCCTTAATCTTGCATGTTCCCCTGATTCAAAATAATATTTCATCCTTACCCTGTGCAGAGAGTTAAAAATAAATGCTGACAATTATAATTATGTATAACTGAAGATAAAAGCAGGCTCCATCAGACTCTGTTACACCAGAAACATTCTACAGGTTTGGGCCAGTTTGTTTTCTGCAGCTGGAAAGGTGAAGGGAAGGAAAGGTGAAAAGTTAACATGGAAAAAAAAGCTGCAAATCTTTTGAAAGATTTCACCTGTGAGTTCTCATAAAGTAAAGGGAATATGCCTCTAAACCAGGTTTTAATTGTTTCTTCTCTGAGGAAGAGAGAAGTTTTATTAACATTGAAACACAGCCTAATTGTGCTACAGAAATATGCACTCCATATTGTCCATATACAATTATCTCTGATGGATATATACCCTTGTGGAGAGAGAGAAAACTTAATTGCAGACAGACCTGGCAATGGAAGACAAGAACCAATCTATACTGAAACCTGGACACTGAAGTTGAAACAGATACCTGTGCAATCAGAAGGATGCTGCTTCAGAATATTGTGTTGTCTTTGGTAAAGAGCTTTTCCATGCTGAGTTTTTAAACTGACTTTAGGTTTAAAAGAAGCAGAAACCCCTAACCCTCTCCATGGCTCACTAGAGCCTGGCTGCTTATGCTAATGAGAGAGTAACTCAATTTACCTGAGTACTGATCACTGCTAAACAATCAGAGGAGCTCATGTATTATGTATTTCAGAAGAACCTGTGCTTTTTAGTGGAATGTCACAAGGTTAAACTTCTGGTAGACACCGTTTCCCTTGAGCCCAATTTCTGCTACAGTGCTTCCTATCCACATAATGAAGAAACAACAGCAAAATAAAGCATTGTTTGGAACACATAATGAACTGCTCTCATAAACTTCAGCCTTCAAAAGTCATTATATTTTACAGTTTGATGCAGCAGGCAATTCTCAGGCCTCCATTTGCTGGCTGCACAGGGCAGTGTGCTCTGCTTTTTACCCTGTCTCAGGAATTATTGATGGAACAATTGCCATGGCTCGTGCTGCTAATATCAGTGCATTAGCATCTGACAGAGTTTGTTACAGACTTCCTGTAAAATCTTCCTCTGCTCATCATCCTGAACAGTTCCTGGAGGAAATATCCCGAATAAATAACTTTCAGGTTATCTGTTCTTCCTGCCATTGACTGTTTTCTGTGGTTTATTTCATTCTCTTACACAAAATCACACTACAAATTCCAAACACTTGTTT
Source organism: Oenanthe melanoleuca (assembly GCF_029582105.1). NCBI lineage: Eukaryota > Metazoa > Chordata > Aves > Passeriformes > Muscicapidae > Oenanthe > Oenanthe melanoleuca. The sequence goes on along the minus strand of NC_079338.1, from coordinate 17,466,165 downwards.
TTAGTTCACAACAATTCACAGGAAAGGTTTGTTTGATTTTTAAATTAAGTGAGAGCATTTCATACTCCTAACTAAAAGACAAAATACTCCTGCATTCCTTGGAGCATTCTGCTGATGGACACCTGTGAGGGCTGTATATAAAATTATACTTAAGTTCAATCAGTAAAAACAAAGATGACTTATTTCTTTTCTGTTACCATGCAGATGGAGGATCTCACACTAACACCTCTTGAAACTACAGGACTGCTAATAGTTATACTTCAAAGCCTTTTTTCCTTTGTTTTTGACCTGGAATCATTCACCAATTCAATTTGGAATAATTTGCCCAAAGATTAATGGAATCACCATTCCTGGAAATATTAAAAGGTAGCTGGAAAAAGGCTCTGAGTACAACAAGGTTTGCCAAGCTTTGGTTGGGTTTTGGGCAGGAAGACATTCAGACATCTGGGTCATACCACAGCTCTTTCACAATCAGCAAAATTACCAACACTCTCCCCACCCAATCCTGCACTGCATGAAGAAAAATGAATGGAAAACAAGTTAAGCTGTGGAGCAGCTCTGATGGGACCTGGCTCAGAGAATTCACTCAGAAAATTCTATATGCTAACAATGGCTTTTAGAACAGAGAGAGACAGAGGAGGGATGATACCATGGAACCCTTATTGAAATGTTCAGGGGCATTAATGCCACTATTTATACATCAACATATATTGCAAAGGTTACTTAACATCTCCTTAGATTAGTGTGTTGTTCAGAATGAAATTAAAATTTATGACTGGAATTTTGAATAATTTATAGCTATCACAGACTAGGGTACTTGAGAGTTTCTATTCAGTGGAATGAATACACACATCTAGATCAAATACATAATATACAGATATGGAATTAATTGCATACAGAGAGGAAGGCAACAAAGAGAGGCTGATAAAAAGGAGAAGTGGGTGCACATTTTGCTGAACACAGACAGAAAGCATTGCAAGAAATGGGTCAGAGAGAAAGAAGAAAAAAAAAAAAAAAAAAGATCACAAGGTGCATCATCAGAAGTCTATTCAGGAGTCTCCAAGAATGGGAAAGCCAAGGAGACATTAAAGGGCAGGAGAAGAGTTCTGTCCTGGCAGAGATCCTGAGTGCTGACAGCCAGCCAAGATCTGACTCCACTGGAACACTGTCAGGGCCTTTCTGCCACTCTGTCCCTCCAACTGCAGCTGGAAGTCCCTGTTTTAGCTAATCTGGTAGAATGCAGGATTACTCATTATCTTCAGAGATCATTAATTAAAAGCAGTATTAGAACTCTGTGATGTTGGTATGCCAGGGTCAGTGTTCAAGGTAAGTTATATCTCACACAAAGAAATGAGAGAAGTTTGAAAAGTCAATTTTCAAGATAAAGTTCAAGCCTTTGGGACAACCAGTATAATCTGCTGTGCACTTTAATATTACCTTAAGGTGTTTTAGGAATGTAATTACATATTTTTACTAATAAGAATTAGCTTATATTGACTGCATTCCTGATTGTGTTTATCAGTAGTGATCTGTGTTGGGAACTCACAAACTCAGCATCATTACAGATGTTTGGAAAAAGATGGTATTTGTGCTCACACAGACCAGACCCAGAGAAAAAATATTGATTTATAGATGGCAGCCTCAATAATCTTCATAGTAATTAAAATCTTCTTATACTAGTGGGCAATCAGGATTGGATCTCCCTTCAGGATTTGCTTCCACAGCTCTTGAAATTGCTGTTAATCCCTCCCCATCACTCTATTTTAACAATTTACATTCTAAAACCCCACCCTTACAATTCCAAGGTTCAGGATCACTTCTTAAATCAAAGTTTAAATATGCACACTGCATTTTCTCTTCTTTCAAGTGAGTCCTTTGGAAAAAAACAAACAAACATTCCTTTATTTCCACAAGATGAGGTTAATGCATTTCCAAGGAGACACTACTTTTGCAGATGGCTTGAATTAGAGAACTGCCACAGTTATCATTATGCAGCTATTCAAATAGAAAATTTTAGAACTTGGCAAAAAAAAAGAAGAAAAATAATGTCTATAATACTCTGTCCAGACTCATGCAGGAAAAAGAGAACGTGTCAGCATCAAAATGCTGAAAATAATCAAGCAGAATAATGCTTGAAAATTTGAAAATTATAACTATGTCTGACATTAAGATATGAAATTCATGCATCCAAGGTAGGGAAGAAAAGCACAGTGGTAGGATAATTTACATAGAAAAAAGAATCTGAAGTCTGAACAACAGGCAAGATAGAAATAATGCTGTGTGAAATTTAAGACCTAGAGGTGCAAAAAAAGTCAAATTTACTTTTTTCCTTTGTTTTTTCTTTCCTGCAGTTTTTTACACTCTGCTGGGGATGGATCCCTGTGTACAATTAAATATACAGACACATCAAAGCACTCTGAGTGTGATCTCCAAGTGTTAATGGATAAAATTGTAAATCAGCACAAAAACTAGAAGACAAAATGCCACTGAGGTAGCCAAAAATTAAAGAAATCTGATTAATCTCCTTTTAAATTTTATTGTGAGAAATAATTAATGAAGTCATGCACTAATTTGTGTGCTCAGGGGACCATGGCTCTAATTCTTTTCTGGGACTTACCTAGGAGTGAAAAACTGGTTAAAAGTCTTCATTAAGGGAATAAATTGACAGTGTCACAAAAGGACAGCAATTGACAGAAGGAAAAATTCAGAACTGGAAACAAAGATGGCAGTCAGGTCAGAAATTAGATTAATTTACAGATATAAAGGAGACTTTCACAAGTCTTTCAAAAGTTTTTAATTTCTATATTTTATCAGAGCAACTTCCTTTAATGACTTATCTGTTTCTTTAGGTGGAAGACAAATGGCAAAAATAAAAAGCAATTTAAGTACAAAATCACAGACTCACAGCATCATTGATAATGGACAGATCCAATGGGAGCAGAGTTAGGTCAAACCTCATCTGATTTAAAAATCACAGCAATGTGCAAATGAGTCCAATAAAATGGTCTATTTTTAATATAATAATGTCCTGTCTGCAGAATGTGATAATACAGGATAGACCTGAAACTAATCTCAGAATTCTTCATTTACTGATTCTTCTGTAAAAAGTAACTGCAACAATTAGCAGTTTAATACATTTTCATTCATGAGCAATGAAGAGAGGTTCTTGTTCATTTTTGATAAGAGCATAAAGCAGATCTGAGGCAATGTAATTAACCAGTTATACTTATTATTAGATTCAAGTTGTCTTTTCAGTCAGAGCTGCTATTTGTAACTTGCCACCTGAAATGAGTTTATCTGCTCTCACCAGGTTGCTGTAGTACAGGATGCTGAGTTTATTGTGTGCTTTTGTTGGAAAAGTCTCCAAACAAATAAATAATCATACAGAGGCTCCCTGTTCTCAAGAAACTTCATCCCCCAGAATCCTACAGACACAAGGATAACTGAGTGTGGATGTAGGAACAGTCATGCTGAAGTCTGGACACAAACATGACTCTTGCAGAGATGTTAACATGTATTTTCTAGAACTCTTTATGGGGCTAGTCTTTGGAAATAAGGCTGAAAAAAATAAAAATATGGAGTTTTCTCTAACTTTTTAATACATAATCTGTTCCAGAAGAGGAAAAAAAAAACCAAAAAAAATCACCAATAGCTTCATAACTATTTTAACTTTCTCATATGTGTTTTACTTGCCAGGTGTGACAAGGCAATCCTTTAAATGCAATCCTAAAAACAACAGAAAAACAATAAAAGCAAAGACTCAAAGCACATAGATTGATTTTCTTTCTGAGAATATGCAGAACAATATTCTGTTTACCAAATTTTTGAAAGTCAGAATAGAATACTCCTCCTACGAGTTCTGAGAATCAGTGTCTCCACAGAGGTGGAGGTGATAAGAGAAAAAGTGATTTGCCTTGACCTTTCTAAATGGCTTTCTGCATCTGTTGTTTTGTTGTGGGTTATTTTGTTAGGTCTGGAGTTTGTCTGAGGTGTTAAGTTTCACAGGAATTAGAACTAAAAATACAATAGGAATGATGCTGTAAATACTAAGAACTGGCACTTTTTTCCTTGCATCATTTTTGCTCACAGTTTTTGGTTTTTTAAACAAAACTTGCTGCCCATTACGTTTTGAAGCTGAGCTGTACAAGATTTGATAGTTTAGCTGCTCTGTTTGTTATATGGCATTGATTCCAGGCTTCCTACACCAATGCAAACAGATTTGCACCCCAATCTGCTGTCATAAATCAGTTTATTTCCTGGGGCTGCCTGTCCCCAAGGACTGAAAGCACCAAGGTGCAGTTGGAGCCCATTAACTGGGGGAGGGCAAGGAGAGGAAAATAAAGCAATGCTGAAACCTTAACCTTCCACTGAGTTCTTTTCCATGCCAAACACAATCTGGTTCTGATTTTTAAGCAGAGCGTTTTCCTGTTATAGAGATCAATCCAGAGGACAGGAAGGAGACAAGAAAACAAACAGAACCTCAAAAGGCCCTGCAGGAAAATAGAGATTTACACTATCAGCAAACATTTTGGTTAAAAGTGGGATACAGCAAACGTGGCTTTAATGACTGAAATAATCAATTTCTGATCATTTAGATTGCTCATTAAAGGAGAAAAAGCAGAGATGAGTGCAATTCTAACCATAACAAAGAGAAAGTGGCAATTATGAGATTTGGTGGCCAAAGCTGCCTGATCTACCCCTGAAAGTAGGACAAGGCAGGGCCAGCTGCTCCTAAATCTCAGGTAATTATCTCAAGACCTTCTTCTTCCCCCTTCCCTTCTCTTACCTTGAGCTACAACAATAAAAACTTTTAAATGCATATGCAAATAAATAATTTAACTAAATCACTTTGATCACTAGAAACTGTTAGTTAACATTAGAATGTTTCAGCTGAGAGAGATTCAGAGAGATTAATTTGTCTTCCACTGTGCACAACAGCTATTCAAAATCCTCTAAAGACCAGGCTGTGTTGTAATGAAGCATATTTACAGCTTTCTTTATATTTTATTTAGCAAGTAAATACTCTGGCATTTTCAAACTGAAGGGATCTTATTTGTTTCCATGGGACACATCTTTCCAAAGTGCAGCAAGTGCAGACAGCACTGTTGGAAATGTGCTCAGCTCACGAGCCAAAAACCACCCAGGAAATCCTTGCTGTGGGTCTCCAGATTTTTAAATCATATTTTAGTGTTCATGGATATTAAATTTCCCACCCAACCATAGCCTCAGCTTTGGAAGAACACCACAATACCTTGCTGACTGCAGCTATTAGAGCCTTTTTGCTTTCCAGAGACCCATGCAAGCTAAAATTGTTCACTAGAGGACATTTCCTCCACACCTCAACACCACAGCACTAAATGGCCTATAAAATTACCAGAGGGCTACACACCATTACTCTTCAAATATCCTGGAGTGGAACATTAATGAAAGCTGAATATTGATGTGGATTCCAGCATCCTGAATTACAGATGACACCCCTTGGTGGGCAGTTTGGTGTTGAGCAGGACACTGCACTTTAAAGTAAATTGAAATTTGCACTTGATAAAAAGGGGATTGAAAATAAAATTCTTCTAAGCACCTTCCAAAATACACATTACTGTTTCACAAGAGCTACAGCAGAGAAACCACGTGTCCCCTCTCAGACCAGGATTCCATCATAAAGGCCTCTCTCTTCCTGTATCCAGCTGAATTCCTTTAGATGCCCTCCTGACAAACCCCTCCTGGAACTCTCCTAAATCCTTTAGTCAGAGAAGCCCTTTTAAAAATGGACCCCATTAGCTGTTAGATTTATTCTCAATTTGAGTTCTTCAAGGAGAAGAGCAGATTCTCTCCCCCCAAAATTATTCACACATCCCAAACATGTTTGTATTTAATTGCTGTAAGAAACAGCAAAGAAAAGTAGCCAAGTAAATGCAATATATTGATTATTTTAGTCTTTCTTTGAAATACAAATGTTGTTTTCCCCAACGAGACCTGCTGCCTGTCTGCTGAGCAGTGAGGTAGAGATCTGCTGGTCCTGAGAGAAATTCTGCTTTAAAGATCCTCTGCCTGACTCATCTGATGATGAGAGACCTGCAGGTGGGACATTCTGCAAGAATCAATAGTGAAAATTGTTTGTATCCACCAAACTTTTATTTTTCATTCGTGTCTTTGGGCAACCTCCAAATTAGCTGAAGTGTAAAATGTTCTGCCATGTGCCTTTCCACTGAAAATAGAGATAATAAATCACTTTCAAGTGACAGTAGTTCTGGAATTTACATCTCTTCAAGGAATATTGTAATGGCATCAAAAAGCCTTCTGTGGAGATGAACACTTTCATGTCTTTAAAGACATTGAGCATCATCAACTCTGAGAGTCTAAACCTCCCAAAACACAGCACAGGAAGGTATCAATGGGTTTGGGCTAATTATAGACACACACCATCCCAAAACACAAATCTTACTTTAAACTTTCTTTTTAGATTTCATACTCAGATGAATTTGCAGTGCAGATTATTATTTTTTTTAACAGTGGGCTTAATTATGTGATATTCAGTTTATTAGTAGGTAAGTGCAGAATTATACTTTTTAAAATATTAACAAGAAACATCTTTTTAAACTTCCTTGTGGAGATCTGTGTATGCTGAATGCCTGGATTATGAGGGATGAAGAAATTTAGCACAATTCTTATGGAACATTTCCTGTGCTGCAGGCTTAAAAATGAGGATTTTTTTCATGACAATGACTAGAAATCAAAAGGTGCTTCACCACTGCCAGCACTCAAGAGCTAAGAGAAATAACAACATTTTACAAACTCCCAGCTTTCTATCTCAGCCTTAAAGAAATCAGTAAATTTTTATTCCCCCAGGCCATAATTAGTAGTAAGTGAGGGAAGCTCATGCACTGAAGCTACAACAATTGTGATTTTCATTATTAGGGATGAAATTTTAAACATGGCTCAGATTGAAAAAAAGAAGAACATGAAGGTTAGATTAAAAATGTTTCAGACCTTAAGGTTTTGTAATCCTTACACCAATGTTGAATTGAAACTCTGCCATTCACTTTAGGGGATAAACCCCACATTTTTAGAGCAATAATTTTTAAAAAATAAAAAGTGGAAGAAAAGTCAATTAAAAAATATGCACATCTTTATTCCCAGGAGATCAGCTGCATTGCAACTCTGCTTTTTCTTATCAGGGACCAGCAAGACAAAGTGTTGGTGTAAATGGTGACAGCAGCAGGGGAGGGAGGGCTGCAAAGGATGGAACTTCCAAACTCAGGGTGCCAAATTCCTTCTTGGCTCACACTGGAGACACTTTTATTGGGATCACCATGAACACCTGATGAGACCTGAAGGTTTGGCCAGGAGAGGGGGAGGATTGCTGGCTGAATTCTGTCAGGTGTCCTGACCTGCAGCACTGCTGCTGCTCCTGATCCCTGGCTACCAGCAGGAAATCCAGAGCTGCCTGATGCCAACATTTTTCTAAACAGCACTTTTTGTTAAATTTAACACCTGTTTAATTATCAGAATAAATTGCTAAGGAAAGCAAAATTACTGCTAAATATCCCTGGTAAATATAATTTCCAAGAGACTTTTTATTCCCATGCAATCCGTGATTAATCTTTGCTTTATTATTTTGCTGCATAGCTATTAATTTTATTACTTTAGAGCAGGACAATTTGTAATAGACTTGATTTAAAATGCCATTCAGCTGTACACTAATAATAAATACTGGTATTGCCACAGCTGTCAAATGCAAGTATGAAATTAAAATGGAAATTTTTTTGGAGGTTTTTGACTAATACTGGTGTTGAAGGTGTATTATTAGCTAATAAGTTTCAAATGAGGAACTCATTCACTCATTAAAATCTGGTTTTTTCACATATATTATCCAATTAGTAGGAGACAAATTGTTTTGTTGTTATCACTACTGCACAATAGTTTGAAAAGATTTAATAAATATAATGGCCACAATCAGTTTTTCAAGCATTAGAAGCCAAAATGAAAGCAAATAAAAACTTGCCAATGTGTATTTGCTGAGAATGCAATATTAATATTTTTGGGTATGTTGCATACTTGAAAGATCAGTAAATAACAAATACACTGAAAAATGTTTTTGTCTGCATGTCCTGAGCTGGAAACTCAGAGACAGCAACACAGTAACCCCAGGATGTAGCCCTGGTGTGGATTTAATAAACAAAAGCTGAAGAGTTTCAGTGGACAAAAGTCAAAGTGCTCCTCCTCTTAAAAAAAAATAAAATAAAATAAAGCCAATAAGAAGTTAATAAAATATATCAAGATTAATTTATGTTGGAAAAATATAAGTAGAGGAAATTGGATGAATCCCCTTTCTCAAAAGACCCAACTTTGATCCTTAAAATCTTTCAGTAAGTTTAAATTAACTACCAGTAATTGCTATTCACCACTGCAGCCTTTTCTTCACCCTTGAAACCTCACTTAAGGCTTTGATCTCACTCGTGCCCAGCTAATTTCATTCTACTTAAATATTACAGATTGCTTTGATAAAGTGCTCCTGTGCTTCTCCATTTTACAGGTTTGACTTCTCCATACAGCCACTAAGAGCCACAATTGTAAGTGGAATCTATAGGTCACTTAATCTGTGAAGATATTATTTTGCTGAAAAATATTAAGGTTTCCTGATCAGTTTATTAGATCTGTAATTATCCAGAGCCAAGCCAATTATGTCAGAAAAAAGAACAAATTGCCTTGACTGATGTTAAATAGCTCCAGCCAGAAAGTCTTCATTGTCACACTGGCTGGACAGCAAAAATTTACCTTTATATTTTATGGCCCTGTCCTTAACCAGGTATGAAGGAACCTTGGGGGAAGAGGCTGTTAAAATACAATTAGATATTTGTTCATTCAGAGTCCAGCCTCTTCCAAACCAACAGCAAAGCTTTAAGGCAGAGAGAACCAAAATCTGGCAGGGACACTTGGATCATCCCAAGCTGCAAATTCCAGCTCTGAGGGCAGAGGGACAATGTCAGAGCAGGGAACAGGACCACACCTCAAAGCCATCCTGCCACTGCTCCTGTGTCACTGCTGGGAGCCAAACACACAGACTGGAGGCAGGATAAAAGGGTGACATAATCCTGGTCCTCCCATGGAGCCAAAACTTGACCATGGCAGATGATTTCACAGAGCAGGGGCTGTGAAAATATGCAAGCCACGTAAAATAGATACAAATCAAAAGTAAAATACTTTCATTGCCAGTCTGTATCTCTCCCTTTCAGGAGTCCATTTAAGTGTCTCCTTTTATTTCAGAGCTACAACTGACAATACTTGTAATAAATCAAATAAGCTGGGCTCTGTTCCATCAGCCAGGGGCTGTGACAGGCATTTTCTTTCTCAAGAGAGACTTCCAGGACAAACAGAACTCCTAACTTCTAAAAGAAATGAAGAACAAGATTACACATTATTAAATTCAATGACAAAATTCCAGTTAAGTTCATTAAACATAAGCACATCTCCTAAAGAATAAAAGACAAAGGCTACAAGTTCAAAATATAAATTATATTTGTGTACTTCTTTCTTATAAATGTAACTGAGAAAGGGAGACTTTCTTCTGGATAATACACATCATTTCCATTGTATCATTTTGGAATAATGAAGTGTCAGCAGTGATATTAAGGACAAACACAAGCTTAAAAATCTGGTCCAGTGTCTTTGCAATAAAGAAATTCTTCCAAAGTAAAACAAAGTTCTAAATTCAATACAACTAGATCATACCATCACAAGTGTAAATGGATTAATAAATAAAATTTGTGTTTATAAAGTAGCAGATACTCTGACACATAAAACAGGGATGATATTTTTAAAAAATATCGATCTCTGGAGGGTGTTAATAAACATTTACTACCCAGAAGTGGATCTGAACTGTGTGCTGCATCTCTCTTCTTATTTAAGAGTATAAAGTCTGCTGTGAGCTATTCAGAGAATTGTTTTTAATTTTTTGCAAGTCTCAAACTCACAAAACTGAGAGGAAGCAGGGATACCCTGTGAAAATACCATTTCCCCACAGAGAGGTCTGAATATAATTGAAGAGCACCTTGATAATTTCACAAATTGAGATTGTACCTAAAATTCTACTCTGCTGAGCACTGTATGTGAGTTTATATGATTTTATAAGAGATTTTCTTAATAGAATGTTCAGCAAACAACTGGTAACCTCTCACCTTGGATATAATCAGATATTTTTCCAGAAAAGTCTTTTGGAACGCTATGCATGAAAAGAATAGTGTTTCCAGCACCTCTTCAAAAATTCTTGAAAGATGGAATATGTCTGGAAAGTTGTGTCTGAACAAACTCTTGGAAATACCAACCTTGTCTTCATGTTTCTTCTGTTTGACTGTGGCATCAGGTACTTGAGCACTGAGAAATGTTTTTTCTCTGTGTACTGTGCCTTCAGTTGATGTGTTCATGTCACAGAGATGTCAGTGTGAGCAGGGAATAAACCACTCAATAACTTTGTGATCAGAGCATTTCAGCAAAATGAATCATATTAAGAATCTCAATATTACTGCCATTAAAGAACATTGCAAAAAAAAATTATTTCTTTCCTCAAGCAAACGTAAAAAAAACCCAAAGTCCCTCCTTTTCACTGCACGAACACATATCTATATCAAATTCTTCTAATTTGGATTTGGATTCAGTTTATTCTTTAATTGCAGTAGCCCAGATTGTAAATCTGTTCTATGTGAGATAGCAAGTTTATTTCTATATCATATATATAATCCAAATACTGTCAGTGCTGAAAAAAATTAGCCTTTTTTTGTTCAGTCAGCTTGTGAAGTATCATCAGCTCCACCCATTTGACAATCCTCTAGTGAAGGGGAAAAGGCAAAATAATAATCAGAGACAGATGATATTATAATCTCATGCTGGATGTTTGACTAGCATGAAAAGAAACATCTTCAGAGTACTTGTGGAAGTTGTAATGATGAAGATATGAAAAATCATGAAAAATATTCAGAATGTAAAACCATTTGACATTGCATGAGCTGCACTGAAGTGCTGCTTTGCTAAGTGCAAACAGGGAGGTTCAGCCTCTGTGTGTTCCCAGTATGTTCAAATTCAGTTCAGTGGGAAAGTCAAACCTTGGTGTTATAATAATGGATATTCCTAAATATCTAGGAAATATTTAAGGTAAGAGGATCTTTTTTCTGTCACAGTAAATAAATGCTGTCTGTCCATCAAGAGGATTGAGCAATACTAAAATCTGCTAAAACCCCAGAATGTTTAACTTTTTTTGAAAATATTTTGAAGGACATGTACAGGAGAGAATATGGAGAAAATAGTTCCAGGGTCTGGAGATACTGGGTGTGTAGAGCACATCTCCCACTGCAGCAAACCACTCTGAAGCAGACCACAAGTAAAAGGTAAATTTGAAACTAATTAGTCTCATTATGAAAGCATCAGCCTGGCAAGGGAATAAATGGGAATAAATAACCTGCAGTCTGTGTGTGCAGTGGCACCTGCTCTGAGTGAGCATCCCAGCAGCCAGAACACCACCAGACCAAGCCATGTCCTGGGGACTGGATTAATAGATCTGGAACTGTGGTTTTTCAAGGTCTAGATGTGGAATTGTGTTTTTTCAAGGTCACCACTGGTGTTGCAGCACACCACATCACGAGGGAAGGGCTAAAGGGCAGGGAGAACCAGCTGGCATCCTGAAATCAGGTGTTTGAGTACAGCCAAGGCTGTCAGGAAAGGTTCATTGCAGCTTCATTGCATCACAAGGTGGGAAAAGGCCCTTCAGAGGCTGGACCTGTCTTCTCTTTCAGCCAGGAGAGGTGCACACATCCAGTCTCTTGTTCAAACCCAGTCTTTAAATTCCTTGTGCCACATCTCATCTAATGATGTTTTCAGACCCATATTTGCTGTGGCTGAATAAAGGATCTCAGCTCCCCAGTTTTACTTCTTGCATGAGTAACAAGCATGTAAAAATCTTTCAGAAGATGTGTCTAAATCCAAACTGGCAAAAGGAAAATGGACTTTTTTTTTTTTCCCTGTGCTCTGAAGCGGGTCCTTTTCTTACCCACCCCACATACATTTCCCACCTGCTGCTCTCACCAGTGTCTCAGTGGTGTCTGCTTCCCTTTCAATATTGAGTTCCTTTAAACTAGGCTAAATTGGGAACTATTTGATGTCTCCTGAACGAGCTGTTTCTAACAGGACCCTCATCCAGAAAGAAGCTTTGCCACCTGGGAAACTCTGTCAAAGGCAGCAGACATCAAAGGGAGAGAGAGTGCTGCTGCCATTCCCTGCTCAGCTCAGCAAGAAGCATTTCCCCACCCTGGCTTCCCTTTCCTGGAGCTCTGCCTGTCCCAGCATCAGCAATCGACAGCAAACCCAGTGCAGAAGGTTTTCCTGCATTCTGCTCTTCCCTTTGGAAAGCTGACAGCCCCCAGGCTCTGCTGGAGAAAACAAACCAGGCTGGGGCACACAGCAGCTGTTCCAGCAATGGTCACAATCCCACCACTGAGGTTTTGCAGTTTCTCTTCTGCAATTCTTTGGCACTCGTGTGAGTATTGTCCCACTTATTGTCCAACACGTGGAGATCTCAGGAATTTTTATCTGCTTTTCAAGCTGCAAATGGATATAGAGGGGAGCCCATGCAGCCCAGGCAGCTGAAATAAAAGCAGGTATCCCATTCCCTGCTGCTCAGCAGGTACTGATCCATTTCTGTGCTCTCTGCCCCAGTCTGTGCCCTGCTTTCACACACTCCATGGATATCTTGGCATCTCTCTGCTTACCCCTCCCTGCTGCTGGCAGCCTCACCACTCTGGATTATCAACTCTATCTGAAGCAGCAATGGCCTCTCCTAATCCTGTCAAGGAGTTTCTACAGACTCCTGGTAATCTTGGAGCACTAATCTTGCAGCACTTTGGGGCTGACATGAGCAAAACCCACGATTTTAACAAAGAAGAACATTGAACAAACCCAACTGTTTCTAAGTAGCTGCAGGAAGAACATGAGATAAGGAGGCAGACATCAGTGTACAGGACAGATAAAGTGATTAAAGGAAGAGTACTCAGCAGTAAAAGCAGTATTAAAAAAAAAAAATACCTTCTTTTGTCATTCAGAAATAATTCCAGGTGTTCTTCGAGATTTCTTTACAAACCACACACTGCTCCTTAAAATTCCCATTTGGTTATTTATCAGTTTAACTGACAAAAGACATACAAAAATTTACCAAAAAAAACCCCAAAAAAACCTCCCCAGAGCATGAAATAACAGGTATTTCTTCCACTGTAGTATTTGAAATATCACATTCTGTAAAGTTCTAGTGGCTGCAAAGAGGATTTGAATGCTTAAGGGCACAGTTATCCAACTATTCCTTCTTTTTATAGTAATATTTTGTGTGCATATGTAGAACAACAGAATGTCAGTCCTTTGAGTAAAACAACCAAAATACTCTTTGCTATCTAATTGTAATGGTTTCTGCATACGCAAGAGAAACACAAACCTGAGTTTTTCTTCTGGAACAAATATTCAACCTGTCAAGAACAGCACTTGATGTCAGGATTGTGAGGTGTGGATGAAATGACAGACCAAGAGAGGGAATCTGATAAGAGATTAATGAGATGTGCTCTGTGCAGTCAGAAAATACTCAAAATAAGAAAGAAGGAAATGTATTTAATTCACATTTAGGCTAAGTTGTATTTTTTATGAAGAAAATTGCAAGAATTATGATAAAATTGTGTAATTTACAATAACTCATTTGGCTTTTTAAGACATTTAATATAAGAACATGAGGTATTTTTCCTTTGGGAGATGTCAACTGCAAAATTTTTGTCATTTCTAAAGAATTACTTCAGTATTTATCAACTCAGCCTAAATGTGAAAGTGAAAAGGGATAATTCACCACACATAATATAGAGCAGCAAGAATTCATAGAGAAAATAGAGTCTGGTGTGAGGTTTGACAGTCTAAACAGCACTAGACTGTGAAAATACAAGGATTAAAGAATTAGAAACAGGAGTGATTATATTTGGAAGTCTTTACCTCTTCCAGCTTTTTTTTCAGGTGTTTTTAACAAGTTTTCCTGATCAAGAGTCTTAATTTGAAAACAAATACTGGCTCTGTTCCATGAATTACCAAAAAATGCCTTTACAGAGGCACAGTGAAGGGAACTGAAATATTGTTCAAGTACAGGAAATAAAATACACCCCCATAGTGAGAGTCCTGGTGGAGTCTTATTTGTTGCCATTGTTTTTCTTTCACATAAAAATGGCCTTGGCTGTAAACTTAAATTTTAAAAAAGGAAAAGAAATAGCACATTTGCTGCTGTCTTGCATTTCGTATTGGTTTATTTATGGATTTATTTTATTTCTTTTTTACCTCATAAGTTTAATGGAATTTTTACTGTGACTTTATAGCTGTGTGATTTATAATACATCAAACAAGTCAAATCAATCAGCAAAGGCTTAAAAATCAGCACAGGTTCAGATGGCTCCTTTAAAACAAATCATTACAGCTGTTAGAACTCAAACCTACATGACAAGGATTGACCACTAATGTGAGTTATTTTAAAATCTCATTTTCTTGGTAAGAAATGCTGCCCTTTGTATATAACTTTTTAATGATCTAATAAAACCATCTGCAGGAATAGAGCACCAAACACAGTTCTGTGTATATCTGCCAAGCAGCTCTTTAAATACTCCATTCCATTCTTTAAAGGAAACCTACCCCTGTTCTCATTGATATGGAAAGTAAAATCTCTTTAAACATTCCATACTGTTATTTAAATACATTTAAGTATGCTGCACTATTTTTTTTTAAAGAACTTATCCACATTCTCACTGCTGTGGAAAGTTAAATCAGCTTTTTAATTGGCACACCTCTTCCATTAAGCTTAAGAAATAGTTATTCCTATTATGCTGTAAATAGAATCACATATAGGGAAGAATCTTTCACCTTACAGGGAAGGAAATCTTGGCAGAGGGAGAGGTTTGTACACACTATGGATGGGACAGCAGTTTAAACAGGAAAAAAAAAAAAAGCAGCAGATAATTTTTTACCTTAAGGGTACAGCTACAGGAGTTTGTGACCATAATTTATACACAAGAACTGAGTTGGTTTATACCCACTTGGTATCAGGATCAATGGACTTATGAATGTTAATTTTCATTTGTTATAATAAATTAAACTTTTTCTTGAGCTAGAAGTACATTTTCATTATTACCAATTTAATGCAATCACCCAATAAGAACTGTCAATTTGAATAACCTCCACAATCATGAATATTTTATGGATGGCCTTGGAAAAGACCCAGCCAAGGTCACCTTGAGAAGTAACAGCACTGTGTGATAAACAGCAAAAAGATCTATTCCAGTGCCTCCAGTACAACAGATTCACTTAGCAATCCATTAGGAAACAGAAATAACATTTCCTCCAAAGGATTTCCCCTTCACTCCAAGCAAACATGAATTTGTAGCATCCAGAACTCCATTAAGCCTGTTACAAAATCCCACTATTTCCTTGACATTTTGGTTTTGCTTTCAGTCCAAGGGATTTGTAGATTTGTAGATTTGGTGGTTAATCTTTTCCCCTAATTACCTGAATAATTTGAGACCTACAGCATCCCTTAGACATGGTTACTCTGAACTTGAGGCCAGAGATGTGTTTTGTGCTTGGGCTTGATCAGTGTTCAGTGCTGGTCCCCACAGCTACAGCAGAACATTTACAGAGCAAGTACATAAACCTCTCTCATTATTCCTTTCTAGGAAGTTTTCACTATGTAATTACATTATAAGTGCAGTGAAAGTGCCAAGCTGTGATGGAAACAAAGGGAATAGACTGAAGGAAGGATCAGGAACCAGTTACATGAATGCAAATGAAAGTAAAAAACTCTTTCATTTACTCCACTCTTTAAAAAAAAAACCAAACAAAAAACCCAAAAAAAAAAAAAAAAAAAAAAAAAAGGAAAGGAAAAAATAACATACCCCCCCAAACCAAAAAATCCTCTGTAATTCAAAGTATATTGAGCATCTTTTTTCTTTGCCTTTTTTCTCTTTTTTCCCATGAAATAATTTAATGAAGCTGAGGGGATTATTGCAGTAACTTTAAAGAGCTTTACAAACAAGTTCTCTCACACTGCTCACTAAACTCTCTGCTAAAACCATATTATTTAGAAAGCCCCATTTCTTTATAAATGTCCAGTCTCTTGTAACTCTTGATCAGAGGTGTGGGGCACACATTCTGCAGTGCCTCCCCTCCACAGACCCTTCTGGCTGCTTCTGAAGTCATTGATATTCCTGATGGCTCCTCTCACCCCTGATAACCATGATAAGGCCCTGCCATTTTCACTGTGGCTTTTCACTTTTCATTTCTAGATAATGCAACTTTTCTGAATCTTTTTGTTAAGGCATGAAAGCTTTTAATGCTGTGACTCCATTATCGTGGCAAGCAGGCACACCAACTGAAAAATAACCATAGAAACTTAAGAGAGGGTTTATTAATAGCTTGGTTTAGCACATTTTCCCCAAATGTTGTTCATTTATGTGGATTTGAAGACTGGTCAATTAAAGAAAAAGAAGAACTCTAACTCTACAACAACTTGGGGCTGTAGTGAGGGGGATTGGTTTTGGCTCTCAGGTGACAGGATGAGAGAAAATGAACTCAAGTTGTGCCAGGGGATGCTTAGATTGGATTTTAGGGAAAAGGTTCTTCACTGAAAGAGTGATCAAACATGGGAACAGGATTCCAGGGAAGTGCTGGAGTCACCATCCCTGGAAACATTCCAAACACCCGTGGATGTGGCACCTGGAGCTTGGCTTTGGGGCTGAACACAGCAGTGCTGGGTCAATGGTTTGCTCTGTGATCTTGGAGGGCTTCTCCAACCTTAAAAACTCCATGACAAACTCTAAATCCACTCAGCTCATTTTCCTAAGAGGTGTTTTTATTTTCACCAAGTGGGGTGAAGTCTGAGTTAAATGGTGGTTTATAATTAAGAGATTAAGCTCTCAATTAGCCAAGACACAAAATATTTAAGATATACAGAATTTTACTCAAGAAATGGTGCCTACTGTTTTCTGCTCTGTACTTATTTTTTTTTTCCTTGAAACACTCCTCACTAAAAGCAAAGCCTGGGGAATCATTTGTTATGCTGAGGATCCTCTGGACAGGTGTGCAGTGGGGCAGAGTGAATTTACACCACATGAGGCTTTGGTCATGGAATGCTAATTAACTCAGAACTGAAGACTTTCCTCCTGTGTTGGATGTGATAACATAGCAGAGAATCCAAAGAGAAAGAAAAATTAATAACATTTTGTGGCATTGGAACCAAGATATTCTGCTGGAAAGACCTGAAGAGTGTCTAATAGACTGAGAAAATTAAGAAAGACTTTTTCAGACTATTTAAAATCTGTTTCATGCACACAGGAAAATCCTACAGTTCCCTCAGGAAGATGACCCTTGTGGAGTCATTGGAGGCAGGTTTACATAAGGCATCCCCCTTTTCAAACTCTGAAATCCATTCCTTGCCTTGTGGTTGGATTCCTTTAGCTCATTCTCATCGTTTCTCATGGCAATCTACAGCACAAATCACGAGTGTTCGTCAAGTTTGCCAGGGAAAATCTACTTGGAAAGAGTTTAGAATGTTTAGAATTCATCAACTTGCCATCTTATTCTGTAATTCTCTGTAATTATTTTCACATTTAGTCTCTGAAGGAATTTATCCTTCCTTTTTCATAGGTGCCATCCTGCCCTGTGATTCCTATTTAGGACGCTATCTAAAGATATTTTCAAAATCCTGAGTGAACGTGCCAAAACCTTTAGAAAGCAGGGCTTGGTGCCTCAAATCTTTGTCTTGGTTAGCTCCTTAATTTGTGAGAGCCACCCCACCATCAGTTTGCACTTTGTGCATCCACCCTGGGATGGAGCCAAAGCTTGGGGAGTGCAGGATGTGCTGCTGCTGCTGCTGCTGTTTTTTGGGGTATAAATGTCCTTGCTGCTGTTTTTTTGGGGATAAATGGCCCTGCTGCTGTTTTTTGGGGACAAATGACCCTGCCTGGCCATGCCTGAGGCAGATCCTGCCTGGGAGGGGCTGGCAGGGAGCTGTGAGCCCCTCTCATCTCAGCTGCATTCTTCACCCTGCCCATGTCTGGGAGCCCTGCAAACCAGAGCACGGGCAGCAAAAATCAGATTAATTGCCTTGGGGTTGCAGACAGCTGTAGATCCCATGGACCTGACTGATGCTTAGATAAATATTTCATATTCTCTCACTGGGGAGACAAGAAAATGCATTTCTTTTTTCCTCAGTTACAGCTTGTTTTGTACTAAGTCTGCAGGCTCCTGGGTCTGCCTTGCTTTGTTTTCTCCTAGAGGACACAGGACTCTGGTGCCCTGATCTAAAGAGGATTTACAGGTAGTGAGGAAAATGTTACAACAGCACAACTCTCCCAGTTTCCTTTTTCAGGTCCTAATGCACAATAAAGGATGTTTTAGGGCTCTGATCAAAAGCTCAGAGGGTTCCATGCTAAAATCCAGTGACTGCAGGAGAGCCTGACATTTCAAGAGTGTCTCATGTTATATTTGTCTTTCTTTGTTAGATTAAAGGAGCAGCACCTCTCTGACCAGAAATCATGTATTAGGAAAATTGGGCCAGAACTGATGTTTAAAATAAAATGTAGTTATTGTTGTAATGTTTTAAATTCAAGCCATTAAATTATTCATGCCCACCAGAAAATCATCCCAATTCAGCACCTGCAGTCTCTGTGTTTTACTGGTGACAGAGAAAGAAAATACCCTTTCTTGTGAAATATTCAGATACTTCAGATGCCTAATAAAAATGCAGGTATATTATCTCCATGTTACTTATCTTGAAAGGAGGATGATGTTGAGACAATAAACTGTTTAAAAATAAATCCCTTTCTGACAATCCACAAAACAATGGGGAATGTATTCATCTCCATTTGCCTTCCTTACTGACAGTGAAAACTAGTAGGCAGCATAGTCATCAGAATTATTTTGTGACAATTCCACAGAGATTTAGCTAATTCTTTTCAAGTCCATTTTATTAGTCAGGGAAAAAACATAAGTCAAATCCTGATTTAATAAGTGGTGGATTTGAATAAATTACTCCAGTTCTGTGTTCATTGAACTTTAAACAAATTGTTCCACAATCCATTGCCAAGCAACTAGAACATATCCTAAGGAAGTTCAGCAACACACTTTGATTAAATTGGTAGGGTGAACAAACAGTTTACTGGGAACTTCAGGCTTATAAAATGAAGATTTACTAAAGTGGAGTTTTCCTCATTAATTCTATCAATAAATACCCATAAATAGAGGGTTATGCTTAATAAATTGATTGAATCACATTCTATCTGAAATCATTTGTATTTCTATAAATGTGTTTGCTCAGAATACTGATGGCATTTTAAGACTGTTGAAATATTCCAAACCTGTCTTTAGCTTGAGACAGCTACAAGAATTAAATTCAGCCTTTCTCATAAAAACATATGTCCTAAAAAACTGCTACTATAATAGCTAAGAGACTGGTATTTAAAAAATTATATTTGAGGACAGAAAAACAACCATAGCTTCTTCCTAGAATTGTATAAACAAGTCTTAGATTTATTATTTTGGGTCTTTGACCCAGTGGAACATGAATAAGAGAAATAATTGCACCCTGAGAGTGTCTTCATGAATCAGGACAACAAAATTGCCAATAATTTTAGATATTGAATACAAGGATTTAGATATTGCTATTTTTAAGAGGAAATCTGGGGAAAATCTCACTGTATTATGTATTTGGAACAACCATTCTTACTGTCTACAGAGTAAAAGTTTAGGACATCTCCAGCTCTACACCTACAAAATTATTACAGGTTGATTTAATTAAAGTTTTCATATTTTGGCTCCCAGTTTGGATAGTACACAAAGTTTATCCCAGTACAGATGTTTAACATCCCCATTTTCCATTGTTTCCCTTTAAGATCTTTGCTATTCCTGCAGCACAGTGTCTGTGTCTGAGTGCCAGGTTTGGGATGGAGGAAGTCAGAAAACAGAAATCCCTCAGCCCTTCACAATTACACAGTCCTACAGAATCCAGGAGCAAGGCAAAAATTACACTTCAGTTCTCTTAACTCTGGATTTTAAAAAGCTGAACAGTTAAAGCCATTCCACACTACTTTTGGTAAGCACAGGATCACAGAGGGGTAAAAAGTTCAAGCTCAATCCAGCAGACCCACTCCACTCTGCAAAAATAGCCAATTTAGGGCTATTATGAGAAAATAACTTACATTAAGCTTTCATCATTTGTAGTCTACTACAGACCATCTCAGCTTTCTAAAATGTCAACATCTAAAAGTATCATCATTCTTCATTATGCTGGAGGGGAAAAAAAAATAGATCAAATGGAAAGGAAGAACTATCACTTTCAGATAAGCAGAGAACGCCGAGTGTAATTCCACAGTGAAAATGAGGAGCTGATGCTGTAGCACTTACATGGACTCTAACCATTTATAATAATAGCAGCAAGGAGATACTTGCATGAAAAGTGTCTGTATTTGATTGCATCTCTCTCAACAGGCTGGCAGTTTGTTCTGGTCAAGCACTTGGTCACCATTTCTCAGCCAGGACCAGCCAGGCACTGCTTAGGAAAGAGTTCTGAGCTCACTGCATGACCAACAGAGCTGGTTTGTGGCATTATTGGACCCTGATTTACAGCTGGGAATGGTTAAACCTGTAACTTCCAGAAAAGATCCCTAATGCAGGCTCAGTGTTCATATAATAGTCACTGAATAGCTGAAAACTGCAATGAAATGTATTCATTAAAAAAATCAAAAATCACATTTCACATTATCTGGGATAAATCATGGAAGTCAAGCTGTTGATTCACAAGGATGTGAATGCTAAATGAAACAACAGAGAAGAGGAGAGGAAAGGGGGAGAGGGGAATAAACTATTTTGAACAGAAGCAACACTGAAGTGATTCCTGCTCAGGGCTCAGTCCTCCCCTCAGCTTTCTGCAGACCAGTGAAATCACCTGTAAGAACAGACTCACTACATCACACTGAGAAAATCCCAAACCCTACAAAATCTTCCTGAAACTTTTAAAATTCATCCAGCCAACTTTGCACAATGCAGAGGAATTTAGAAGCAAGTCAATTCCCACTGATTTACAATAGTTTCAAAATCTTACCTCCAAATATTTAATACCTAACATTCCCCTGAATAGGGACAATGACAATAGGAACTGAGTTTTTATTTTCATTAGCCACTCAAATCAAAATCTCTCCAAAGATCTTCTAGCATCCAATATTTGAGTTTACACAGAAATTAGGTCCATCCATTGAGAGTTTTTCAGATGCAGGGTGTTTGGTGTTGCATTGTGTGAGATACCTGCTTCAGCAGTATATTGCTGTAATAGAGTTTTCTGGAAAATGGAGCCTTTTGGAAAATTTTCCACAAGAAATCCTCTACTAAGCTTTAATGCTGTTTGATGCAAGGAGACTTATTTAGGGTATTAAAGATCTGTCTGTTGGAAAGATAACTTCAAATTTCAAACTTTAAGTATTTCTCAAACTCTCTAACTAATACCTCTATTTAAGAAAACCTCAAGATTATGCCAATTCTGTGACTATTTTGTAAAGCCAAAGGAAGGGTTTAAATATCCACCCAAGTGCCAATCACAAATCCAGGCTGATCCAGGCAGGAAATGCATTTCCTAGAGCAGTTTCCCTTCAGTTATCCTGGAGATGTAGCTCTCAGCCCTGGGGTTCAGCTGCTTGGGATCCCAGGCTTAGCTTGGCCAGGTGACCTTGGCTCAGTTTCTGAGGAAATTGAGAAGATATTAGGAAGAAAGTGGGATAAAAGAAGGCAGGAAAAGAGAAGAGCAGAGTGAGATGGGAATACAGCAGGCTCAGGGGTAGAAGAGGAAAAACACGGATACAGAAAGGGATAAAATCTGCAGGGAAGTGGGGAAGGGGGACAAGGGGTGACAAACTCCAGAGCTGAGCTCAGTCCCAGTGTGTCCCAAAGCAGAGGTGGCCCTTCCCCATCCAGCTGCTGACTGGTCACCACTTAGACCAAGGGTATTTTTGAGATTTGCCAAAGTTTTCTACAAAGAGATGTTATTTACAGGTAAAAAAGCGGAAACTGAAGACAATTCTCAGCAATCTGTTGTATAAAAATCAGAATAAGAAGTAGCTTTCTCAGAGTATTTTATATATTATATTTTATATTTTATTTTTTTTATTATTTTATATTTTAAGTAGGCTAAAGAGCATCTTCAAAAGTTTTTCCAAAAGGGAATGACTTGGCCACTGAAGAGGAAGTTTCCATGCTGAGTGGCCAAAGAAGAATATCACAGAATGAGCTTCTTTCATAACTGGGATCTGAACAAGGAGCTTTATTAATTACATTTACATTTTAAGTTAATGCTTTTTGGACCTATTTGGAAACAAACTGATAGGAAAATATTTTCAGGGTGCTTTAGCTCTTTGGGCTTCAGATCTCCCCAACTCATCAGTCAGATTCAATTTAGGGATACTGTGAATCCTGGAGGGGGAGCTCACATTTGCAGCTATAATTTCATTTAAAAATTAACCCATTCTATATTATTTTAATATAGAACTACATAAAACAATCCACCTTACCTACAGCAAAAGGAGTTCTCTTGACAAATAAATGCTCACAATTATTGTGCTATGCACTGGCTTTACAGCAATGCTCAGACTCCTGTCCTCTAATCTGAATTGTCATCCCCCATGGAAAGTTTTATCTTGAAGCATTAAACACTAAGTCTGCAAGCCAGTAATGTTTCACTTGAGCTGCTGCTTAGATGAGCAATCAGCAGTGCTGCAAACACATTCCTGTTCTAACATTCTGGAGGGGGAAAATGGCCATTTCTCAGCCAGGGTAAAGCATATGCATTTGTTTAGCTTTTTGTCTGTTAACAAAGAACATTAATTATAAAATCTCTCACCAGTTCATTTAATCAAATGCAATCTGGTCTCTGATCACTTGAACACATAATCAGCCTCACCCTTCTGCCTGCTTGAGAATTATTGATTTTGTCTCTCAAGCCCAGTAGAGGTCCAGGTGATGCAAATAATAATTACCAGAGCTAATGTGATTATTGCATGTGAACTGATTACTATAATTAGGATGTGTTTGTTTGTATTAAAAGGAAAAGTAAATTGCCTTGCAGGTTTTAAGAAAAAACAGTAACAAATCTGCAATTATACACTCCTATATTAAATTATGGCAAGAAATCTACTGTCTGCACAAAGTTAAATTATTATTTTCTAAAGAAGTAACATGCTGTTAGGAATAAAATATCCAAGAAAGACAAGAAAATGTTCTATATACACCTTCCCCATGAATGATATTGAATGAGACATCTTTCTAAATTACTGGCATAAATTTTCCTCTTCTATTCCAAGAGATATTATTTCTTAAATCACTCCTTCTGTATATTCTGCTTTAATGTCTTGGATAAACCCCAAGCATCTTCAATTGTGTTACACCTTGCCACTCAGAGAGAGCCATGGGATATTTTTAGGTGTTACTGCTGAAGGATCAGCACCAAGGATCTGAATGATGAAGTTTTATAGAACACATTACACAAAGCATGGAATGGGACATAAAAGATCTCTTTTATGCTTGGGACACACTCCCACACGTGGCTTTTTTTTTTTTTTTTTTTTTTTTGGTGCTGTTAACTGTGTTTTCAAGTACAGCACCAAGAGCTGGAGGATACAACTTTGTACCAAAACAAGTGGAGCTGTTCCAGTCCTTGAATTTTTAATGGTCATTTCTATAAGTGATTAGCAGGAAACATTAGGAAAAAAACCAATGAAATATTAACATACTTCTAATATTATTAGAGAATCACCAAATGTTTCCAAATAACTGAAGATATTGACTGAATAATATAGCAAGGACATAAATCTCCCAGGAACTTAGATGTTTTGTTTGACTTCACAGCCTGAGTTCTACTTTTAGAGGACAGAGACCTTAAACCAAAGACTTTTTTTTCCTCCTCCCAAGAAAACTTGCCTTTAGTGTCTGGAAACTTTTCTACTTTCTCTATTCTCACAGAAGGAGAAGAAGGGTGAAAATATGGCTAAGAGGACAACAGCCTAAAAAAAGTGAAGATTTCCACTCAAGTTGAGGTACTGTTCTCCACCCTCAGTGCAGGAACAGAACATTGCAACTCCTGCAAAGAATGGAGAATGTTCTTGAAGAAAATGACTCTTAATCTGCTCACTCATGGCTATGAAGTTTCACTGCAGCTTTGGATAAAGTTGTATGATTGCTTCCATTCTAGTCCTACATTTCTAAATCAATATACAACAAAGAAGAAGCATTTCCTCCTCTTCTCTCTTGTTTAGCTATTCCTCTGTACAAAAGACAAGATGTATGATCTTACAGGAAAACATATTTTATTTCAATGGAAAGGTGATTAACCTAAAGGGGGAAGGGAAACATGCACACAATAAAGAAAAATATCCAGGCAACAGCTGCAAATTTTCTGAGGAAAATATTACCATTTTCTAAGAATCTCTATTTGTTGTGTGTCTGTTTAATACAGTTGATAGCAGAGAAAGCAGGGACTAAAGCAGAAAGCTTGTTCTTATTTTATAAACTAAATGTTGGAAAAGAAAGTGTACATATTAAAATCTACCACTGTACTCCAAAGGGAATTACAAGCACATGCCAGAGCCCTCTTGTCAAAGGAATATAAGCAAAACTAATTAGCTGAACGATGTTTTCATTGTAAATTTTGTCAGGAAGTCATTAAAGCTGTTTTCACAATAATACATTCAGATCTATGGAAAACTCAGCTCTCCCAATTCATTACCATTGCAGTTGACAGGCTGCATGTTTGGGATATTCATTACCTTTAATGAATGCAGGGATCCCCAGCACTGAATTACACATCCTACCCTGCAAGGGATCCCTTCCCTTTCACTGGCAATGTTCATCCACACTCATCAGCTCCACAGTGTGAAAACAGCAGCCAGGGCAATTCCAAATATATGTCCAGATAACAGAAAGAAAAATTGGTTTGAAATTTGGCTCCATTTTATCATATTTATATTTATATAGAAGCATCTAAAGCACATACTTGACCACAGCCCAACTCAAAAACTTATCTAAGAAAGTATAGAGATGGTACATCATAAGACAACACTTGAATTAAAAGTTCAGCTGTGTTTCTTGCTATGTAAGAAGCAGGTACTGAACAATTAAATTATGGTACTGAACCATAAATTAACAGCAACCTGACCCAGAGGAAGGGTTCCCATGTCTGGTTTAGTCCATCAGGAAAAGTCTGTGCCACGGGTTTGCTGTGCTGAACTTCTGCTGAAGACTGGAAGAGAATGTTCTTGCTCAGTCATAACCTCACCTATCTGTCTCAGTTTCATTTTCCTACAGCCCTCAGTGGTATTTCAGCTATTTCACTGTGCTGTACCCACACCTGAGCTCACCAAATTAGAGGCAGTGATGCCTGGAGAGGCTCCCTGGGACAGAGGCTGGACAGTTAAAGGAATAAAGCAGGGATTTATTAAAAGGTTTTAAAGGATTCACCTTGGGCACTGCAAGAACCTGGCCAAGGCTACACCCAAGAGGGACCCAGAGTCACAAATTCTCACACTTTTATAAGTTTGAGTCCATTTCCATGTTGGGGTTCACTGTCCAATCCCAGCTCCAGGCTCTGCAGTCCCACCCTCCCAGATTCTCTCCTCCATTCTCTCTGTTTGCACTTTTTGGGGCTGGAGCTGCAGCGTGTCCTTGGGTCTGGGCTGGAAAAGGATTGTTTGTGTGACTGAGCTGGGAGGAGAACTTGTGACACTTTATATGGAGTTCAGAGTCACAGACTAAGGCAGTAAACAGTCTGGAAAATATGAACCCTAAACCTGAGGCATCAGCAGCAGCCAATGTCCTGGAGAGCAGAGCTGCTTCCCCACTCTGAGCAGGACTCTCTGCCTTCTAAGGGAGCTGCAGCATGGGAATACAAATTTTCTAAATGGCATGGCTGTTTAGCAACAACTAGAAAAAACACCTTGAGTGTTTTGTAGTTGTTTACATTATATTGAGGGTTATCTAAATTTAGACTTAGCACAGCTTCAGACTCTCACAGAAGGGGTCAGCGTTCCAAGACAAAAGTAATTTTGAATTTGCTGCAATGCTGGGGGGATAGAAGAAAAAATTACCGTGGCATGACAAGATCACTTCATAAATCTTTCTTCTTAATAGCTTATAATAGAAGCCAATAAATTAGCACAAAACCAAAACCAAACATAAGTCCATTTTTCTCTCAATTCCCTCCTTAAACAGAATACTGCCTTGGAGAATGAAATAATAAGTGATATACATAACTTTATAATCCTCTAACTGTGATCCATATCCCTCCCTCTGGTCAGATACTTAAATAAAATGTGAAAAGGAATCACTTCTTAAAGAAGATGCATTTTTCCCAGCTGCCACATACCTCCAAAGTTGATTTTGCAGAAGTGATGAACAATCTCCTTAGGGCTCCCCATTTATTTACATAAAACCCTCACGTCTCACAGCCTGTCTAAAGGAGGTCTCAGAAAGTTCCTTTCCCAAGACAATATTCACTGAGCAATGGTGATTTAGTGATTGTTAACATTTTACAGACAAGCATATATTTCTCTCTCCCTAAAAGGCCTGGATTTCTTCCACAGGTGGGAAAAAACTCAATTCTTTCTTTTATTGTCATCAACCCAGCACTGTCCCTGCTGTGTATTTCAGCCCTGCAGTGCCCAGGATGCTCAGCCTGCAGCACAGGATAAGTGCTGTTTGTTTTAGCCCTTCAGCTGAAGGAACTCTCAGAGGCATTTCCCACCATGTTCTTCTTTCATCTCTTTGTTTCAAACCTTTTGGTTCATATTTTTACAATCTTTTTTCTCCCCTCATTGAAATGTAACATATTAAAGGCATTCATCCACTAAGGACAAATGAAAATACAAGTTTTGGACCTGCATAAAGATGTTTAAAAAGAAGCCAGGCTCAGAAACCTTGAGGTTTATTTGAATTGATTTACTCTACCTAGAAACCCACTCAACTAAATGGTATTTTTTGTGTATGTTAAGAGCAAAGCTTAGAAAGTTCTTATTCTGTTTATTCCAGGATTAGTGGGTCAGCATGTTAGAAACAACTTCTAACAAATGTTTAAGGTCCATAGAAGCAGAGAATGTACTCTTATTGCAAGGTTTTCTGAATTTTATGCTTGAAACTCTGTATAAAAGAATAATAAAATGCAAACATGCACTGATATACTGAATATACTGGGTTTGAACTTCCTGGATCACTTCAAAATTCTTTTCTTCATCTGTTTTTTTCCCATCATAGTTATAAATCCTCTTTATTTTATTTCCAGATTAAATATTTTTATAAAAATCTCACCATCTGCAAGTTTCATCTCCAGAAAGGAAGATAAATATGTTTGTAAAAGCAGGATTACTTCTGAGGATTTGGAAAGGAATTGAATATATAGAAAATTAGGGAGAGACATACATACCTGTCCCAGGGGGGAAAAAAGAAAATATTTCATATTTTTTTTATTGAACTCAAACCTATTTTTAACTGGGGAGATTACAAACTGATCTCCACCTGCTGTACTAAAATCACATTCTCTGTGCAGCTCAGCTTGGACCACGGGCAGTCATTAATTATTAATTGCTTTGGCAACTTCCCTAATAAGGGAAAAATTCCTTTACAAGTTAAAGGTCCATCAAAGAGATATTATCCAGGTCTGGACAGACCCAGTTTACTGCAAGATCCACTGGCAGCTTTTTCATAAATATCTACCAGATTTCTTTCTTCTTTTCTTTTTTTTTTTAAATCTCCCAAAATAATTTAGAAGCTCATGTATGACATTGTGTAGGTCAAAAGGTTTGAGCCACTGACCAGGAATATGATGGAATTTATGTCAGCCCTTGAACCAAATTAAGATTTTATGTTTCTCCACTACAACAAACCAAAATATCCTAGAATATTTTGGTGTTTGATTTCTAGAGAACGCCTAGAATAAGGGTGTTTGATTTCTGAATTCAGCAAATTAAATCTCACAACAGCAGAAAACATGACAAAAGTCATTTAGAAGGATAATGCATCAAGTCTTTAAGACAAATTACTCAGGGTTAGGTAATTTGCTTTAGAGAGGAGCTGGATTATCACTGGGACAAAGTTCTCACTGCATGGTCTCTGCACAAAATCTTCAGCTAGCTCAGCTTCAATGAACATTTTATCTTCCAGACTAAATTCCTTATCTTTACAACTGACCAGTCCTCTTGGTCTGACCTCTTGTTCTTTTCCTTTAAGCCCTGCTCACCTGGAGAAGTGAAAGCTGAGTGACTTTAGTCCAAGTGCTCCCTTTCAATCTTCTTTTTCTTCTCCCAGACCCATTTTTCCAGCTGACAGACTATCTCCTTGAAAAGCAGAAGTTGCTCGTCCTTCCCAAGTTCACAAATGTCCAAGAACAACCGAGTGAGTTGGTCTAATTGAATTACTTTGTTTTTTCTGCATTTTTTTTTTCCCTGTAAGTATGTTAAGTTGCAAGCCTTTGTTTTGCTATTATAACCTCGGGCTACAGTAAATGAATTCTCTGCTACCTTTGAAGGGAGAGATGAAGTAAAATTCCCCAAGTGCAAAATCAAGCAGAGAAGAAAGCCTCCTCTGGTTTGCTTGAAATATACATCTTGTCCTGCTTTTCCTTTAATGTTCTCTTTTATGATAAGAATCACTGAAGGGCAGGTAAAGGTTTTGTTTTTTTTTTTTCTTCCCCTCCTACAACCACCAGATTATTACAAAAACATACTGATGACTGCAAACCATTGTAACTCCCATTAATCCACTTGTTTACGTCAGATCAATCCACTTATTCATGTGCCAGATCAGACAAAAGTCGGGTTTCTTCTCTCTCTTCCCACTCTCTGCTAACATTTTAACACATTTTGAGCCTCCCTATGAAGCAAGAGCCTCCTGTGGTTAGTTTGTTGATTCTGGGCTCTTTTCAGCTGTGCAGTCTGGCTGCCATTGGGTTGAAACTAATGAAGAATGATTTTTAAATTGCCAACGTGTCATTATTTAAGGCAAACACTGAGGACCAAAGCAGGTCCCTGCTCTCAGTCACTCCTTCTGCAGCTCAAAGCTGCTCCAGCCACTCAGACTGCCTTGACATTTGGAAACATTTGCAAATGCCCACAGGCACCCAGAGAGCTCCTCTCCAGATCAAACTACATCTCAGGCAACAAAATAGCTTTTTTTTTTTTTTTAATAGCAGCCACTCTCTAATCAATCCTAAACACCCCCACACCATCAGAGCTCCCCCCACAACCCATCTGGAAAAAACAAGAACATATATTCCTTTAGGTTATAATAAGAGATCTGATAACTTCCAAGCTAAGAGGTGAAGTTCAGTAATTAAGGAAGTTAACTTCAGTACTTCAAAACTCAGGACTAGATTTTTATTTTTTTTTTTAATATGAAGAATACTTTTGTGCTTTTGTTCAGAGAACAAATGTTATTGTTTACACTTGAAAATCTCTCTGAGAATCCAATGCACCTGAAACAAGCAATGTTGGAAGCCTTAGCAAAGGCCTTTCAGAAAATGTGGGCTGTTGTGAGATGATCTGGATGATTTTAAAACTACTGAAAGTCTGAGTGGATCATAGACAACAACCTGGGAAAAGTTTTCACTTTATAAAACACAAAGTTTTCCCATCCTGGGGGAATGACATGATGCTGTGCTAATGAAGGCAATTAAAAGGCATAAACAAAACCAGTGACCATCAATGAGAGGAAAAATAAAAATTCCAAATACATATATGTGAGTGGAGTCACACAGTGTTAAACTGTGCAGATTACACATCAGAAGTGCTACAAACCATTATCTACCACAAGCAATAACTTGTCATTTTCCAATTTTTGCAATATCTGTATATTTTCTTAGAATCAGATGTGAGAGTTTTGATTACTCTACATAGAAGCCCATTAATGTTCTTTTTGCATATTTTTAAAGCAAAGCTCAGAAAATTCTTGTTCCATTCTGAGCTCAATATCTGACATTACATTCCAAAACCTGCAGGAAACAATTTTAGTATTTTAGTATTGTTTGTGATTTTAGTAGTTTTTCCAAATTCTGTTTTGTAGCCATTTGCATGGCTTGATACCAGGCAGGCAGCCTGGTGATAAAAAAGGATTTCTGTACATTTTTACTTAGTGTTGGTGCACCCATTTAAAGCTTTCTAATACATAATTTGCAATACTAAATTTGCTTGACATTTCTATAAATAAATAAACTGCTTGCAGGAATTTTGATGACTTTGTGTCACTCCACAAATAACAGCCAAACTGTTGGCTACTTCTTGCAGTTATATTTATTGAATACATTTTTTTGGACATTGAAGAATGAAAATGTTCACTTGGGAAGAATGTCTGCTTTGTACAGTGATAGAAAGTACCAATAATCAATAAATGTGTAATAAGTTTATTGCTTCAGACCTGTGTATTATTGAGCACAGTCTTATTTTAGAGCTTATGATCATCTGTACTATTATGTAAACAATTATATTAACATTTAAATCAATAGCAAAGTTACTATTTGCAGTTAGTTGTTTGGTTTTAATTAACAACTCTCAGTTAAAACTCTTGGAGCAACCTGGCATAGTGGAAGGTTTCCCAGCCCATGGCAGGGGGTAGAAATAAATGATCTGTAAGGTCCCTTCCAACCCAAACCATTCTGTGATTCTGTGATTTGTTCTGAGAAAGAAGAGAACCCAAGTATTCCTAGAACTCTAAATATTCAGATAAATCAGTCTGCAGTGTACAGAGTGGATGCTGGGAATCCTCTATGGCTGTTATTCCCCAATTTCTCTCTCTTTCAGACAAACATGCTTTTCAGCTGTTATGTTTATAGAATGTGTTGGTTTTTGGTTTTGTTTTTTTTTTTCATTCTCCATATGTAGATTTATTTGGGAAAGACTCTAGTGTTGACACAAAGCAACATTCTTGCATGTTTCATAATCTCCAGGATAAAAAGCAATTATCATTTATATTTCAGCTTTTCTCATTAGTCAGTGTTGAGTGCAACCACACACACATGCAGAATCTCAGAAGTACAAAGATTTGTCTGCTTTCACAAATCAGTTTTCACCCCATCTCATTAGTGCACACTGTGATTTGTTTCTGTATATGTTGATTATGAAGAAATGGTTTATTTGTATTTTGTTTTCATTCAGTTTTTTAGATCTGTACCAGGACTGCTACAGAACACCCCAAAAACACAGTGCAGAAGAAAAACACAATTTGTATTTGCTTTTATGGTGATGTAAAAACACTTCAAGGTGGACAAATGCTAAAATGCCTTCTGGCAAAATCAACAACCTTCAAACTTAGCAAATTGTGCCTGTGTGTTTGATCAGCTTGTGGGAAGGAAGAGTGATTAGAAAGAAAGAAAGAAAAAAGATTTTCCCCCACTTCTGAGTACTGTGAAAGACTTCTACAAATTAATTACAGGATGTGCTTTCACTTTCTGTAAATTCAGATCTCAATAAGGGAATCTATTTTTATTATTTGATCACAGGTACCTGGAGTTTTCCTCTCCAGAACAAATGACATGCATTTGCATGAAGATAAATTTGCATGAAAGTATCATTGAGAAGAATGAAGCCCAAAACAGGACAAGCAAAACACTCCAAGCAAACTAAATCCCACACTTTCCTTTATCAGATGTTGACTTGTAAAAAGTGCAAAAACTCCCTCCCAAAGCGAGTCCCTGCTGGATGAATCACTGTGGGAGCAGGAGGGCTGCAATACAGATTGCAAAACTCAAGCCTCATTACTTTGAAGTGTTCAATCCATCCTGTTTCAGGAAGTTTTAATCATTTTCTTGTTTAGTCCTACTGACAAGGATGGATGTGAGGACACTCCCATGGATGGAGAGCCCACAGACCTCAGCCTCCACCTTTTGCTCTGCAATACAGAAGTTGTTTAAATTAATGGATTGTCACCAGTGGTCACCTTTCTGGTCCCAAAAGAATGAAGAGCTGGAAAAAAATAGAAAATCCATTTGACCATCCATGCATGAAGGGAGAGGTTAATACTGGTCTGTTCAAGGCAAATAAGTTATGGATATCTAACCACAGATTAATAAAAATTTGAGGTGATTTCCTCAGAACAATTACTGTTTTTCATTACCCTCCATATATCAAGTTCAACTATATTTAGTAGTGAAACCAGGACCACTGTCTGCAATTCCTGCAAAGCTGGAGATGTGTCAGTTCCATGCAGGAAAATTTCACCTTAGCAGTCACAATAGAAACTTTCTAAATATATTTTAAAAGTAAGATTAAGATTAATAATCAGATACTTGGCCTTTATTTTCATTTTCTTAGTATTCACCTTGATGGCAAAAATGTTTTCATCTCAGAAATGGACACAGATGAAACCATAAAGATTTCCTCTCCCATGCCTGATGAAAAATCATCCTGACAGGCACTGGTGCTCTGAGTACAGCTGCTGCCCTGCTGTTTTAATCTGATTGCAGCAGCACTGCTGCACAGAATGCAGGGAAAGAGCTGCTGCACTTTGCTCCTGCCAGATGCTTCTTGTTCCAGGTGGTTTTGCTGGGAGTTTTCTGATCCTCCCAGTGAGAGCCAGTCCAGCAGGCACAGGGAGGACACAAAGCACAGATGGTTCCTCCTGTTCCTGCCTGGACAGTGATCAAGATTATCCTGACTACAGAACCAGAATTCCTCCAAAAGTTAGAGAAACTCTCCTCAGGAGTGTCACCATCACTGCTGCTATGACTACAGAAAATAAGCAGGTGTGTAACTCTCATTAAATTCTCTTAAATTGCCATTAAACCCTCCTCATAGATCACAGAGCTCCTGGCAGTTCTGACTCACACATGTCACAATAACAACATTGATCTGATGCTGGAGATACCAGGGTCCTTAACTGTGCTATTGACATCCTGATTTCAAATCTGAGATGTGAATACTTGAGAGCAAGAACAAATCTGGCTATTTCACACCTCAAGTCAAATGTTTGAAAAACATGTCAAGTGACATCCAAACATCCACCCCAGATCCATCTAGGTGTCAGGTAATATCAATCTGAATATTAAAGATACCTTGACTCCTTGATCACAGATTGTAGCTGTAATTTTCTGGCAGTTAAGCATTAAACACCTTCTAAAGCAGATATTTCAATACTGTGTGTGAGCCTGGCTCCACTCATCAAAAAATATGCAAGGGACTTAAAAAAAAATAAAACAAAACAACAAAACAACAGAGGCAGCATAATCAAATATAAGGAAGGATTTGTGTAGCAGGGACAGTGAACAAACAACTCTTCCCCTGTCAGAAGGGGTGACTTCATGACTCCTTCACAGACTGGCACAGAGCAGGCAAAGATTGTTCACTGAGTATAAGAGTAGAACTTATGGGAGGCATCAAGGAAAGCTAGCAAGAAAGAAGAAAAATAAAAATAAATAAAAAAATCAAAACTAGTTGCTTTTCCAGACACCCTGTAGTTAAACTGGGTAATTCATTGGGGCAGAATGCTCTGAAGGCTGAGGGCTCACAAGAAGCTGGACTAATTTGTAAAAGTAAAATATATTATCAAAGTATATATATATAATATATATTATCAAAGTATATATATATATATAATATAGTATCAAAGAATCAAAGGTACAGCAAAGACACAGACTATCATAAACTGAGAATAATTGCTTCTACCTTTCCCACTTTTTGTCTTCTCTAGAAGGAAGATGCTGATGTAGAAAAAAACATGAGAAAAGCCAAACAAGTTCAGAGTAGAAGTTTGTAACTTCCAGTTTGCAGTGCCTGGAATACACCAGCTAGAGCTGATTTACAGTTTCCTTTCCCCACTATTAATCAGTCTAGTTTTCAAACCCAAACAGTTGGTGACAAATATGTCTTGGGGGTGTGTGGGGTGGGGGGTGAGAAATACTGAGTTATTCAAAGAACCATGACTTTTCACTTGCCATTACTAATGGTGAATAACAAAATCACTTCAATGAAGAGGCAGCTCATTACCAAGGTTCTGTTTTTCTGCCTTAATTGTATATCATGCTAGAGTAGATTTTTTTATTTTTTTTTTTTAATATATAAGTATATAGTAAAAGAATCAAGAATTTCCTTCTCTCTATCCACTGCCTATCATTCTACAGGGGTTTTGGGAGTTCTTTGTCCTCTGCCTACAACAATTTCTCATTTAGCTACACTCTAGAGAAAATGAAGTGTCATTACATGTTTTCTATCTACAAGGAAGTTTATAGGTGCTAAATTTACATTATCACATAGTCATATCCAAAATGCTGCTTTGGGAGCAAGGACAACATTTAATTTTTCACTCAAGCATGTTTCCCTGATTTAAAGTAAATTATTAAAGTATTCTCTTGTTCAGACACAGGTAAAACAACCATGCCACAGGCAACCAGTTTTGGAAAACAAATGGTTGAAGGAGGCAGTTCCTTTCATGAGAGATATCTTCAGATATCAAACATTATTTCAGGGGCAATCACATATTGAAAATATCTGCTATTCCAAAAGCTTGGGATGGGAAGTCCTGGCACAGAGTTAAAAGGACAAAGTGATGCCATGTGAGAGCAGCAGCACATGGAGCTGCCATGGACAAGGAGAAAATTCAATAAAAATGCACTTGGGACTTGTCTTCACTGCCTACCAAGCTTCCCCTGCAGCTTTTAATGCAGATGTGTCAGTCCTCCCAAGATAAAACTGCACTGGGGTTGAAATCCAGGAGAAGTTCAGAGATCTACCAAACACTTGTGTGCATTCTTCAGCGTGGCATTCACTCATGTGATGGATACCTTGCGGCAAAAAAAACCTTTTTATTAAAAACTTTTATTTTTCCTTCCCCCCTTCTGTAAAACAAACCATTAGAAGTGAAAAAATGAAGAGCCAAATGGCAAAGCAGATTGGGGTTTTTATCACCAAATGGTGTTCCAAACACAGACTAATTAGGAGATAAAATGGGCCAACAAAGTAAGCAATTAATGGCTGTGGATCACAGAGTGGGAGAGACAACACTTCTGCAGGACTGTAGTGAGAGACACTTGGCATTTATCTCTCTAGAAAACCATTCTGCTCCAGTGAGGAATCAAATGAAGAGGAGGTGATGGCATCTTCAAAATGCAGCATCCTTGTCTTGATTCCAAGTTTATAGTGAGTCAAAAGCCCTTTGATGTATTGATAGCAGCTCTTGGGAAAGAGTGAACCCCTGTCCTACAGATTGCTGGGCTGACCTTTGGCACTCAGCACTTACCCATTCACCTCTACATCTGCTGGGTCTGAGCCTTCAATGGCTCCTACAGAATTCAAAATCTGCTCTATAAGAAAAAAAAATTGTAGAATGGATTTAACTTCAGGAGTTAAGATAAAGAAGCAGAATATGTACATTTTAGCAGGAAGGACCCAAAATACAGATTTATCAGCCATTTCCTGCTTTTCCATCTTCCTCAAAATTCAGAACAAGTCACACCTCAGACAGAATTATTCCCACACAGGACACACTCCTATGCAGGCTCACAAAAGAGAGGCACAGAAAGGCACACAGACCACAAGGCACCAATGGTATTTCATCCTCAGACTTCTCTCAGAGTACTTTCTGAATATTACTTACTCCCATAATGGTGCCTATTGGATTTTAAAAGGATAATACCTAAACCAAATAATCAATTAAATTTGCAGTTAATAATTTTTAACACCAATAATCCAGCCCTAGCTGTTGAAATAAGTCTCCTCTGGAGTGGCACTCCTAGAAGAAGCAAATCTCACAGTGGCATGATCACATGCATTCATAATTCAGGTTGTGTTAAAAGTGACAGTGATGATTTAGGGAAACAGAAAACTCCCAACACTCCTGAAAAATTTTATTTCCCTCGAGTGTCAGCCCTCATCCTGCATTCTCAGGGACAAATTGCCATCACTGTGCTGCCATCACTCTATCCATTAATGCAGACACTGGAGCAGAGGCTGCCACACACAAATGCAGCAGCTCTCTGCAGTGTGACAAACTGGGTTTACTGGGCTGCTGTGTTTATATCTTGATCAATGCAGGGACTGATGTGAATTTTACATAAGCACACACCAAACAGGAGTGTTTGCACAGGAGTGTTTGGCTGCTCAGGACATCCAGGGCTGGGGTGACCCAGCCTGACCCACTGGGATCCAGACCCGAGTGCCCCCATGCTGCTCTTCCAAAGGGATTTTAAACTCTGTTTCCAAAGCTCAGTGAATATTCTATGTGATTCTCTCAATAAATATTATTTAAAAGCTCTGCTAACTTTGCAAAGCACTTCATTGCTGTTAAACCCTGCTAAATGCTCAGCCCCAGTGAATAAGGCTGATAATTATTTCAGTGATTTAAGTGATTAACATGGTAAAGTTAACTTTGAAGGCATTTCCTAATAAAACTAAGTACCCTCATGACAGTTTTTTCAGCATTCCCTGTTTCATTTAAATGACTTCTATTTAATATACTTCACCAGGATTCTACATTAAATGTCACTTAAGAAAGACACAGAATTTGTTACATCACAGAGACCCTGCTACTACTGATAGATGAAATATATATGAGTTGTTTTTTTTGTAATTGACAGTTCTGTCCTTTTATTCAACACCCATAAACCCTGCTAAGTTACTATTTCATGCCTGGGTGTGCTTGAAATCCTGTGATTCCTATTGATTGCTGTAGTAAGTGTATTGAACAATTAAAAAAAAAAAAAAAATCTTTAATATTTCTATTGCTACTTCAGGGGAAAAATGCAAACCAGAGAGAGACTCTCAGCAAGGAAACCCCAAGAAGCCCAGGGCAGGGCTCTGATGGAAAGAAGGCTCCTTTGTCTCTGATAAATTGAGTGGCACCTGGCTCTCATTTCACTGACAGGCTCAGGGGTCCCACCCTGGGATGAGCAGAGCTCACACTCCCTCAGCTGTCACAGGTGCCAAAGTTCCTCTCACTGCTCCAGGGGATGGGGTAAACACTGAAAAGTTGAAAGGCTGATCTAAAATAATGACAGTTGCTTTGGGGATTCTTTTTCCTCAAGGCTGGTCTCTTGGATCACTATGCAGTATTTAATATAACATTCACACATATGTAAAATATAACCTTAAACCTGATGTAAACTTGCTTTTTTCTCCCCTAACAAAATAAGATTTCTCTGCAAACATGTGCTTAATTTCAGGTTTCATTCAAAAATGATGTCATATGAGCAAAGACATCTTCCCACAGTTCAGAAATGAAGTGAAATCTTCAAGGTTAAAGCAAAAGCTTTCATAGCAAGTAATAATCCAAGTGAGTTATTCATGGAAGTTGTATAAATGTTCCACACAAAAGGAAAAACAAGACTTACAGGAAAGTGCAATGAAAGAAACCATTTATCAAAGTTCTTGAGTTTTGTGATCCAAGGAAATTTAATTTTCTTTTGATTAAGTGGTGGGATTTTCATGCAAGGTAAAAAATTAAGTAAGAAAGGCTAAGAATAAGATAGCATAGCTATCCTGAGAATTTGTAAAAGAAGCAGTCAAATTATAAAAAGAATTGAAAATAATAATTATTTTAAAAAAGAAAAAAAGTCAGCACTCACCACAGCCACCAATATCCACTAACAAAAAAATGACTTAAAAGAAATGGTAAAGCAGCCTCCTGTCAGATTGTCACAGAATAGAAGTGACTTAATTTAACTTAGATCTCAGTTCTTTGGATTCTTTTTCTAGCAAAGGCTTTACATGTGTTACTTCCATCATGCACATGTTATTGCATGGCCCAACAGCAGATTCCACATGAAATTTTTTCTGCTATCATCCCCTACCAACCCCATCTTTGTTTTCCATTTACAAGGAGAAAAAATTGTACAAATTTTCACACATTTCTGCACATCAATCCTGGCTCTATCCAGCAATCCATACAGGGCCCCTCACTTTTAAAGGACAGATAAAAAACTTTCAGTTCCTTGCAGAGCAAATACAAATGGAATTGTTGAAGCTGGGCTCCCCTGGAGCTGCCCTTCCTTGGGAAAAGGAGTGGGAGATAAATCACCCAATCTGGCAGAGATCCCACCCTGGGGATCCCCCAGCTCCTGCTGCACCTTCAGTCTCCTGCTGTGATGATTTCTTGTACTTGTGAAAGATCAAAGAAGCAGGAAAAAGAACCTGAGAACTACCAACAGAATTATCATTCCTGACAGAAATGGATGAGTTTTTCAAGACTGTGAACCAATGCTGGCTTTCAGCTGCATCCTCAAGACCTAAATCCAGGCTGAAAGTCTGAAAATTATAGTCTAATTTCCACTAAGTCATAAAGCTCTTCCTTCATATCACCTTATGGGACTTGAAAAGATTTACTCCTCAAGGATTATAAAATGAAACTGAAATTAATCACAATTTGTAAAATAAAACATCATATATTAGTTTCCTTTGCCATCTGCCCAGGGTTTTTTCCTCAACCAACCTGCCAATGATTAATTTTCTTTGGGGGAGTGTAACTTGAAACTGATAATTCCAGCAGCAGAGCAGGAATGCACCCAGGGCACACTGCAGCCATAAGTCAGAGCAGTGACAGGGAAGAGCAGAAGAGATTTTCATTCCATTCTTTTATTCCAAAACCTCAATACCTGTAATAGAAAGAGTGACACCAAGGCTTGGCAAAAAACAATAGAAAAACCAAAGTAGTTTTTGTTACCTTGCTGACAGTTTTACCACATTAATTTCTTAATTTTTTTTATTATTATTTTTTTTTTTTTACAATTTCTAAATACTTAAACCAGTGCTCTGAATGTATTTCCACAGAGATATTTCTTTCCTATGGATGCCCCCTAAGAAAAAACACAGAGATGTAAGTTAAGGTCCTTTCTGGAGTCATTTCTAGACAGAGGATAGGGGTGGGTTTAAAAGCTAAAGAACACTACATTTTTAATGAAAAAATATCAAGTCCCCAGGTGCTAATGTGGGCAGGAAACTGCCCCAGTGCTTTGGGCACAGCCACTGCAGGAAATCACCAAATCTGACAGAATGCATCAGCAATCAAGGCAGCTGCACAAACTCCTGCAGAATGCTGTGAATTGTCAGGCACTAATCTGAGCTGTCTGCTTCTCACACGAGGAAAACAAAACAAAAAACAAAGGAACTTCCACACAGAAAGCATCGGGCAGAGCTTTGTGCCCTCGCACATTAAATCAGATTAGCAGGACTTCAATGCTAAATGAAGATAAATGACGAAGCAGCAGCAGATTATTAGAGGGAGTTTTCAGACCTTTCTGAAGTGTGAATCAGCGTGGGGAGCTGCTCACTGAAGTGGCTGAAGCTCAGCAAGCAGTGCCCAGCACAGACCCCCTCTGCACTGCTCCTCAGCAGGGAAATGGTTAAACTGCAATGGAACAGCCCCAGAGCAGCCAGCAAAGCAAATTCTGCACCCTGGGACTTGGAGCTCCATCCTGCACACAACAGCTGCAGAAACAAAAGCAGAAATTCATTTCCACACCTGTGTCTGTGCAAAACTGAGAGGGTTCCAGTGCAAACCCAAGTGTCTGAGGTCAAATGTATTCAGCAGCAGCAAAGAACCCAGGCCAGAACAGCCCCCTCAACTCCCAGATCCTCTACAATGAATTAAATAATCCAATATTTAAACTTTGCAATTCTTACTTTTTTAAAAATTACAAAGCCTATTCTTAGTTCTCAATCCAGCCATGAATAGACTTCTATTAAGTTGTGTTGAGGGACTTGAACTTTGATTTATCTGGCTTTGGAATAAAAAATAAAAAAAAAATTAAAAAAAAGTGATGCATAAAGCCAACAGCTTTGATCTTTATTTTACAAGTAAGGAGCTTAAAAAAAATCATAATAATTTAATCCAAAATGATGGCACAAAATAAAACAGAAATCACATCTAGTCTACT
Organism: Oenanthe melanoleuca; assembly: GCF_029582105.1. Taxonomy (NCBI): domain Eukaryota; kingdom Metazoa; phylum Chordata; class Aves; order Passeriformes; family Muscicapidae; genus Oenanthe; species Oenanthe melanoleuca. The sequence continues at coordinate 17,426,234 of NC_079338.1, read as the reverse complement.
GCTTCATCATATCCTACAGCATTGCATAGATAAAAATCTACGTTTGCATTAAAAAAAAAGGGAAGGGAAATAAAACTACAGATATTGCAACCACAAGAACTTATTAATACCCTTTAACATAAAAAAATAACACTCAGCAGCATAAATGTTACTATTAATGACCTTTTCTATTTGGCTTCTAAGGAAATTGAAGAAAAAGACATCATGTAAGATATCTTTTACTGAGTAAAAAATGAACTTCTGCTTCCTCCCTTTTTGTTGTTTTTGCTTCTGTCTGCTACAGTTGCTTTGTCTTTATTTGCATCTTTATTTGCATTTGTTTTGAGTGGTCATGCTAAACAGCTCAAGGTTGCCAGGATGGGAAAGGGAATTTGGGAAAAGGGAGAGCATGAAATGAGGGGCAAGGAAGAGAGTGCTGGTGGGGAAAAGCAGCTCAGTTGTCATTCTTTTAATAAAAGTCTGAGTGCATCAATCCCAGAATGTCTATCAGTAATTATTGAAAATTTATTGAATTTTAACCAAAAAATGTAGGAACCCAGTCCAGTCTGCTGTTCACTCAGAAACACAGGACACTGCAAATGGACTGCAAGCTCCAGAATGGCTGAGGACACTTTTCCAATCTACTCTTGGACATTAGAGGGGTATCATCATCAAAATGAAGAGATGACAAGTTAGCAAGAAGACAAACAATATTTGTTTTCTTCAAAGAGCCAAGGAACAAACAGAAGAGGAGTCCACAGGTCAAATTCTCCCCAGATAACCTTTCTGCCTCTCCTAAAGTATTTGCAAATCCTGACAAGATCATAATTTAATTTAATTCAATGAAATGAGAGAAAGGTCATATTTGCATGAGAAAACACTTAGGTGAGATGAGCCATCAGGAGAAATAAACCACTACATTTGCACCCAAAACCTCCAGGTAGGACAGGAAATGGAGTTTTTGCTTTTCAAAACATTCCCATAAACAGCAGCTAAAGATAACTCAAATGCAATTATTTGTGTCCACTTATGGAGTAACTGTGTCCAAAGTTCATATTAGGAACAAGGTTGTGTTTTCATACACCATAAACAAGCTTTGTTTTATTTTTCCATTTTCCTTTTAGAAACCTTTGGAAAACAATGCAAACCAAAATTACTAAAAATTCCATCAGAAGCTTGTTTGCCAACTTCTCAAATGGAACAGCATTAATCAATCTTCAGTGATTTCACACCAAGCTTATAACAAATTCACTTTGCACATTTAACAAATCCCTCCATGACCATATTAATATCAGTACTTATGCACTGATTCAGTGGACAAATTATGCTTTACCCTGGACACATCCATGGCCCTAATTGCACAGGAAAATTAGGCTGCAAGTGATCAAATCTCACCAATTATTTATTTAATTTACTTGTTAACAATAAGAAAATCCTCTCATACTAATGAGAAAAAAATCTACCACAGAAATATACCTCTCCCCATTCAAAGGAAGAAGGAAAAGAAAAGCAAACCCCATAGATTTTGATAGATATTAAAGTTATTTCTGTGATCCTCTTATCTCTTGGCTTGCAGATGGATGGGTCATTTAATGAAAACCATCAGTCTCCCTCCCATTAAAGGCACCAAGAATGACCAAGTGCTTAACAAGAGAAAGCTGAAATACCTCAGAAGTGCTCTGATCATCCCATGGGTTGTTACAGAATGCCTCAATTTTATTAAAATGGGCTGTTTCTTAAAAGTATTTCTTCATTAATTAATTTGTTGAAGTTTAGTTACTTGCTAACCTTCATAAAGCCATGACTATATTATGGTAATATAGTCAACTCTAGTGCTGAAAGATCTTCATTCTTTAACTCTTGAAAGTTTCTAACTCTGCATCACAAACATCTGAGAAGACCACCTGCTGTGGATCTCCTGTCATTTGGATATTTTCCAGAGAGACCCAAACTGTGACAGGATTCTCACTATTAAGGGGAAGCTTTTGCAAAGGCAGATACAGAATCTGAATTGTTTTGTGGAGTGTAACACAAGTCTCAGGTTCCATGGAGATATCCCTGACTATGTTCTTGGCAGTGCCTTCGATTTTAACTATTCCTTTTCTCCTTGTTTTCCAAACAGGCACCAACTCTTTGTAAAAAGTGAAATGCTCATTAGCTTAAATTAATTCCCAATGAGTAGAGCTCACATAATTCCCTGTAACTAATTCTTGTTCTGCCTGCAGCTGCACCACTAATCTGCCCATTGCTTCTGCACCTTGACATCTCCTCTAACTCAACAGTGCCATGACTTCTCACATCTCCCTCTCCTCTGCAGCCTCTCCTGTTGATTCTCCTCATTATATTCCACACAATGTTTCACTCTTCTGTTTTGTCTTTTGCTCCCAGCCTTATTAGGACTGGAACCTGTCGCTCTCCATTTCTCCCCTCCATGCACCATATATTTATTTGCAACACACTTCAGTGCTATCAGCTCTGAGTGCTTTTGATGTTTAGCATCCCATGTTCATTTGGGATGACACACAAATTCCTATTGGCTTTTGGCTCCTGCAAGTTTTTTTCATCTCCATCCCAGCGGTGAAATGAAAATAGAGATCTGAGAATTTTCGGTGCTTTTATTTGACTGTTTTCTTCACATTTGGAGTTTTGGACAGAATATGCATTTTTAATCATGCATCACACAAAAACACTCCTGCAATTGATAGATATTCCAAAATATCATTTCCCTCTCTTCTGAGTCTCTGCATGCCATTAATTTACAACTTGCTGAGTTGCATCTGCTAGAAATGTTCCAAATGCTGGGATTCTGTACCAGATCACTGACAACCACAGGAACAAGAGGAATTATTTCATTTCCAGCAGCCCACTCATTTTCCTAGGCCAACAGAGACATTTGTTCACCAGGTCTCTCTGACACCTTGGGCTGTTGAATCATTTTTGCTAAGCAATACACTCCTGCAGTACTTTCACAAGGTACAGAAAGAGAGGAAAAATGGGATTTAAATGGTCATAACTAAGCACAGAAAGGAGACAACTTCGACTGACTAAGATCTTGCTCTTGGAACTGCAGACACCAGAAATGAATCTGAATTCACACTCTGGGGAGGTGATGTAGTTGGTCAAGTAATGCACAAAAAAACCCAACTAGTTCCACTAACATATATTGAAGAAACAATAATTATAGAGTGATAGACTCACAAACCCAGGAGTCATATTAGCATTCCAGGGAAGATCTGCTCTGTGTCATTTAGTTTCAAGAAAATGATGCAGCTTTGAAGGAGAGGAAAGAGCATCACATTACAGAGAGCTAAATATACCCCCAGAGCCATTACAAAAAATTAGTCTGACTGTGAAAGCACTCTTGTGGAGGACATGACACTCACAGTGAAGAATTTCAGAGTACTCATTCAGAATTATTTTCTATTAATGTTAAAGATTATTCAAGAGAGAAAGGTCACATTGATGACCATTCCTTTCACATCATAAGAAGATAAATGTTAGACTAGGTCACTGTGACTCACCAAAAAAAAATAAGGGGAGTAAAACAGAATCTTTTCAAAACTAGATCAAGAAATTAAAAAATGGGAAAAGTGCAGGCACAAGTCAGCAAAACATTTGAAATTCTGTAACCTGGCAAACCACTGCTTGGGGCAATTAAAGATATTTAAGTTTCTTAAGAATTTGGGTCACAATTAAATTGTTTCACTGCATCTCTCAGCTCAGGATACCCACTGGGTTTCTGTGTCGTGGACTCAGAGGACACTAAAACACAAAGATTGCACATTGGGGTCAGTACCCTGCACACTGAAGGAGCTGTGGTGACTTGTGGCATTTCTGATTGACTGAACCATCCTCAATCCTGGGACACATTGCAAACTAATTCCTGTAAAACCTCTAAGCTTCCTAGCTGGGACTCCCTTCCTTCCTGCACCTTGTGAGCAGTTGGAATTTGACTGAACAAACCACCCAACCAAACAAATCCACCCAAACCTCACCCAGCAGTTACCAGACCTCTTCTTAAAACACTATGCATTCTTTAGAGATGTTCTCAAATGTTTTTTTTTTTTTTTCCCAGTTCAAGGATTAAAAAATTGTATTTTGACACATCTCTGAGGATGCCATGAATTATTTTTTCCAGACATGATTGATAGACCAGGGATGCCAGCATTAAAGGCTTATCCATAGCACAGACAGGAAATTCATCCTGCTGGGAACCTGGGAGGCACGTGGAAGAATAACCAAACACAGAAAAAGCAAAGGGAAAAATAATCAAAATAATTTGTTACCCCCTGCAGTTTATTAACAGGAGCCAGTCCTGAAGAAAGGCAGAAAAAAAATCTCAATTCTGGTTTAAGGACCCTTCTGCTTTCTCCACTGGGGGTGAGCAGAGCAAACAACACAAGGCACCACATTGGTGTCAATCTGAGACTCAGCTAAAAGTTTGCTTAAGTGAAATATTCCAGAAGTGAGAACTGGCAATTCCAGGGCTATCACAGCTTATATTTAATTATGAGTAGCACAAAAATTCTTCTTATCATTATATACAAGTTGCTCTGACTGTTTTCCAGTTGTGCTCCTCTTTTGTTCCCTCTGAGCATTTCAGCAAGCTCTGCACTCTCAGGCTAATCAGCAGTTTATCCATTAGGCATTCCAAGTTTCTGCCTCTCCCTGCTTGCTGATTACTGTCTGGTCAGTAAATTTCTGCAGCTTTTCTTCTGGCACTAATCAGGAATTAGGAGCTGCCATCAGCTTTGCTAGATGCAGATTCCTACCCCTGGTTGGAAAGGATTTTCAAAACAGGCAATTCTTGGCCTTTTCTGATTATCCACAGACAAGCTCATAATCCAGTCCCTTGTATTTAGGAAGTCAACCAGTGAAATAAACAATGTTGATTACAATCTACTGTCCTTTTTTTTTTTTAATTTTTCTTTAAACCAAGAAATAAAGCAAAAAAAACTTAGCATTCTAATCCTGAGACATCTGCTTTGCAGTTGGTCTTTTGGTTTTTAATCCTAGAGGAGAATGGATTTTGGTGAAAATGAAAAGAAAGGGCAGGAATCCATTTAAAAAAGCTCTTTTTAGGTGCTATGTTTACAATGACCAGCATGTTTTGTCTAACAGTTATTTTGTGGCAACTAAATAAAGATATTTCACTTAAGTTTACTACAACACTATAATGAAGAGACTGATTAAAGAGACATTGATTAAAGAGAGTTTAAAATAGTATATTTCAGGGAGATTGATTGATAAGATATTTAAATACTTATTTTTCTTGCAAAGCTGTAATATTGTCTGTATTTTATTTGAACAATTTGAAGGAAAAATTAGAATTAAACTTTATAAAAAAGGTGAAAGTTCTGCTATGTCCAGTATCTTGTGTCCAAGTTGATATGCACAAAAAATCAAATTTTATCAATTTTTGCTACTCATTCTTTATAGCAATGTCCCTTTAAAATAACACATCTGCAGCATGATAAGTTATGATAATTCCTCAGTCTCAGAAATGAAAGGTCATTCTTTCATTTCAGGATCCACAGATAAGCAAAATATCCAAGATTGAGTAAAATCCCAGAAAATCACAATGAGGATTTGGCAAGCAGCAAATGCATGGGCACCAAAGCACATGAGGAAGAGTCAAATATAAAATACTTCTGAATGGAGGGAACAGGTTATTTGTAGGTGCTATAACCTTAAGGAAATCAAGGCAACACCAAGAAAACACTTTTGAAAACCCTCAGTAGCACTGCCATAATTAGGTATCATTAATAAGATGGTTGAAAAATCATTAGACACGCACAAATAAATTTGCATTTAAGCAATTATTATTTTTGAAGCCCTAACTGCCAATGGCTTTAGCAAAATCTCTTGTGGAGTGAACCCCAGCAGATGATCCTGCGAGGCACAAGGGGAAGCAGAAGCCACAGAAAGAAAGTGCAGATGGACACTGGTGGGTAAACAGAGAGCACAACCTGCAAAGAAACTGCTCCAGGGCAAAACAAAAGCAAAGACAAAGCCAAGGTTGCACGTGTGGCTGAAATGAGTTAATGAAGCCATTAGTTATGCCAGCAGGGAGCTGTGTCCTAAGGAGTAATGGAAAAAACAGAATTCCCCTGGCAGAAAAACTTCTCATCTGGAAGGATGGTGAGGAATGATGGAATGAGGAATGATGGAATGAGGAATGATGGAATGAGGAATGATGAAAGATGTTGTGCAACACAACACACCAACTCCTCATGAAACAACCACAGAACACAGCAAGCCTGGTCTTTACATCTTGGGTGCAAGCCTGAAATAAAAAAATTGAAAGAAAAAAAAAACGAACTACACTGGTTCTGCTGCTGCCTTATTGCACATGGATATGAAAATCCCAACTCTCCAGCATCCTGTATTGCTGCAAATGCAAGAGGTTGCTTATTTTAGAGGCAAAGTATCAGCTTTGTTTGGGTTTGTGCTCCACCCTTTGTGATGTCCCATCCTAAAAATTTGATAAGTTGGACACAACACAGAGAAATCCAGAAGCAGTCTAGGCTTGGGAAAAAAACCAAAAAAATTATGAGGGAAATTCTGGCTGTTGCATTCAGTTCTCTGTCTGGAGAACAGGAGGCAGGATGTGGAATTGTGAACCAGCACTATGCTGATGGCAGAAACTCATCATACTCAGAAACTTTGTCTGTGGGGAGACAGAAGGGGAAAAAAGGACAGGACAGCAGTGGAAATGGACTGAAGGAGTAGCAGGGGATAGACAAGGAGATGAAATTGTGTTGGATGACAAAACACAGAAATGATCAGAGAACCAGGAGGAGGAGGAGGAGTGGGTGACACAGTGAGAGAAGTCTTGACACCACTGCAAAGGTTTTGAAGTTGTATTTTCAGATCTGTAAAATAACAGATTGTAACTGCAAATACTTAGTGAAGTAGCTCAGCAGAGGCAGAATTTCAGTCAGTTTTTCATTTTAGCTTATCAACTATTTTTATTAACATTTTAAACTGAAAAATTATTTACCAGGATGGCTCCTTGCTGTTTGAACAGAACCTGCATTATTAGTTAGTTCATGTAATGTGAATTTTTATAGAACAAACATTGAAACTGGTAGCCCAGATGTTTTTTGCATTTGCTCCCTTTATTTGACCTGGCACTTAAAATAATTAATTTTATTTATAATAGCACATATCTATCAATTTCTATCAGTGTTAGCAAATTGCCTACATAAGAATAGACATGCACCACCAAGGCTGAGCAAGAGCTGCCCTAAAATGAGAATAAGTGCAATTTAATTCAGAGCATGAATTCAAAACTTTATACACACAGCATGGCCATGTAACATGACTAGCTGATGAAACAGAAAAATGCATCTGGTAGCCTGAAAGAGAATGAGACTGGCTTATATTAAATAAAATGATAGCCTGAAAAGTTTTACTGACAATCATAAATGCTTCAACAAAGGAGTACGAGCTGTTCCCAGAACTACGAGTGGTTTTAAACGATGATCACTGATAGCTGACAGGAAGGGAGAGAAGGCAGTGAAGAAATAAAAAGATAACAAGAAGTGTTTGGAATCACTGCTGGTATCTCCTTTTGTTGGCATTGCTCTGGGCCCACAGAGGTGAGCTGATGCTGAGCCCCAGTGCTCTGCTCTCTCTCTGGCCTCTGCTGTGCTCTCGTTTTTGCAGGAAGCTGCTCCTCACAGCAGAATATCAATGCTTTCCACTCACCTCCCAGCCATGATCCTTCCCTTCCTGAGCCTGTTTTACACCAATAAACCCCTCTTGATTTCCTTTTGATTTTTAGCAGTATAAACATCACCTTTCCTGGGTTTGCACACCAAAAGAAAACATTGATTTTAAGTGGACCTGTGTTATCAGCACAGTGCATTAAGTACACTGCTTGGTAAATTGGGGAAATATAAGTCTGGATTATTTAGTGTATCAGACTTGGCTGGAGTTGTAGAGAAAATGCCTCAAGTACAGCACAGTGCATCCCTATTTTATACACCATTGGACAAACATCTACAAATTGCCCTGGAACTCACACACTGCCATAGGGCTAACTGACATTATTCCTGGGCTGTGCTCACTCCTAATGCTCTGCTAATTGTTCTGTGCTCTAACATGCTCTGCAGAAAAATCTGTATGTTCCCAAAAAGTCAAAGAAGTCCCACTAATAAAATTAAGTGCAAGGAATATAATGTATTTTTGTCAAAGTGAGTCCCTTAAGCTAAACTTTGGAGGGTGAAGCACATGTATAATTCAGCAGAAAAGCTTTAATTAGTGTTTCTTTAAAATTACTCAGAGAAAGGACTAACAGAATCAAAATAGTCCATCAAGCCTGTTGAAAGGGTGGCTAAGTAAATCTCCAAAAAGCTGGCATTGCAGCACTGATGCTCTTCAAACCTACCTGAAAGCAAAGGAGAGACAAGTGACAGTAAATCAAGTTCATTTCACAGAGCATTCAAGTTCTTTCAAATGGTGGGCATGATGGTAATTTTAAACAAGCTCTGGTATTCATTTCTTTCCCAGACTATTTGTAATATCATTATCTGATTCTAAGAATCCTGAATGTAGAATACAAAGTGGATTTTAAACAGCAGTAACTCAAAGCCTGGAGAGGGAAAATGATTAGTTTATTTCAAATAGGCTTGTGCCAGACCAAAAAAAAAAAAAAAATTAAAAAAAAAAAAAAAAAAATGCAAATATCTCACATTTGCAGATATTGATTTCCACCCAGCCTGGTGTGAGACTGCAATTGCTTTAACAGACCATTGTCTAAAGCTTGTAAATTTGAACCAACCCACATCCCTCTTTTCCTAGAAGATCCAAAAGCCTATTGATTCACGTCCTCTTTAAATTGAGATAATCTTTTGAAGATTTCAAACTTAATTTGTTGACTGCCTCTAAGTGACATGGGTTCAGCCCTGTCAGCAGCTGAGCCAAGCTCTGGCAGCTCTGACACTTAAGTGGTGGGGTGTGCACTGGCAGTGGCTGATGCTCTCATTACCCAGTGCTGTGTGCAGCTTGGACCTCTCCACTCTGCCCAAGGGAGTTTTCATCTGCTGCTGAGCACTAGGAAACTCCTACTGAGTTTCAAAGTAAATTTCTCTTTTTGGATTTCCTAATTGAACTCTTTTTATTTCCTTGTGGAGCTCCTTTGTGCTGCAGCCAGCAGTGGCACCCTGGACATGATTCCCAGAGAGACTCAGTCACTCCTGACAACTTTTCCAGCTTCTAATTACTGCTCATGCTCCCTGGACAAAGCCAATTATCATACAAGGAAAATAAAGGCATTGTCTGGTTTGGGTTTACAGGATGCAGGATGCCCAGCTCAGGCTGAGTGAGGCACTGAGCACAGAGTTCATCCTTCCTTCCACAGCTACTCTTCACAGGAGCCCCAAGCTCGGAGTTAATTATCATTAATGTTATCCTGTCGTGATCTGGGCTATTACCACAGTTCAGCAAGCCATGATTGTGCACTTTGTCCAAGTATTTGAACTCTGCAGGTGACACACACAGCAAAACACTGAATTATTCAATGTCTGTGTGTGTGATGGCCCCCTCCGACCTTTCACTTGTTTGTAATGTTGCTGGTTTTTAATCTTTAAACCACTGAGAATTCCTGTGAGTTCTCTGAAGACTTCATCTTACATTACACTGACGAAAAGCTGCTCCTTATAGAAATTTTCATTTAGTTTCTAACAAAATATTTTACACTTTTTGGAGCATGTCAGACACTGACAAGAAAGTGCCTTCATGGAAACTGAAAGAACATACTTCTTTTATCCATTTTGCTTTTCTAGAAGATCCCAAATGCCATTGGTCTTTCTTAAATATAAAATAAAATAGCAGCACTGTAACTGTGCAGTTTATCATTCCTAAAGCTTTTTTTTTTTTTCAAAATATGTGTCTAATCACAATGGTTCCTGTTCAGCACTCCTTATTCATGACTTCCATCAAAGTCACACTTCCATGGGAACTTAGCCTGAGGAAGAAATGCAGGGGAAGCCAAGGTGATTTCTGCAATCCATTATTGGGAAAATACAAGAAAACCTCTTTGTTTTTTTTCTTTTTTGTTTTAGCATTTAAAGGAAGTTTTAAATGTGGACTGTGCTGAAGCATTATGTTCTGAAGGAAATTCTTCTGACAAGAACAAAGCATTAAATAGTCTGAGAGAGACTGAGGCAGTGTAGTTGTGCTGAGGGGGAAATTCTGCAGTTAAATTAAACTTAGAATGTAGTTGCACTGTTCTAAAACGTGGTAGAAATGCAGAGAATTGTGCCATACTACAGTCTATAACTCAGTCCTGTTATGCCAATGCTTACAGGTGAGAAATCTTATTCTGTATGAGCAACATAATGCAGTACATGTTTGACTGAAAATGTGCTTTATTTCTATCAACAAAAGCTTCTCCCTAATTCACCTTCTCTAGCACTCCTGTGGGTGGCCGTGTCATTCCCATTTTTTTATGCATCTAACTTAAATCAATTGCAAGGTGTGTTTGGCACTGCTGCAAAATGAAACCAGACTGTACAGTCTTCATTTCTGGCCATGAAGGAAGTTTGCAGGGGGGATTCTGCCTCCTGCTTTGGAACAAACAGCACCAGAGAAGCATTTTGCATTTCCTTCATGCTGTGAGTTGAGCTCTGTTCATTGTCTAAGCAGTGGCAATGGGCAGTGGAAACAGGAAAGCAAATTCACAACAGAATATAGTGTCAATATCTTTGAATATATTGATTTATGACCACAAAAAAATTCTTTCTCCTTTTCTTTCTCGACCACTGGATGACATGCACTTACACTTGTATGCTTAATTAAGGATGTCATTACAATTGTTATGGGAAAATGTGTTCACAAAATTCAGACAACTGATGGCTAAAATACAAGCTAAAACTGACACAGACATGGTTTCAAAGTCAGAAAATAAATGGTTAATTCCTTTGCCCAGATAAGATTTGGTTGAGTGACCCACTTAGACAGAAAAAACAGCAGTTTTCTAGTTTTAGTAGGATCATTAAAACACCATTAGTTTACTTTTAACCTTGCTACAGAATCCAATCACTTCATTTATTATTTTCCTGCCATCAGGGCTAAATTCCAGAGGATATTTTCTGGGTTACAGATATCATGACCAAGCACGTTACTCATTTCTGAATGCAGCCAAGCCCCAGGGTTATATTGGGAACCTTTGGTTTTGTTGACATCATGCCAAGTCAGATCTATGTTTCCATAACTTACATTTCTTCAGCATTTTGAGACTTTTCAGATGATTTTAGTGGAAGCAAATACATACAGCAGAACATATTTCCTCAGAGGAATGACAATAATAGATGATGATAGCTATCATGACTCATCTTTAAATGCTGCATTAACAAAGCCTCAAAGCCCATGGGAATTTGGGCAAGGACAGTGGTCCAGTCCCAGCCCTGCACTTTGCATCCTCACAGACACAGAGCACAGGTTTGTTTTGGAGAACCTGAGCTGGCAAAGAAAAAGGCTCCAGAGAGACCCTGAACATCTGTCAGCACCTGCATGGGAGCCAGGGAGGGGCAGGGGGGATTTGCTCGTGGTCTGCAGCAGAAATGTTCTTTTCTTTGCAGCTGAAACAAAAAGTGATGCAGAGATTTCTCTCTGGAGTGGCTGAGATGTATTTCCTGGCTTGGCAGGACACAAGGCCAAGTCTAAGAGATGTTCCCATTTTGTAATCACTGTGTAGTGTCACTCCACTGCTACTCACTTTGAATTAAAAGAGCTGTTCAGCTGAGTTAATTTATGCTGGGGGATCATCTCAGGTCCTCACTCCAAGCAGGCACTCCCATGTTCTGCTGAGTGCAGTGACAGAAACTTGCAGTAACCATTGTACAGGCAGAGCAGATTGGATTTTTTTCATCTGTCTTTAGGAGTGGCTGTGATGTTGCAGCCTGTTAAATTCTATGCAGAACTGGTAGTGCTTTTACATTTAATTTTTCTAAATTAAGCATGTTTTATGATATGAAATAACAACAAAACTCCTTACCTATGAGAGTAAAGAATATAAAAGAAGGAAACTCCAGCACTTTAAGGTATCTGCCAGAATGCCAGACCATCCTTCACTGTGCCCAAAACACGAGTTTGGCTCATGCTGCAGGCACTGACCTGGGTGAAAGGCTGGGGATTAGGGAAGGCAAGGGCAGCAGAGTTTGTCTGGTGTCACAATCAAGGTTTCCTGGGATATTCTGTGTTTCTGGAGCTCCTGGCTGAAAGGTCACAACCAGCATCTGACAGTGTGCTCTCAGAAATTAGTGTGACATCACTCAGGTGTGACTAAAAGATCTGATATTCTTGATTTTGTGTGACTATTTGTACAAAAATACACAAAAAGGGCTTGGTTTTTTTTACCCTTACTATTAATTAAGGTTCTTAATCCCATCTATAGCTACAGTTTCCCTAGATTTTAAAACCTCAAACTGAATTGCACAGATGCTACTCATGGTGCCAGAATAGGAGAGGATAAACCTCATGAAATAAAAACAAAGACAAAGATAAATCTATCCAGTTGCCACGGTGTACATCTTATAAATACAGGGATGGTGTCTATTCATCATCTTTATTTTATAAGCAGGTAGAGAGAACCAGAACTTAGAGCATCACTCAGGGAGAGTGAACCCCATAGATTTATCTTAATTATGAAAATATGACAGACACTATCTGACAATAAGTGCAAGTAAGAGAGGAAATGAAAGTGATGGACTCATCTGAATGAAGAATTAGACTTTTATCTGGCATCTTTCAGAGCTGAGTGGCCATGGTACTGCTTCACAGGCATTTCTATTGTCTGTAAGAGTGTGAAATCTTTACAGAACAGGAGGCAAATAGATTCAGATTCTGTCTTTTTTTTTTTTTTTTTTTTTTTTTTTTTTTTTACTTTCCTATTTAATTCTAAATGATAATTTAAAAAATAACAAGCCTAAATATTTGTGGGAATTTTTATTTTAAATATTTAGTTGGATTTCAGTGAGATTTATGAGATTTATTCTGTCCTTTTTTTTAAAATAGAATTTATCATAAATTCTTCAAAACTTAAAATTAAAACTCATCCTTTCTTCCCTAGTCATATGGAGCTGTTTTCCTCACTGTGTTCACTGAGAGGCTCCAGCTGCCTCTGCCTGGTGGACAATGTCATTATATAACAAATAACTTTATATTTTAACTTTATAATCTTTTCTTCCCAGGCAGATAAAGTCTGCTTTGAATGTCTGCACCAGGAGACATCCAACACAAGGAAATCTTGTTCATTCTCCAGTTACCATTTCTTCTTCCAAGACAAACCAAACCAGAGAAATCCTCAGTGAAATCTTTCTAATGGAGCATCATTCACACTGCACAACTCAGAAATTTCTTTTTAGGGTAAATCAGGACATCCCTAACCCAGTCCCAGATCCTTTCTGGGTCCTGATCTTGGTTTTCCTCTAATTTATGGGTCCCATCTGCAGTGAAAATTCTCCAGTACTGGACACCAACACACAGAGATTCCTATATAGCACAAACTCTGAGTTCTCTGGAGTGGTTCATTATATTCACTTTGCTAAAAGGGCAATTGTTCTTAGACTGTGAATTGTTGAAGGATAATTAAAGAAAATTGGTTCAACTTAATAAAATCTTTTTGCTGGCCACCTAAGAATACTCAGTTTTGTGAAATTATATAGTTCCTTTAAATAATGGATAGCAAGGTTAATAGTCCCTAATATGTGGAACAAGTGGTCAATAATTCACAATAGTAATTACTCTGAATTTACTTTTTCAAAAAGCTTGCCATGCCCTTGCTATGGGAATGTAGCTAATAGAGACTAAAGACTACCAAGCCTCATCTTTTGTTCCAGAAATAGTCAAAATAACACAGATAATTTCCAAATGGTGAGTTTCTATGTCCTCTGAAATATGAAAATCTAGGATCTGTTTATCTGACTGCAGGGTTCCAAACAAACTGTCATTAGATTCTAAAGTCAATAGACTGATTAACTTTCCCCATTTAAAAAAAAAAAAATAATTTTTTTTTCCAGTGAATTTTGGGATGACACTCAACAAATTGTGCTACAAGCGAATGTGGCTCTATATTTATCTACAAAATTATGTTTAAACATTTTTTCTTCTGTAGACAACTAGTGAAATAAATGTGTGTACACACACATCCCTCTGATTGCTCAAACCCAAAGCAACTTCTGCTTCAAATTTGAGAATTAAACTACATTTAATTTGACATAATGCTCAGTTTAGCTTAATGTAACACTTCATTATACAGACACACAGAATTACCTGATTTGATATAATGTCATAAAAGGTATAATTCTCAGTGTAGCCAGCACCAGTTTGGCATGTGGCTGAAAAGATGGATCTCTAACCCGTGCAGAACACTGAAAAATTAAGTAATTTGAAAATAAATCAATATGGCATCAGATAAAAGAGTGACAGTAATGGAGTTATCTGTAGCTCCACATGCATTCAGCTGAACTCCCTGTTTCATATTGGCTCCTTCTTAATGATAACCTGGAATGAAAACCAGATAATGGGGCTTGTAGAGCTTCCCCAGAAGTCAGTGGATGGTTTCAGCAGTTTGCCTGTGCAGTTTGGGAAGCCCAGCCCAGGCATGTGCAGAGTGAGAATTCCTGACAAACAGGAATGACCTCATCTCTCCCAGGCACTCAGCAGCCCCAGCTCCTGAGCAAGTGCAGCTGCCTCTGATTCCACTGCAAACAGGAGCCCTCATCCTCTGTGATAATCAAGTTCAGTGCTTTGAGTCAGTAGAAGTAGGTAATAGAGTGAGCTAAAAGCAGATAATGACCCTCGATCATCATAAGGGTCATTAACTCCAGCAATTTACTAAAATGCTTCACTCTTTGCTTGTTGTTCAGCACTTGAGATCATGCAAAGATCCTTGCTTGCATATAAAGCTCCAAGTGAATCCTATCCTAGAAAGCAATGGCAACCTTTTGCCACTGGACAGAAAAATAAAATGTGTTAAAGCACAGTGAGGGACAAATGAGTCTAAAATTTTAACCTATGAAATTGCACAGCTAAAATTAATGCAGCAAGATAAGGGGGGAGAAAGCAGCAGCAGAATATCACACTGATTTCAAGGCACAGGAAGAAGCACACACACAATAATCTAGAGGAGGGCACTCTGGGGAAAAGACCCATCCCCACAAGTACCCAATAATGAAAGAAAACTGGACATAATGAAAATGAACCTCCATTATTATGATTTCCAAAAGGTCTTTTCTTTTTTTGTATTAAATTTCAACTCCCACATCAAAGTGAGTGAGAACCCAACTGATTGGTTTGCTGCTCCAGAGCTGCAGATTTGCTTCTGATTGAGGAAAATTGTGTGGGACTGAATTGCATTTTTAAAGGTTAGCAGGACACCTTGTGCTCTGATATTGTTTGTTCTCATTTCATAGGGCTTTTCCTCTTGAGGTTTCATCTCCTGGTACTTTTCTTCAAGTGCAAAGCTGTGAATAAATAAAATGCAATACAGTGTACAGTATTGCAGAGGTCTTTATAGAAAATCATTCTACTTCTTCATTATACTTTTATCTTGCTCTTTTTTCCTACATACTATTTCTCCAAACTAGAAGAAAGCAAATTAGATGAAGCACCAGATAACAGCTGCAACTTTGGTTTTCCATTAAAATAGCTTCAAGATGTAGCCTTGAAGAAATCAGCCAGATAAGAAATAATAATAGAAACTTTTTTTTTTTGCAGTTTACCAACATGCAGCCCTCAAAAGTAATTTTTTGGTCCAATTATCTTAACAAAAACTAGATTAAAATATGGTTTGTGTTGAGGTTGGATTTTCTCTACTCCTCCAATCTTGCACAGGAATATCAGGACTATTCAGGATTTAATCTCTCTACACAGTAAAATTGACTAATATTTCAAACAACTTTGAACAACACACATGGAACAAGCACTCTAACATTAGAGTCAATGGAGGTGAAAATTTCTGTGTACAATACTCTCACTTACTTTGAAAACTCCTCTGTGTGTTATCAATCTTTTAATTGCCTGAGCTCTCTCTAACTGAGAGCAATCTGCCTATAGGGATGAAGGTCAGGGCTTCAAAATGTTCTCAGCTTTGTGAGCCCTAGTTTTTTAAATTATTTCTGTGTTCCATTTCAGAATCCATCTTACTCAGCTCAGCTACCTAAAAGCCAAGTGCCCACCTAGTTACCTCCCACAGGAGCCAGAGGAGAGTGAGTGACTCAGTGCAGCCTGTGTGAGCTCCAGACACTGCAGCAGTGATGCTGTGAGGCTCTGCCTCCACCTCCTACAGAAAAAATGAATTCCAACCTAAGTCTTTCATTACAAAATATATTTATATTTCTGTTACTTTGCAGTCATTCAAAAATGAAACTATTATCACTTGGAGGAAATCACTGTGAATGTGTTTTCCACATCCAGCATTGCACAATCCCAAGTGAATGGTGGGGCTGGAGGTGCTGTGCTCATCCTCCCTCCCCAAGCCCCAGTGCTGGGACAGGAGACACCCACAGCCCCTTCCCTGAGCCCCACCAGCCATTCTGCTCTAAATGTGCAAAAGACAATAAAAGGAACCCAAGGATTGTAACAAGCAAAACATCACCCCAGCACTTCTCAGCATCTTCTACTAAAATATATTTTCTACTAAAATATGTTCACACTAAACTTTCGTATTTTCTACTAAAATATTCACCAAATGCTGGCATGTGAGAGGGGTTTGGTGTGACCATTGCTCTGGTGAGATCACCCCAACCCCTGGGCATGGCTCCCCAGTCCCCACGGGGAATTCTGCCTCATCAGGAAAACCCCAATCATCCTCAACCCCACACCCAACAGCAAAGTGACAAAATTCAGGTTTCCTTTTTCCTTTCCTTTCCTTTCCTTTCCTTTCCTTTCCTTTCCTTTCCTTTCCTTTCCTTTCCTTTCCTTTCCTTTCCCTTTCCCTTTCCCTTTCCCTTTCCCTTTCCCTTTCCCTTTCCCTTTCCCTTTCCCTTTCCCTTTCCCTTTCCCTTTCCCTTTCCCTTTCCCTTTCCCTTTCCCTTTCCCTTTCCAATCCATTCCAATCCATAGAAGGGGTTTTCCATTCCCACCTCTCTGTTTTTGGATATCCTCTCGAAATATGACGACCATATATCCAATTATTCACCTTTCCTTCTCACTCTCCTGGTTACAGCTGCTGCTGTGCTGACCCATGAGGGTTGGAAATTGTCATTTTTCTCTGCAGTTCAACAGTTTTTGGTTGATCCAGCTGTACAGATTTAAGCTGGATCAACCAGCCTCTCCCTTTCAAAAACAAAATTGCTATTAAGCCTTTCTGACCTTTTATCTTTCTCTTCCAATCTCAGGCCACAGGATGGCTAAAGGAAAAACAATTACAAAAAAGAAAATCCATACAAAGCTTACAAGCACACACAAGTCATGGAACAGAGAGAGTGTAAGCCAATCTTCCACAACCCCTGTGAAAGATTACAACACATTGACTTGAGAATTCCCATCACAGAACATTTTTTTGATCAGAAGTGAAACATCCTGTTCCACCTCCTCATTCTCCTTCCTAAATAATACCTTAAACAAAAAGCAATTAAAAATTAACAGCAGACTAATAATCTCACCCTACCTTAAAAAAAAATAAAATATATATATATATATCATTGACCCATCATCTAAAATTAGCACATGCCAATTTTGTTTCATTGTACCAAATCTGATTTTGTCTCTCATGGAACCCAGGGCTTCTGAGATTTATAAATTAAAAGTGACTAGTCAGACACTTTCTCTTCTGGAAAAAATTTAAAAACAAACAGCAAACAAAATTAGTTCCACTGATATGAGTTCAAATGCTACAGAATTCATTTGGAGTGGCAACTTATACAGATTTATAAGGTTGTGACATCCACTGGTAAATTCTAATTTATTAATAGAGTATTCTGTGTTTGAATATGAAAGAAATGAGTCTAATTTTTAATTATTTTTTTTAAGATCAGATGAGAAGCAACTGAATTCAAGGTTCATATTTCAGCACAAAGTGTTCTAAACTAAATACCTCCATTAAATACAGATCTACATTCTTGACTTGCACTCTTTAAACCTGTCTGGTGGAAAATAAAGAATAAGTGGCATTTTTCATCAGGATTTTATCTTGATAAAAAGTCCTTTCTGCAGATATATTTGATATTCATTATGTCTCTGCATCTCCAGTGTTATCAAACCCCAGCAGAATCTTTTCATCTTAATAATACAAAAGCAGACTTTGTGTTCTCAACCTTGTTCTCCTCAGATTATCAATATAAAAGGTT
The DNA here is from genome assembly GCF_029582105.1 of Oenanthe melanoleuca. NCBI lineage: Eukaryota > Metazoa > Chordata > Aves > Passeriformes > Muscicapidae > Oenanthe > Oenanthe melanoleuca. The sequence goes on along the minus strand of NC_079338.1, from coordinate 17,407,956 downwards.
TGATTGACATAGGGAGAGGCAAACCAGTTCTGATTAAATCTGAGTTTTATTTGGGCTTTATTTATTTGGTTTATTTATTTGGTATTTATTTTGGTTTATTTGGTTTCACAAGGAGAGAAGTTTTGGCACCTCAGCCTTGTCTGGCCAGAATTTTTATTGCACCCTTGGAGGGTGTTTGGAGTCAGAGCAGGGAGGGCTCAGGTGAGTCCTGTGCTTGTGGCTTTGCTGAATAACAATTAACCCTGAAAATGTTAAAACATTTTCTTTTCAGCATTTTTGGATACAGGAAAACAGTTTATGAATGCAGTTTTATACTGCATTTAAGTGGAAAATGTAACAAAATATATCGTGTGAGTATTGTCAGGAATTTTACTTTTGTAGTTTTGAAGGGGAAAAATAATATTATTTAATCAGAAAATTTCAACAGTAATTTTGGAGTTTCAGTAAAAAGAAGTAAGAAAGAAGAATGTATTAAAAAGAATGTTAATTTCATTAAGTGACAGGAAATGCCTGAAAAACATTGAGTTATAAACAGCAATTCTACTGCAGAGGCATAAAAATGATCTACAGTCACAAAAAAAGAAAATGCATCAACGTGAATTATATCCTGCAAATAATCACTAGAAATATTTAGTTTGCTCTCCTTTCATTTTTTCCTATTTAAATATAATTAAATGTATCTTATATAATTTTAAATTTTAATAATTTTGCCCCTTTTTAAAATATAAATATGCTTATTCCCAAAGGGGCTGTGGATGAGACAGGGAAGAGTTTTAACACAGAACACAGTAGCTCACTTTGAAGTATTCTCCACTTTGCCACAGAGAAAGAACAAACCCTTGGAACTTTTGATGTGTAAAAATGGATTGTGCATGAAGATTCTGTTTGTGGGACATGGACAGATTTCACTCAAGCACTGAATGCCCTCAGAAAATAAAGCTCCAAAGGGGCTTTGTTTTTTTCATGGAAAAAATTTCAGATTCTCTCATCTATCTCAAGAAAAATTATGTTCTTCACGAGTAAGATTAGTGCAGTTCATTGTGTGAAATTCCACAGTTATCATATCCTCAAGTGAATTTAATAAAGCTCAGCCTTAGCAGCTCTTGAACAGCAGCCAAGCATTTGATTTGTTCTATTTCATTTTATTCATTTTAAATGCATCTTGCTCCCATCTGGAATAATAAAAACAAACAGTTCAAGGAGTTATTGTGTTAAAAAGGGGCAATGAAATAATGGAATCTCCTCTTCCAGCCCCCCTCTCCTCACTCTTGGTTGATATCCATTTCAGAAGTCATGTTGCCATCTCCTAATTCCTCACAGACAGCCTGTAAGAGGATTGTAGGGCAGATGTTGGAGCCCTCACACAGCTGCCTGAGCCATGCTCAGTGTTCCAAAGCCAAACTGCTGTAACTAATAAATCATGCTTGGGAGCTGAAAGCAGATAATTGTATATCTTGTATACAGGAAGCATCAAAAGCCTTCAATTACATTTTCCTGGTTTAATTGTTCCTGACAGGATTATTCCTGTCTGCTTTTAATATCCAACCTTCCAGATAAGTTTCTGAAGAGGTTTGATGCACTCATAAAACAATCAAGATTGTGTCAACTTCTCAGGGATTTTTCACTGCAACTAGAGGAAATGAAAATAAAAACTCACAGCATATTTATGAAATAAAGATGAATACAAAAGTTGATGAACCGTACAAGTGAGCAGCAAACAGTGTACTTGGGCTTTCAGCCCAAAAATGCATACAAACAGAAATATTTAAATTATTTACAGCTGTAAGAAATTTGAATTCATTGGATATTTATACATGTGGGTAGTGGATTCATAAAGACAATCAATATTCTGATTTCCACTCAACCACCTCTATATTCTTGAGGATCCTAAAATATTAGAAATCCACTGAACAAACCCAGAGAAAACTGATCTGAAAGAACCTGGTTTTGAGTCCCATGATTGGAGCAGATCCCCTGAAACCTGAATTATTCCATCATTCTGTGATCTTTAAGAATTCTGATGTAAGAAATAGATATATATTGACCCACCAATACACATGGTTATAATATATTGTCCAAGGTTTATCCATGTGCTACTAATTACTTTGGTTATGTCAAGCTGACACAACACCAAGTGCAAGATCTTACAAATGTCTGGATTCTTACACACCCCCACCATAGTTTCAATATATTAATATAAAAATAGGAGAACATAGCAATAAGAAAATCTTAAACTATCCATTAAAGAAAAGAAAAGAAGAATCTCAGAGTGTTAGACCATACCTGTATTATTTTCCAACACAGAAGAACAAAGACAATATTTGATGGACAAGAAATGAAGTAAGTTGGATGGAAATTTGGCCAAAGTGATAAAGCACAGAAGTGCTCTTACAATAAACCTGATGAGGAAGGGGAATGAATCAGGGAAGGTAATTTAGCAGGGACTGATTTACAAATTTGGTCATATGAGTTTCTTAAAATGCATTCATCAAATCCTCCAGCCTCTTGTTTGCTAAATCAGTGGGTTTGATGATTCCCCCATGTGTAAGCAAACACCAATCTGTTTATCCATGTTTTTTAAAATGAGTCACAGTGTCATTTTGCTAGATTAAAAATCTACTTCAGGCTGTTGAAAAATCCATTCAGCCTCATCCCTCTAAACAGCAGGAAATGTCTTTGAACACTGGTTTATAAAAAGAACAAGAAAAGTTTTAGAAAATTACCTCATCTTTTTATTTGTATATATAACTATATATGTGTATAAGCTTCTATAATGCATAAAATAAGAATTAAAAAGATAAGCATGCAGTGTGTCTAATGAGACACTTCTGAAAAGTTTTGGGGATCTATATTTGGGTAGAGTAGCTTCCTGCTATTTGAAGGAGGGAAAAAACCCCAGGATCTTCTTGCAGGATTTTTGATAAATTCTTTGTTCCCACTCAGGTGTAGAAAATATGACATCTGAGGGTGACTCAGCAGGGCCTGTGAGCAGGGAATGCAGCAGAGCTGATCACTCTGCTGATCACATCCCTCCAGCCTGTCCAAGTCAGCAGCTCTTGGCTGAGCCCTCACTGAGCTCCGAGCTCAACACGAGTTGGGAGAAACACTTCTTGTAGAAATTGCACTTGTTTGGGCTCCTAACTTTGAAATCAATAGCAATCAAAATCTCAGCAGGCTGGAGAAGTTGTTGCTTCCCTTCTGCTAAGCCTGAGAACATAATCCAATGTTTTCCTCCCCTCTTGAAGTTTTGTTTACAAATAGACTTATTTAAACAGAAAAGCCCTTTTCCACCTTCAGTTTGATTCCTTGGTGTGCTGGCTACAGATAGTTTCATGCTAAAAACCTCCAAAAACAGAGACTTTGGAAAAGAGAAGACAGAAGGTAGAAAATAGGTTTCCATAGTGTGTAATTTAAAATATCTCTATGTGTTTAGGTAGTTATAATAATCAGGTACTGGCAAGCAAAAGCACTTGCTCTTCAATTTATTTTAATGCATTTCAAGAAATAAAATGCAACAAAGCTAGAAGGCAGTTTATTGTTCTACAAAAACTGTAATTTTAAATCAGGTAAATTATTTTTTTTTTTAATTATCAATCTTTTAGTATTATCTTTAAGAATTAAAATAGTTTCTTTGAGTTAAATAGAAAAGAAAACTGTACCATGTATTTTTCCAAGTCTGTGTTACTTTTCTTCTTCACTTCCAGCTCCAAACACATTCTTTTTTAAAGGGAGGGAAACAATTTTTTGGCACCTTACCTTTCAATCCCAAGAAACCTGATCTGAATCACTTTTCAGCCCAGATATAAACACACAGCCACGTGATAAGATACAGAGTTAGAAGCAGAATTCTGCTGCTTTTATCCATAATAGATAGACACTAATGCAATTAATAAAATATGTGACTTAAATGTGACTTAAATGTGACTTAAATGTGACTTAAAACTCCATCTGCAAAGATCTTTGATGTGGCACTTAGGATTTTGATTCCATTTCTCACCACAACAGTAATTTTAGACTGAAAAGATCTTCCTTTCCTCTCATCCCTTTCCATCCTCACTCCTCCTGAGTCCAGCTCATGGTTGTGACCTTGTCTGTGCAGACACTGGCCAAATTTGTCAGAAAATCACAAAATTTGGAGGAATTTCCAATCACTCAAATGCTCTAAACATTCAAAGGAAAGGACTTTTCAAATTCCAGTCACCCTTTTGAGGTTCATTTGCTTGTCTGAAACACTCGTGTCCAAATATCTGGAAAAGACCAGAATTTGTTCCCTGTTGGTTTCTTTTTCATACAAGAGAGGGAGAGAAAAACCATCAGCACATGGATGGTTAGATCCAGACCTAGGAAAAGTATTTTTGTGTGGGGAAACCTATGACTGGAGACTCTCAGATCACAGCCCAGGAGAAAACAGAGAGCAGGAGCATCATCCATCCAACAGCCAAGGAACTTCTCTTAGGAAAGGATGAAAACAATGCTGAGAAAAACAGAGCAAAATTCAGCTCATAATTCATAGCTGGAATTCAATGATGAGAAATCAAACCTCATACCTCTGATATCATCATTCAGCTTTTATTGGAAATAAGTGATTTCAGCTTGAACGAACACCTTCCTTGGAAATGAGAACACAAATGAATAAAACTTTCTTAAAAGATTGCAAAGAGTCAAAGAAATTCCTGAAAAAATCCTGATATCACACTTAATATCCATGTCTATGCATATAAATTACTGAATTTGATTTACATGTGTCTATTTATGAAATAACTGAAGCTCACAATATGGAGAAGATACAAAAAAGTCATTTTCAGTGGTAAAATTTAACAATATGAGCTATTTAGTAGAAAAAAAATGTATTTTAGAATACTGAGAGACAGTATTGGACTGAGTAAAATAACCTAGTGAAAGAATCATAGCACTGAAACTCAAACCTGCACTTTTCATATTTGTATCCTAACCTCCAAATCACCAAGAGTCATTTTCTCACATATTGAGAAGCCAGTACATTCTCAGAAGGGAAGACAAATCTTCCCAAAAATCAAATAATGTGGCAGATTGAAATCCTTAGAGCCTGGCTGTCTTTCACAGCAAGAGATATTGGGATGGGCACATCTCTGCAGTTTCAGCCTGTGCAATATTTACTGCCTAGAACCTCTGCTAATTGAATGTGTGATAAATGTCTGTAGACACCCTCATATTCACAGGCAGACAAAATTCACACAGAGACAAATATAAACACTCACATGTGCATGGCAACATCCCTGGGAAATGTGCAACTCTTGGAATTCCTGCTTAGATTTCTTAGAAAAAATTGTAGACAAAAGAAATGTGCTGCTGAAGAGTATGAGGTTTTCAAAGAGGCATATTCCTTCATATTTCTTCTTGTAAAGCTGACATGTGGTTAAGTGATTTAATAATCATAGCTCCTAAACACTGAAAAATGCCAGTCTCTGCAGAGCTTGGTGGTGTGCATGCATTAGCAAACAGAGCAGGGGTGTATTTAAAAACAGTGCTTCTCCAGAAGGTACACAAACAGAATTGTCAAACCAAATTTATTTTAGAAATAGATAAATAAGACATAAAAGGAACAGTGCTCAGTAATTCAATATGAAAGCAAAAATATATATTCAAATCATTTGTTAAAAAGATTTTACAAATAATACTTAAGACCAGGATACACCATAAATATATGTTTTATGGGAAAATGGGAAATCACCAGAAAAGTGTAACAGAAAAAAACCCTGCAGCATTACAGTTCATGTTAAAAATATAATTCTATTTACATCACAAACCAGCTTTGTTCCTGCCAGCCCCCTACTGCCCTTCAGAAGTTCCCCACTCAATGGAAGTCAGGAGGATTGAAATCCCCAGAGTTCCTGCAGTGCCTGTCTTGCTCTCAGGGGTGTTTGAGGTCGGGTGGGAGCAGCTTTGGTAGACACACGAACCCAGAAGAATTCCACAATAATTGACAATAATCTGAGAGCCAGCCCTAGCAGCCATGGGATCATTCACATCTCAGACTGGCAATAAATCAAGAAATTTTGTTTTGTTTCAGCCCCACCTTGCACTGAAGCCACCCAAAGCTCTGGGGCTTTCCCTACAGACACAGCCTGGAGATGAGCAGTGAGCACAGAGACAAGGGGGAATTTCTTGGGAAGTTCATACTGAGGTGAAAGTATGATGAATATATTGATATTCCAAAGAAAACATAATGAGTTGGCAAGTTCAAAAGTAACATTTGGTCAACTCACTTATTTTTTGCTTATAATTGACTCTGACTTCTAAGCAGTCAGAAAAAAAAAATATTTCTGTAGGTGAAAATATTTGAGAAACAGAGTTGGTTTTGAAACACAGGTATCTAGCTTTGACTCAGGATACTAATACTAGTTAAAACAAAAATCATAGAAATCTTTGACTGGCCTTCATGACAGAAAAGTGTAGAAATTGATATCCAGCACACACACATATTTGGTCATTAAACATTAGGTTTTCATGAGATTTTCATGAACCCGTTCAATTATCAGGAGGAAATGAGCTCTGAACAAGTTTTATACCAGTCCATGAAAAAACAACTTTTTAAGAAGTGATACTTAGATGTAAGAAAACAAAAATAAAAATTGAAACAGATAAAACACATGAAACTGAGCCACTTAAGAGGTTTCTGGCTTTCCCTTATTGGAAGATTATCATATTTGGCTGGGCTGACTCGTGAGAGAACCAGAGGAAGGAAATTACTGATTGATACCAGTAATTAAACGTGATGTACCTTTTATTTCATTTATGCAACTTTTGGAAATTTTAAAGTCATCCTAGGTGCTTTTATTGGTCGATTAGAATTATAGGACCAGCGTAATACTAGGAAGAAACTAGAGTTTCAGCTAAGTTTAAAGCAAAGAAACTCACAATGAAGTTATTTTTCTCTGAAAGCACATAACTGGCACATCTGGTACAATCAAAGTTCTCAACAAAGGTTCTCTTCACACTCAGTGCAAGAAAGTAGGCACTTCTAGAGGGTGTGCAGTCCTAAAATCCAAATAACCTGCTACAGTCTATCTATGCCTTGTCACCACCAGAGAAAAAATCTGAGGGCAACGACATGTTCACTTGACACAATTAAATTACATTATCTCCACTCAGTACCCCTCAATTAAAAGAAAAAAAAAAAAAAAAATTGAATGTAAGCATTTAAATTATTTGGTACTTCTCTTCATCAAACATTCAGTTTTCTTATAGGGGTTTTCTCAAAAAGGAAATCCAACCTAATTCTCATAAGAACAGAAATCCAAAGACAAAGTAAACAGAGAAACCCAAAGCCTGTGAAGCCTTCCTGTCTGCCTGGCAAAGCCCAAACATCACTGGATTTCCCATCTCCCACCTGAGGAACACCTCCACAAACAGCTGCACCAAGTTTATCTGCAGCTGTGGGACACCAAACAGCACTGCTGGGATAAATGAACTTTAAACTGTGGCACTGAGTCAATAAATGTCACTGCATGTCTGACCACTGGAGTGTTGGGGGGTTTAGTTTGAAGCATAAATGCTGCAAGGCTGCTAAAAATAGGAACAGCAAAACTGTCTGACAGGTACATGAACTTCTTCCCAAGGAAATGATCCCATCACTGGAAAAGAAAAACTCTCTGGAACAGTCATAGCTATAATTATGCAATACAATATGCTGAATTACAATACGTACTTCATTATTAATAGAATTTATTTTACAGATCAAATAGCCAAATACACATCTTTTTTTTAAAGAGCCAGATAGCAAATGTGGAGCAAACTATAGGCAACAGTCATGGTAGACATTCTGCAGTCCAAGAACTGAGGCAATGTGATTATTAAGTACAAGCCTATAAATATCTTTACATCAAACATACAGTAATGTGTAAGAATTCCATGTTGTAGTCTAATCCATGAATCATTAATAACTTTTTTTCTTTAAAAGAAAGTTCTATATACTGTATACATCCCAGTTAAAAGCAGTGTCTGTATTTCATTTTATTCTAGCAAACTAATATTACATGTCTCCATATAAGTGCAGAAAACAGGGTTCTTTATACTCCTTTGCTTCCTAAGAGATTTTGCATTGCATATGAAATTCTAATATTATAGATGATACATATTAAGCATTACTCCCTAAAATGTGAGGCAATATACAAGAACTTGCAACCAACCTTCAAACAAAGCTATGATACTCAAGTTTTATTTTGTAAATGAGCTGTGCTAAACAACAAATGATAATATAAAAAAAAAAAACCCTTTAATTAAAAAAAAAAAAGAAAAAAGAAAAAAAAAGAAAAAAACAAACAAAAAAGCCAACCAATCAAAAAAAACTTTATAGAAGAATAATCAGGGGGAGAAAACAAACAAACAACAGAAGGCCATTTCCCCCCCATGGGCTGGCTAACAGTGAAAAAATTATGTGTACTCTTTCCTATTTTATTACACTGAAAACCAAGCCACTGGATTTATGACTTTTTCTTTTTAAATAAAAATACTTCAAAAGGTTAAATGTTTGGCACCTGTTAAATAGACATTATCTAGACTTCAGCAAGCAAAATGCAAATCAAATTTTCTTTTTAAAAGTTATGTGAATGCTTTCCAGCAGTTATTGAAAAGGTGACATTTATTACAAAATGTTGTGGATAAGAAAGCAGGAAGTACTAGTTTTTCACTACTACTATTGTGCCTAGAAAATGAGAAAGCAGTGACTTGATCATTTCTATTTATGATCCATAGCAGCAATATCATCATTAAAAATATTATGGAATAGATATAAATAACACTTAATTCTTAACATGTATAATGTGCTATAAGTGACAACAACTCATTTGTTTTTCTTTTAAATGCAGGGAGTATAAAGAACTTTACATTCTCTCTTAAACATACGAATAAAATTTATTGCTCCCTTTTAATATATTCATAGAAACAAAAATTCCTAATTGTTTCAGCTAAAATAAATAAGGAGGGGGGGAAAAAAAATCTGGGACAAGAAGATGATTACAAGCAAAATAAATTTACCATAATCACCAACTGTGAAGAAGGATGGGTCACATTACTTTTTTTTTTTTTTTCCTTAGCAAAACTACGTTATAGAACACTATAGCACAACGTACTAAAATTTCTTTGTCTTTTCCTTTTTAAAAAAAAATCCTTGCCCTTGATACCTTTCAGTAGGGCAGCTTGAACAGTTCATCGTCACTTCCACACCCCTCTGGAGATGAGGCGATAAATTTCTTCGGCACCCAGAGACAGGACAAAGGGCTTTCTCGTGCTATTTCCTTGTTCTCTTATTTGCTGGCTTAACATCACTGAGTACACGTACGACTTCAGAAATAACATCAGCTGCGATGGCCTTCAGAGCTGGCAAACAGAGAAACAGCATGAGAAAAGCCCTTTCCTGCAGCATTTGCACCACAAATTGTCACGTTCGCTTCCAAATTTCTACCAGAGCTCAAGCACTGTGCGGTCTGAGATGTTCTAAGTAACCAAATACTCTGGGGTGTGTGTGTGTTCCCAGATCTCTGCACAAATGCTGCAACAGAAGGAGCCACAGAAATAGCTTCTATGGATATTACTCTACATTTCTTACTCCTTTTTTTGCTTTATCCACTCAAACCCAAAGTGCTGGTGCAAGATCAGAGCTGTCCCAAGGCTGCTGCACTGCCTAGAACAGGTTCCACAGGGGTTGTGTGGACTTCATGCAAAAGCATAACATATTTTTTTTTCTTTGAAGAATTATTTTACATCTTTAGTCTAAATTTATCATCAACAGGATTAGTCCCAAAGATTCACAGAAATGAAGCCATTCTGATCAATGATTTCACAGAAATGAAAGCACTATCAATAGCACAGTCACCAAGACACCAGCCACTCACTGGCCAGGAAATTGCTATCAGCTGCAGATTATTGAGTGCAATTCCTTCTGGGAGAAAACAGGAAAATAAACAGGTGTGAAAATTAAACCAGAGTTAAGTCAGACTTCACTGTTAGCAATAATTTATAGTTAAGTAAGACATTTGAAATAGCACAGTTGGGTCACCACGAGAAAAGAGCAAAGTTTTCAGTTATCCCACTGAAAAAAATGAAGTGAAATGCATTTAATGTTTGAAAAATCACATTGTTTCTACCCCAAGGCAAGTGGCTATTGGCAAGGGAGTTGTGTGTCATTCTGGCTTGCACAAAAATCACTCATTTACCAACTTCAGTATCAACTCAGTCAATGAGGTCTTGCTGGGGAAAAAGGGAAAAAAGTGTCTTTGTTGGCTCTGAATTAGTTTGGGGTTTTTTTGTCATATTGAAAATCTTTCATTATTTCCTCACACAAACACAGATTTCTTTTCCACCTCTCTTCACGCTCTGTTTTTGCCTTCTACTGTGAGGCAAAGGGGGCACTTTCCAGATACATTCCCCATTATTTTCTTGAAAAGTATGAAAAGAAATCACTGAAGACTTTCTACCAGTGTTGCAGAGAGAAAAATTATTTTCTTGACCAGCTTTACTTCAGTAGTGATGCACATTTAAATAATTGCTTGTTAACTTCTGACTCTCACATTTTGACTGATATTTCAGCTTGAAATCTCCAAATCCAAGTTTCTTTTTTTTTTTTTTTTTTTTTTTTGTGAAATGTATGTAGACAGCAGCAGATCAGAACCACAAGCAAAATTAACAGTCAGAAAATGAAGATAAAATAATGAGAATACTTAGAATCATAGTAACACATTTTGGAATGGTTTTTAGGAAGGGCTTATACCAAGAGTTATTTATGCTAAAATTTTGGAGAAAATGTTCTTTGAGTGTAATTGACTCTGTATCTGTCAATACAAACACCAGTGCTATGTCTATTTTACACCTTGGAGCATCAGCCCTGCCTGCTGATGATTACAGGATTCTAAATTAAACTGACTGTTATTACACAAAACAGAAAATCCTGCAGCTAAAGACTGACAGAGCAGGTGAGTTTCAGAGCTGTTCTTTTCAGGAGCACTGCAATATCCCTTCCATTCACACCCTGAGCACACTGTTCTCATAGTGAGGGGGAAGCTGTAATGACATTTCACCACGTTGTGAATCAGAAACCCAAATATCCCATAACTCTAAGCAGGTCTAAGCAGGCAGTGATAGAATCACAGAACGAGACAGTGGGTCCCCAAATGCAATGTATTAGGAATGAGGGCTCCTTCCCATCCAGATTCCTGTAAGGAGTGTAAAGTCTATCCCCATCAGCTCCTAACAAACCAGCAGAGATCACTGTGGCAGCTGAAATTTCTATTCTTAAGTGTGGGTAAGTTCAGAGATGAGAGAATCCTGCCAGCTGAACTCCACTAATGAAGATTTGCATCAGCAAGCATGATACAAATCCATCTCCACACCTCCTCCCCTTCAGCAGCTTCCCCAGCATGGTACCCAGGCAGTGCAGCTGAATCCCCTGACAGACCAGAGACCAGAGGGATGCAGGGAGAACTCCCCAAAAACAGAAAATCACAGATGCAGAGCACATTGCACCTTGCAGCCCCTTCTTCAAGGGGCACTAAAACTCCTCAGTAGCACCAAATCAGAAAAATCTTGTTCTGAAGTTGAACATTGCAATCCAAAAAGATCACAGGACCCTTCCTGAGTGACCAGGTGTAAACTTGCCAATATTTCCCCTGTCCCTAGAGTGTGCACTCCACTATTTTCAAGCAAAAGGCACATCTGAAATAGCACTCAGTAAAAGAAAGGGACAAGAAGAAGGAGAATGCATGGCAAGTCCTGATGAATCTTTGCAGCTTTACCTTCTTTGAATCAAGCTGCCACAGATAAAACTGTGCTCTATAATTGTGCATGTTTTGACTAGACAGGCTGATACCTAGACAGGCATTTGAAATGTCTGAATGTTAGTTTAAAGTGCATGAGCAAAGATTTCAGATTTTGAAATTGTGTTACATGAAAATGAGACTGAAGAAAACTCCTCTCCCTTCTTCTCATCATTCCCATGCAAATGCAAAGAGAATTAGAAGATTTTTTTGTCAGCGTGGAACACTTCACACAGTTTGCTCCCACTGAGGTAATGTCAAAAATAACTGAGTTTTTACAAAGCTTACAGACAAATAAAGTTTAAAGATGCCATATGTTTCTGCACCAAAGAGGATTTCTGTGAGGCCCACAACTGCCAAAACAATGGAAATCTGATTACATGGAAAGTCAGTTTGATTTTTAGAACACTCCAGATATCCTAGTTTGAAAAACCTTATTATGAATAAGCTCCTTCATAATTTATCACTTGGTAAAACTCCTTTAATAAAAGAACTATCTCTACTACATCCCCCCAAAAAGCAGGCTGCTCTGAAGATCTATTGTCATTGGTGTTGATTAACTCCTCTTAGTAACTTCAGAATAATATCAGTACCTCTGTCCCTTGCCCTTTATCACATACAAATAGAGCAAAATTGAACTTCTCTCTTACGTTAACACCATCCTTTCCCTCTTCAGTTTCCTGTAGTTTATGATTCAAAGTGTCCTCAGCTGCTTCAGGAGTCTCCAGTTGCTTCCCCATAAAAATTTCAGCTATGGCACTGCTGTATTTATTTGCCCACATGACCACTAAAGAGATATTTTGGGTTTTTTTAGTAGAAAAACCTTTCCATCTTTGCTTGCATGCTTTTTGAGTACAACTGCTATAATGACTTTCTGTCATTTTATAGATCACTTAGACAAATTTAGCAGTAAAGCAAAGGCATAATTTCCTTTCTTTAAAGACCTGAATCAATACCATTCAGACAGACACAAAATTTAGAGCTTCCAAAGAAAACACATATTTTTAGCTGTAACACAATATTATTTCAAATATCTGAGTAGAAAGTCTTGCATAGGCAAAACTAACAATAGTTGAGATGTGCAGCCTATAACAATACCAGTCCCCATTAGAAACTGAAGAGACACTTCACAGTCAACAGAATCTTCTTCAGAACTTTTGGCTTGTAAAAGATCTGCACTATGGTAAGAGGGATATATTATGATATTTCCCCTTCACATCAGGCATCTTATTTTCACTTCTCAAACTAGCACATCTCCCTTTTTAACTGAACTGACTTTCAGTTCTCCAGCTTGTCCTACAGTTTTCTGCAAATTCAGAGAGTGCCTGACACAAAATCACCCTGAACCACAAGGATCCTGTTGGTGGCTGAAGGGGGAGGGACAGCAGCTGGAGGCACTGTGCCTCAGGATTATTTCTATTTCTATTTGTTTCTCTTTTTTGCTGGCTAACAGAGCCCATCCTGAGAGACATTCCAGAGCCTACAGGAGATAAAACTACCCAGAGTACAAATACAGAGCCAGGAGTGACACTGATCTTTTAAAAGATCTGTTGAGCTTTAGGAAATTCTTTACTCATTTTTACTTGCCAAGAAATACAATTTTCATTTAGTCACAGTCCAACACAACACAAAGGATTTCCTCTAATGGCTCAATTTATGCAAATAATAATGATATGACAAATTTACATTTTTAAAAAAATGTGAATGTGTGTGTTTAAAGGTGAATGCTGCTTCCAAATTAGTGTAAAGGGACATTGTGGTGATTAGTTACCCTTCCTCCAAAGGTGTTCACTTTCATGCAGAACAATATCCCTAAAAGGATAGCTGCACAATTTTAACAACATCAGTACAAACAGTGACAATAATCTCTTTTCTTATCTATTCAGCATATCATCCTAACAATGTCAGGTGCAGCTCTGTGAAGATAAGCTGATATCTGCTGGTGAGCATTAAAAAAACCTCAGTTCTGTTCTGCTTTTCCAGATAGAAACCCTGTCACAGACCTTTAAGGCACAGATAAAAGGAAATGCTCTTTCCCCCAACCAACTTCTGCTGAAGAGAATTGCTTCCCATGCCACTTTCTAGGTTTTCACTGCCACAGAAAGGACTTTGAGAGTCACGAGCTTGCTTTCTTTGTTGGCAGCATTAGTGCACGACAAAGTGTGTTTCAGCAGACAATGGCAGAACCTTTTTGACTCACAGGAACTGTACCAGAACTCCATTGAAAAAAATCACTTAGATCAGGCCAACAGAAATGCTGAAAACAGCACTGCCCTCTCCTCAGAGTTAGGGGAGTTCAAACAGATGAACAAACTGGCAAGAGGCTTTTCTGGTATGTCATGTAACTTAACACACCTAAATACATCTCCTAAAAATGTTATCCATAGTGATGTAGATTACCATAAAAATTTGTGCTGCTAAAGAGAATAAAATAGAATAAAGTAAAAAACATATCCTGAAATTTCAAAGATATGATGACTGCTCTGAATGAGAAGCATTTTTTATGCATGCTGTTATCATTAGAGTTGTAATAAAATAAAGTTCCCAGAAAAAACAAATCAGCTGGGGAAAGAAATTTACCAGAGGATTTGTTCCCAAGCAATATATTAAGTCAAACATATTATCAAATTAAAAGATATTATCAACAATAAATTAAACACACCTGAAGAAAGTGTTACTTCAATGATTAATTCCTTGACCAACTAATGCTTAACTAGAAAACTATCCCCACTGAAAACTGTGATACTTGGAAAGAAAGAGAAGTAAACAGAAAAGTTTTATTAAACTGTTTAAGATATGGATAAATATTAGATTCTATTTCCAGTGACTTAAAGCTTTTCTGTAGGGTCTTGAAGAATAAGGGGTACTTGAGTTCTCAATTTATTTTTAATTTTAAGCTGAGGATTCTTTAGACATTTCTTTTGTTGCACTGCATTTCTAAGAAGCTAATACCTGGTTTATCAGGCAGAGCAGCAAATAAGTGAGAGCAATTATGCTGAAGCTTTTAATTTTTCCCTAACTTTGCCTGTCAGCTGTGCCATTCCACCAGACTGAAGGCTCCTTCCAGTCTGAAAATGGCACTGAAGCTCTCGGGGGAAAGTCTTTGCCTGCTCGTGAGACCTTGAAGCAAAGCTATGCCCAAATGAAGGCTGCAATTCCAGACTCCATTAATATTAAGAACCACTTAGGAGCTCCTGTAAAGCTTTATTGCTTTCCACCTGGCCTGGATTGCCTGGATGCTCGAGCACACCCGGCTGGAGGGGCCAGTCCCGCTCTGAGCCTGCCGAGCTGCTCCAGGTCCCGCGGTGAGGTGGAAGTGCCATGCTGCCATCTGCAGTCAGGACACCACCACAGGGATCCCTGCCTGCTCCCTCTCCTCACACACAGCGCTCCTTTCCCTCCTCATTTTCTCCCTCACCACTCAGGAAGATTGAAAAGTTTGTTTGACAACGCCTCAATTGAATACGAACTTTCAAAGTTTTACTCCTTGCAGTGCTTCGACCTGGAGTTATAGGATTGGCAAGGTAAGGAGAGGAGGAGGAAGGAAGTACCTTAAAATTTTAAAACCTTAAAATTCCATTACCTGTCTGGTGTGTATGGGGCCTGGGGTCTTGAAGCCTCCTTGACAGCTGCATTCAGAAACACTGTAAGGGTCCGAGCTGCTGGATGAGCACTTGGAAAGTGAGTCACAGCCCACCACAAAGGTGTTATCTAGAGGCAATTCCTGAATGACATGGTGCTTCTTGGGGGGTACAGGAGTCTCAGGTTTAATTTGAAAGGTAGGCTGTGGAGAAGCAGACTTGTAGTGCTTTGCTAAGTCTGGGCTATCAGGTTTAAATGTGGTTGGTGTGGTGGCCCAGTTGTATTTTCCCATAGTCTGTTCTTCCAGCTCTACGGGAATGTCTAAAGTGCCATTTATGTGCTCGTGGCCAGGATCATCAGGCTTAGACTCTTCAATAGTCACAAAGTTGAGGAGGAGGCTCTTTGGAGAGCGCTTCTTCTTCTTCTTCTTTTTCTTGATCTGCCTGTTCTCTTGGTTGGGGGAAACCCACTCACCACTCTGCTTATTTTTTTGGACAACCTTGTGCCTGGGCGTCTGGCGGCACCGGACTAAAGCGGTAACAAAAATTACCAGAATAACTGTCATGGTGCCTGCAATAATGGCAATGATGATCTTGACATAATCATTGGTCTGTGGGGTTATCTCACCATCCCCAATGTTCTGGCCCACTGGAGTTTCCATATTCCTACGCACCAGCTCTTGCACGTAGGAGCTGTTGGTGACGGTCTCGTTCACAAACAAGTGCACAAGAGCTATTGTGTAAAGAGACTCTGGCTGTCCCAGGTCATTCACCTTGATCACCAGTCTGTGCAAGCCATGATCTGATCCGACCACCTTCTCCTTCAAGGTGATATTGCCTGTTAATTGGTCAATGGTAAACAAGCCCCTGGAGTTCCCACCTATGATGCTATAGCGGAGCTCTGCGTTCATTCCCGTGTCATTATCAACTGCAAAGACTTTAGTGACTACAGACCCTGGGCTGGCTGACGTTGGGACCAACTCATAGGAATAATTAGATGAGGGAATAACAAAAACGGGCCTGTTATCATTTACATCAACAACATTGATGGTCACTTTGGCAGTCGAGGAACGCTGCAGTCTTCCTCCATCCACTGCTTTCACCTGGAAAGTGTATGACCCCTGCTGCTCCCTATCAAAGGTAATGTTAGGTCTTATCACACCAGTAAGTGGATCTATAATGAAATTATCTCTACCATTTAAGATAGAGAGGGTGACCGCAGCGTTGTCTCCCGCGTCAGCGTCCGTAACTGTGATAAGCCCCACTGTGCCGTACATGGGCAGGTTTTCTGGCACGTAGAAATTATATTCACTGTGTGTGAAAGCAGGGCTGTTATCATTCTGGTCCAGCACTGACACCGTCACGGTAGCATTGGTCTGCAAAGGGGGCATCCCGTTATCCTTGGCCAGCACAGTGAAGGAGTACCTGTCTTGCTTTTCTCTGTCCAGCTTTCTCACCGCTGTCAGGATGCCTGTGCGGCGGTCCAGGTTGAAAATTGGGGGTGCATCAGAGCCCAGGATGTAGCTGATCTCGGCATTGCGCCCGCTGTCAGCGTCTGTGGCGCTGATCTTGGTTAGCTGAGTACCAGGGGCGTTGTTCTCAGGGATGGACAGGCCTATCACAGGCTGTGTGAAAACTGGGGCGTTGTCGTTTTCATCCTTAATTT
This sequence comes from Oenanthe melanoleuca, assembly GCF_029582105.1. Lineage (NCBI taxonomy): Eukaryota > Metazoa > Chordata > Aves > Passeriformes > Muscicapidae > Oenanthe > Oenanthe melanoleuca. The sequence goes on along the minus strand of NC_079338.1, from coordinate 17,390,920 downwards.
TGATCAGGAGCATTGCAGACTGGTTTAAGGGAGGCTTCCCCGAATCTGAAGCCACTATTTTGATGGCATATTCCCGGGTAGCTTCATAGTCTAGAAATGTGGCTGTCTCCAGGAGAAACTGATTATCAAACACCGGTTTTAGCCTGAAAGGGACATCGTGATCTGTAAAACAGGTCACTTTCCCGTTCTGATCCGCGTCCTTGTCCATCACTGTTATCAAAGCAATTTTTGTATTAAGGGGAGCCTTCTCAGACAAAAGCACTGTCCCATTCACAGGGTTGATGATGTACCTCGTGTCTATGGATGGGACATTGTCATTGATGTCTGTGACATTAACAGTCACTGTGGCTCTCGAGGGAGTCGAGCTGCCATCACTTGCCAAAACGGTCAATTTGTGCACCGGAGATTCCTCCCTGTCCAGCGGCTCCCTGATGGTGATGAGGCCAGTGGTGTTGTCGATGGCAAAGAGCCTTTTGGCCAGACTGGAGATCTGGTTGCTGAAGTAGAAGTGGATCTGAGCATTGGAGCCCAGGTCGGCGTCGGTGGCGTGCAGCTGGGACACGGAGGTGCCCACGGGGGCGTTTTCCGGCACGCTGACCTCGACGTCGTTCTCCTTGAACACCGGGCGGTTGTCGTTGACATCGGTCACTGTCACCTGCAGGATGGCAGTGCTGGACCTTGGGGGGCTCCCACCATCTTCTACTTTGATTTTCATCACATAGGTGTCCTTCTGCTCCCTATCCAGGATCTGCTGGACGATCAGTTGAGGCCACTTATCTCCCTCAGGTGTCTCAGTTATGTCAAGACCAAATACATTTTGACCCTGCAAGACACAGAAAGGACACACTTTAGCTTGACAGTGCATTTAAACAGAAAAATATCACATCATTTTTCTGAAATTGACATGGAATATATATTTACACATATACTCTATACAGGAATACACATTTTTATATTTATCTATATTTTTCCATATCTAGTTTTGCTTTAAGCTCCAGAGCACAGAGAAGGCTTCAGAGCAAACATGGCAATAAACAAATACTCTAAAAAAAGGGGAAATTTGGGAGTGATGGTGATCTTTTCATCCAGATCCTCTATTTCTAAAGAAAAGTTATTTAATTCCTGGAGAGATCTAATTCAGTTTCTCTGTTGTGTGAGTGAGTGTGGAAATGAGGAATGAAGCCAAAGTTCAGTCACTGGAGGACCTATTCCAATATTCAATTTCAAGGAAACCAACAAAGATAAAGGGATTATTTCTCTGTTTTTGAAGCAACTCTGGACATGATCTGAAACCATTAGCATAAAAAAAACCCCTAAAAACAAACCAGTACCATCATTGATAAAGTGCTTATTACATAATTCAGATGTCAGATGATACAGAAAAAACAAAGTCCTAACAGTTCGTCAGAAATATATTTAAAAACTCATTAAAACTATTCCTGTATTCAGCACTATATGCTTTCTATTTGCAGTGAAGTTTACAATCCAAGTGAAAAAAGAAGACTTATTTCCATTTAAAAAAAAAATCACAGAACTGCGAGATCAATTTGAAAATGATCAATATTTTTCACGGGGTTTGTTGAACATTTCTGGAACTGCACCAAAATACTGCATATATTGCACAAACACAGCTTTTTAAAAACCAGTAGTGCTGACAAATCTGCTAAAATAAATATTGGAATCTAGAACTAAATTCCCTCTCTCTTCTGCTGCCTCTTCAGACAAACAGGAATTAAGAACAGTGTAATTATCCTCTTTTCTCATATCTCACCACTTAGAGGAATGATGAAAAGGCAGTTTTCCAGCCACATCTTCCATAAGGGCAGGGCTAGAATGCAGATGGCTAATGCTGAATGTATGGGATGACCAGAAAAAAAGAAGGCATACACAAAATTGTGGACTCAATAGGAGTTTCTTCTTATGTGTAATATTTGTAATAATGAACAACTGTTCTTCCTCTGCTTGTTCTTCTCATCTTTCACCCTCACTCAGGTAACTGCCATAGAATCATAGATGGCTTGGAAGGGATGTTAAAGATCCTCTCATTCCAGCCCTTTGCCACAGGCAGGACAGCCCTCTGCCACTGGACCAGGTCCAGTTCTGAACTGGTTTGAGACACCCCAGAACAAATCAAAAGAAAACATTGCCAGTGTTCAAGGTTCCTTATTTCTCATTAGTGGCAATAGATTTGTATCCCCTGTATCTTGCAACCCACCACTGGCTGTCACTGATTTGTTTTCTCAAAGCCACATTTTGACCCTGCATAAGCCATCCTTTATGTTATGGGACAGAACTATTCATCCACATATCCAAAATTACTGTGCCACTTACACAGCATTTGTGGCAGCACTGAGTTGCAAGTGGGGACAGTATAAAGTAAGCTGGAACACATTTTGAAGTAATAAAACAAATACAGATTTGGCTTCTTTAGCAGAAGGCATGAAAATATAGGCCCTGCAAATTGTTTCTAAATCAAGATATACATTTTGAACCAATTAGGGTCAATTTTAGAATGGTAATTCTATGCTGATGGGAAGCAGAGCGTGAGTCTCCTCTTCATATTCAATCTGGCTAGCAGTTACTTGCAATAAATTTCATAATTACTAAGAAATTATAAATGATATATTCTATGCTTTAACATAGATTCCAGAGGAAAGAAAATAACAGAAGCCAGAGTAAAAGCAACCTGTCAGCTCTCTTTACTTCTTTATTTGTACACAAGCTGACAGATGGGCACTGATTATTCTGTCACTGGATCCCACCACTACAACAAGAGCTTGGTGCAGACTTTGGATTCACGTGGCTGTACATGTGTGTGCCCATCTCTGCTTTTCCTATCCAGTGTGGCAGAGGGGTCTTTCATCACAGCAGATGAGTTTGATATAAAATGTGGTGCTTTAGCTCCCCAGCACTAGCACTGAATGACTAGAGAACAGAAAAGAATGCAAAGATCTCTTCCAAGTTCATTATTAACACTTGAATAATTTTCTATAGCAAGAAATATTATCCATGTCTATTTCTTCCTATTCATTACAGGTTTAGATATCTTTTTAAACCACAGAAAAACCACTACAGAGAAGTAGAGTCTCTCTTAATTCTAGCAAGACTATTTCATATTGTTTAAGAGATAAGGTTAGGTGTGACATGCTGCAAATTAACAAACACATTTTCTAGGAACAGATAGTTCTCACATTCTAAACACTCAAAAAATTGATGAAACATTCAGGAAATTTATTTTTAAGATTATAAATATCTAATTCTCTCCATTATAAACAAAGAAATTGAGAGCTAAAATGAGAAACCTGAACAAAAACCTTCAGGATTTTCTCTATCATTAAAAGTTCAGTGAAGTTAAAATTTCCTTTAGGGTCAGATTTCTATTTGGACAGAACTGCACCTCAGTCACCACAATATCCCAGTGGTCTGAAGGATTTGCTGTCTCTGGGAAGGGCAAGGGGCCATTGGAAAAGCACAATAGATAATTCACAGTTATAGAATACCTTTGCCCATTAAAAGGACTGGTGGAAATAACCTGCTCCATCGATATCTCTACCCTTACAGAAGAATGGGAGTGAGAAATACCAGGGATTGACTTTTTAAATTTAAAAATACAATTCAAGCACTAACTATTGGAGGCAAACCACAGTTATGCCCATCTCAGAGCCTGGGTTAGGACAAAGAGGTTCTGCGCCTGCTCACAAGATCCATTTGGGATCCCTCAGGGGCAATGAGGAACTCTGTTGCCTTATCCAATTTTCATAACAGCCTTTTCCATGGATTTACACACACAGTCTCTCAAATAATGAAGCTTTCTTGTTAACATTTCCTACTGTGTATATTTACCTGGTCATTTGTAATGGATCCAAATGTCCTTTTCGGAGCTGTTTTGGGCTGCCATGTGAATAAAAAATTAAAGAGTATTTTAAAAATTGCAACATTTAGGTGGTTTCATAAATACATCATCAATGACAGATGAACACATAGTGTGGTGAGCTAGAACAGCTGAAGTACCACAGACAGGACTGCATGTGACAAAGTGCACCACAAGTCTCACACAGACATTGCAGTATCACAGCATTTCACAACAGGATTTTGTTAAATCTGTGGGGTACTGCTGCCTGGACATTGTTGGGAGGAATGGGAAAAGATATCAACTTCTGGCTAATGCTGATAACAGAGACAAGGTCCACTGTGCTCAAAACATCCTATGGACTTACACTTGCAGAGCAGTAAGTTGGCAGAAAGCAGGAATTTCTCCAAGTGGGGAAAGGAAAGAATTTTGTGCTAAGTAATGCTACAAACCCAACTGCTTGTAAGACAAAGTACTCAAACTGAGAGAGGCTACCAGTGATTATTCCTTAAAACACAAATTATGGAATTGTGTGTAACAAGTATCCCTTGTTAGCTGACAAAGGGTAGATCAAGGCTGTCCTCAGCCTTCATTGAAAAGAGATTCTGAACCTCCAGAGAAAGCCACAAGAGCAAAGACAGCTCATTGTTTCACCCTACACTTATCAATACTTCAGGCACTGTAAATGACAAACACATCACATGATGTCCTTGGTTCAAATGACTCTGAAACAGAAGTCAAGGGCCATGCACAGCCCAAACTTCTACTCATATTCTACAGTAACTCGTTTCAATGGCTACTGCAACAAGCTGTACACATTTATTACATCTTAACAGTCTTCTTAAAAGGAAAAAAAATATTAAAAGGTTGACTTCTCATCAGAAAGCAGATCAGTAATTCATTAAATAATGAATCAGTAATTAATTAGTAGTTACTTAAATAAAGACCTTTGGCTGAAATGTAGCTTTGAGTCCAATGGACCCAAAATCTTTTCAGAAAGTCCAGAAAATAACACGTTTGCTAAATGCTGGTTATTTCACACGGACCAACACAGAAAATTTTTGCAGGTTTTCTGCAAGACAGGTCCCAGACACTTTTTCCTTGCCTGATTTTGCCAAGACATATGGAACTGCTCTGTGACTGTGCTATCAGCAGAGAAGAAAATACAGCAGCACAACTTCAGTTCCCAGTGTTCCCAAAGTTCTCAAAAACATACCACAGTTACACAATGGACAACTTTTTCTCAAAAAGCTGAAAATTAAACTTACATTTTTCTTTCAAAGGAGATACTTTGGTTGTCAAATTGTGAATTGCCAAAGCCAAGTTAATGCCTTAAACACAAAATATTCCACATGGCAGGCAATAAAGTATCTGTGTGTCTATAATGGGTGCATATGAATGCACTCAGATCCAAACTACCCTAAGTGGTGCAGCTCTAATAAAGGTCCCTTGTCTGCTATTACTCACCCAGTGTGCAATTTGCTGTCCAGGCATTCTAGAAAATTACCATTTGTTGGACAGCTGTCCTGCTTAAAGACTCCACAGCCACTCCTGTCATGCCATCCCACAGCTTACAACCCAAAGTTACTGGAAATAAGTGTCATTAGCACCAGCAGTTACCTGACAAACTGAGTGGCAGAACTTCAAAGGAGAAAAATAACATTACAAAGGTAAGAATTTTTTATAATGCAGACTTCAGCAGAGTTGCTTACAGATTTGAAACACTGTCAAAACAATGCAGCCTTTGAATTTGTAGGCCAAGATTCTTAAGACTTTTGTTCAATTTATGGTTTTCTGTCAGTGGCATGCATTGTTTCCATTGATTTCAAGCCTACTACTTAAACTTTAGCATTTTAAACTTTACCAACTAACCATAAGGATGCAACTTTAGGAGCTAAACTTTAGAACTGCAAACTTCAAGCAAAGTTCTCTCATTTAGAGAGACTTTGACCTAAACAAGGCAGATAATAGCTGCAGGTAACAGCCAGGGAGGCAACCTCCCCTCTTAATCTCCTCCATTATAGTTGTTCAGAAATATTCACAGACATCCTACTGAACAAAAAGCTACATTTTCAACACCCTGAGGATATTCAGATTAAGGTATTAAACATGTTTGAGCTTTGCTCTGAATTCCCATGATAAAGCTCCAGACACCTGACTTGCCTTTCAGTATGTTTCTGCCTTTGGAGTTTCACCATAGATATACAACGAAGGGGAAAAAAAACCGGGGATTTATATCAGGCAACAATACACCCAACAAGTGCATTCTGATATTTGCATTATACAAGGTGACAGTTACATATTTGCTCTATTTCCTAGCTGAGAACAGGCACAGAACCAAGGATGTGCAGGAAAGAGAAATAAATGAGTACAAGCCTCCAATGCAGCCTGTGGAGGGGAGCACTAACAATTGTGTACAGCTGCTCAGAACAGCTCCTAAATCACAGGCTCATTTTGCCAAAAGGCAGTGTCTGAGCTCCCAGGGGCACATTTGGAGCTCGGGGTGAGCTCTGCCAGGTGTTGGTGAGGGGTGAACCTGCTGTGCCCTCCCACTCACTGCGTGAGCACATCAGGCAGGAGGGGATTAAACCTGGCAGCCACTCCCACACCAGGAAACACAAACAGCCCTGGCAGCTCTGAAAACTCCTCTCCCCTAAGGCAGGGGCTGTGCAGCATCCTCAGCCCCCAGTGATTTCTGTGGGACTGGGGGTAATGGATACATCTGGATTTGGTTTGTGGCAAATGGGGAAACAAAATATAAAATAGATAGAAACCCTTGTGATTTGCTGATAAGGAGTAAAAACATCTGCAAACCAACATCCATGAAATATGTGCAGTTATTACCTCCCTCCCTCCAATACATACATGCACACACAATTTTGGTGTGTATGGTATTTCTAAACTCATGGCACCTTTGTTAATAAAAATCCATATTATAACCTCTGATGCTGCAGCTTCTCCAACATGTTGTTTAGCAAGATTGTTTTCTTTGACCTAACACCCCTCTAAAGCTCAAGTTCAGCTGGAGGAAAAATCACTGTATCTTCCCTTTATGCTTACACTTCCAGGAAAATATGCTGACAAAACTTCCATCTGAATAGCAGGAGCATCTCTCACACACAGAGAATCCCCCACACTCCCAGAAACACAAGGAAATTTTTTCATGTGCGTGTGTCACTGTGTTATGAATGTTGATTAAAAAATCCACAGCCTTAATGCAGAAAATTCACAACCCATGTGGGCAAAAATGTAACAGGATAAAAAAAAAAAAAACTCTAGCAGAAAAGAGTTTATATCCTCCACTTGGAACAGATTTCCCCCAGTTCCACAAGCAGGCTTTAGGAATTCCAGACCTGTCACAAGCACTGCAGAAATGACCTGAGCATAAGCCTCTCTCAAGGCCTCCACTCTGCAGGGTTTGGTAAAAATCAAAATAAGAAAGAGAATGTTCGTGTGACATTTCACTGCCACGGGATCAGTTTTGCTTTTGAAAGAAATGAAGCTATACTTTTTCAAGGAATGAAAACTTATCCTTTTTTTATTACTCTCAGAAAATAAGAGTGAGACTCCCATATTAAACTGTAAAAGTGTGTGACGTGTGCAAGATGCCACTTCACTGCACATGGGGAGATAATAAATAATACTGCAATTTCAGAGTAATAAATGGGAGACAGTGGCTGAGAAGAAATACAGAGACACTGTAAAACTCAACAAATAAAAGTCTTTTCACCATACTGATCAAGGAGTGTAGGGCATAAACCAAAAATATATTTTCTGGTGCTGGATTTCTCAGGAACTTGACTTCCTCCTCCAGTGTTACTGACTCCTATTTATCTGACTCACTAGAACAAGAGCAAGATAAAAAAGAAGAAGCATTTCTTTACTGTAAGGCAGCAACTTGAGTCTGAAAGTCAATTTTGAAAAGAAATCTCTTGCTACCTGTGTGTATTGAAAGTTCTAGCAAATAAATTGTCCTGACTTTCCAGTTAATGAGTTATATTCAGAGAAAATGCTTTCCTGTGAGTTTGGGATCAAAAAATCATATAAGTGTATTTGATTTACAGTTCAATATACAGTTTTACTCAAGAATATATTCCTTTCTAAAAAATAAAAATAAAACTACAATTCCATTCTAATTGAATGCACTTGAGCTATTTCTTGTCTTAAAATCAGAGATGGAATTGATGCAACTGATTTGTAAGAAAGAAAACAAATTTAAAAATATTAGATTGGCATGTTTACAAGGAAAACAGCAAAAACTCATCATTCCATTTCAGCTTTCCTGCTCAGTTTTTGTTCACTGTTTATATTCCCTAATATCAGTTCAGCCATGAATATACACTAAAAATTATGGCTAATGGACAGGGATTTTCCTCCAAAAGGGAAAAAAGAAATCAAAGAAAACCATGAGACCATAGAATACAATAAATCTATATTTAAGCATGAGGACCAGCAGCTTCAGAAGGTAAATACAATATCCATCTGCTGGTGCAGAGATCTACATGAGTCTCAGCAGGTAACGTGAATCCTCCAGTAAATTGCAAACTGAGACCAACCCTCCCACAGCTCATGGGGAAAAAAAGCAGAGTGGGGAATGTTAGGAGGAAGTGAGTGATGGGGTGGATCTCCTCAGCAAGCTTCATGCCAGAATAAATAACACAGGAGTGATTTAGCAACGTGACTGCCCTCTCACAAAGTGTGCTATTCCAGAAAAATCAAATTCAACAAAGGCAGGTGGAGCCATTTCTGCCCAGTAACAGCTCCTATAACCCAAGGCAAAGGGAAATCCAAGTTTTCAGGTCTGGGTCCACACAAAGCATTTTCCTGAGGTTAATTCAGCCACTGTCCTAAAACAGCTGTTCCCAAAGAACAGCTCACATACTGCCTGTGGTACAATAAATCTCTGTACCAGTCACACCCAGAAACTGGACCTGAGGCTCTTCCTCACTGAAAAACTTGAGCAGCTCTGGGGCAGCTGCCACAGTTCCAGCCAGGAAGGTGCCAGGGTGGCAAAGCAGAACTGAAAACTTCCCCCAGCCCCTGCCAGTGCTCCAGCCTGACCATAACCCCCAGTGACACCCAGCACAGTGCCAGGGAATCCATCGGGCTCCGAGACACCTCTCAGGCTGGGACAAAGCTCCCTCTGGGGATGGCAACATGCTCTGAATAATTCAATGTGAAGTTCAGCCTTCATATTCAAAAAACAATGTAAACAAGCTATTCAACCAGAACAAAACCACTAAAGTATTTCATCTTTAAATCCAGCAAGGATATGTTAAATTGTGTCCATCACCTGGGAAAATGACCATTAGCATGGAAATTAAAGCACAGCTCAAACAATTTAACTTAAGTACTCTTTAAATAATTTTCAACTCAGACACAGAGACTTCATCTATACCTTGATTTGTCCCCTTAATTTTTTTTTTCTTTATCTTAGAGAGTTACCATATTGTACCTATTGTTAGGATTCTTACATATTAAGGTATTAAGCTATGAACAAGAATTCAGTTTATTATGTTGATGAAGCAGTCAGCCAAACAAACAGTTGATTCTGAATTTTAAGATTTAGTTTGGCATGTTACTATTTTTAAAACATGCCTAGGATGTTCTACCAAATACTACATCTGTCATTATTCATCAGATACTGGAAGAACACAAAACAAGTACTCTCCAAGACAGGATTGAGTCAATTTGCTCACAGAAATCTCTACAATAAAACAGGTTTCAGTTGTTACATGGATTCAAAATAGAGCACTATCTTCAAATCCTAGGGTGACACTATAAAACTCAATTTTTTATGCATTCTACCTACAGAGTCAAAGCTCTGCTTCCACACTCAATTAACTTTACTGGTAACATAAGAAGAGGCCTACTGTAGTTATATGTGGAAGCACCCATTGTGAAATGTAAAATTAAGTGAAATCTGTTTTGAAATCCTGTGTTATGGCTTTTAACAGAACAACAAACCTAAACTAAATTAGTGAAAGTGAGTATGACAGCTGAAGCCATGGAGCTTCCAAGAGGGTTAAGCATTATTAAAGTTTTTCCTTATTATGCTCTTAGGCACAATCTGATTAGTTCCAACAGCTGCCCAGCAGGAAAAGCCAACCCATCATTCCACAGGAATATTCAAATAAAGCACCTTTAGCTTTCAGTGATGCCAGATCCAGGTAGCACACAGCACTGCAGCATGAATTCTTGTCTCCTGATTTACAGTGATGCTCAGTATTTCAAATGCAAATCATGGCAGAGGCCCCTGATCAGTATAACATAAGCTACTAAAACCTTTCCTGATTGATAAACTTGTTCCATCTGCAATATACAAAGGGGAAAAAAAAAGGGAGAGTGGGAATCCACTGTGCATAAATGTTACTCCAGTCTTTGTCAGAGGCAATGAGTAACAAAAAAGGAATTTTCTTTGCTACCTTGCTTGTGAAACTCAGTAGCCTGAAGCATATGCTGTGCTGTGACAAATGTGCCATTGAACTTTAAAACAAGATCCAAAATAGATTCTGTAAGATACAGAATAGATTCTTCACTCCTGTTTGCAGGAACTCCTGTAGGATTATCTGAATATCCCAGTGCCCTGGATGTGAAGAGAGGATTTCAACAGCCACAGCCACAGCACTGACTCTGAAAGGTTTCAAGCCTTGGACAGAGATTTTCAGTCAGCTGGAACCCTGAATCATACACTCATCATCAAATAATTCTGAAGTTATGATTAAAGTTAGTCTGTAAAAACCACACAGGTTTTAATTCCACAAAGGTAAATTCACTTCTGAAAAAGGCTTAACTGTTCTTCCAGTTCCTAGACATGGGAAAATTTAGGAAAAAACCATATTTCTATATTTCAAAGTTTTCTGCTACTGGGTAGCAGAAAAAGTTCTGGTTATATCTCTGCTCTTTACTTCCCACCATTTCTCAAGCATATACACATTTTAAATATGAACCAAATTAATTTTATTTCTACCTAATATAATACAATGGGAATAGATACTTGTGAAAAACATCTTTGCACAGTTTCTTATCTCCTCCATGAGCCTGTAGAACTGTATTTTAAAGTTAAACAATAAAATTTAATTCTTTTTATCATTGCATCCAGAACACATTTCAAAGACAGGGCTGTTTCCATAGTACAAGAATGCCACCAGTGGGCTGGTGTAGCAGAAATTAAAATAAGTGATATCACACAATGTAATGTCTAAAATTCTGCCAATATTCTGAACACTCAAATTTTAAAATTTAGAATTTTTACAAAATAGACACAAAATGCCACTGGAAAAACTGTACATATGGAAAAAAAAAAAATAAAAAAAAAAGAAAAGAATATTGGAATCACCACTGCTGGGCAAGAAATCTGTGAGCCTCAAACTGGCAGAAGTACAGGAACAGCTTGAGAAAATATTCTGGTGATTTCCAAGCATCTGATATCAAATGCTAGAGACAGATAGAAGATCAGAGGAAACTCATTTTCATCCTGCAAGGCCATGCTCAGGTCAGGCCAGGAACCAGTGCCAGCCTCTCCTCCTGCCCTTGGGAGGAAGCTGCAGGCTTTGGAAACAGAGACCAGCAAAGACTGAGAACAACAAAGCCCAGCTCAGATGATAAATGAAGATGTCCAGCAAAGGTCATAATGTCTTACATAATGTACTTCAAAACCCAGAAAATAAAAATATCAGAAGCAGATATTAAAACAGGCATTAAAACACACACTTTTTTTGTGTGGTATTTTTGTGTGGTTTTTGAGAAAAACAGGTTTTTCTTTTTAGCTTTGCAAAGGTCCCCTTAGACTCTGAACTTTGTTGCCAAGAGCTCAGGATGAGGCTGGCAGTTGAAGGTTTGAATTATTCAAGTGAAATTATTTTATGAGAGAGGGGCTGGACTATCCCAGAATTTAAAAATAAGCACTAATGCAGAATCTCTCAAAGAAGCAAAGAAGGAACTCATTCAAGTTCTGATATTGTACAAGCACAGTAAGTATCTTGGATATTCAGCATAAACAAATACTCCATTTGTGTGAAACCATAAAAAGTGTGAAACCATTTATTGCAAAAAAAGAAAAGATGATAGAAAGTTCTATCAGTGTTTTAGGCTCTGTTTTTAACACTGACTTTCAAATTATGGCATTCACAATATTTCTTGGCTTTCCCAACAAATGCCAATTCACAAAAAAGTGATAAGTGCCAGAGTACTATTTGTGATATTAGATGGAAAAGAGGATGAGGAACAAAATAGAAGCTCCTCCTTTGTTTATACCTTTAAATCTGCTGCAAAAAATTGTCTTGAAAAATCCCTAATGGAAATGAGGATGAAAATTATATGGCTGGGGCTAAGATGAAGAGGAAAATGCATTCTCCCAGTGAAAAAGCTATATAATATCCCAGCCTGAAAAGCACAGAGGAATATCCTGACTCAAAAGAAAAGAAAAGAAAAAAATCCAGAAAACGTCAATTTGCTTGAAAAAGCAGAGAAAAAAAAACTACAATTATTCGACTTTGGAACATCAGCAATAACCAAAGCAAGAATACATCACATTAATAGAGCCAGCAATTACAGCACAATGAGAGAAAAATGTATTTCAATACTGAGAGCTGATGACTCAGAACTCATTCCTTTTAGCAATGTTTCTTTTTGTTTCTTCAGAATTGTCTGAAATAGTCTTTGCTACATGTCCCAGCTTCAAAAGCTCTACAGGACTTAAGTGTTCAGACCAATTATGTTTCTGGGTTAGAGAATATAAATTATTTTGCAATACACCTTTCTTTCAGGAATAAAAATAACTGCACTAATGCAGTCAAGTGCCATGAACCCTAGCTGACACTTGATTTAAATATAATCTTTGATAGCTCTTTCTTCTTAAATGGAAGGAAAATATTCTATACAATTTATTTTGGGGAAAACTAGCTAGGATAATTAAATCTTTAGGATTAAAATCCAATATTAGAAAGCTAGAAGTAAAATTAAAATTTAGAACACATTATTATTATAAAAGCTACTTTAATATTTTAATTGTGTATTTTATGACAACTTAAACCAGGAAAAACTGAAACTACTTCTCCTGTTTTCAAAACATATCCCAAAAATTGGAAATCTTCAAATCTTCTTTCCCCCTAGATGGAATGAAAAGTGAGTCTTAGGAAAGTGGGTCTTAGAAAAGTGAACTTGTGATAGTTGTTTTTAAATTTGGTTGAAAAAAATGGTCTTTAAAATGTTTAATGCCTGGGTGGTGACATTTATCGCTGACTTTTAACTAAAAAATTACAAAAAAAGTTAAAATACTGTTGGATACAAGATGATATCAAGCATATCAAGAAGATGCAGCAATATAATTTATAAATAAATGGTCTGAAATTCAGACACCTGTGTCAGGTTATTCTTTAAAGAAAACATAAGGGCCGAAGAGAGGCATCTCTATTCACAGATAACACATTGAATATGTAAAAATAATGGCCCAACACCATGGCAATACTGTTATGGCATTTGAAAAAGATTCCTGCCTCCTTCTTTTGTGATGTACAAAAATATGACATCTTTAAAATATGGTCCATTTTGAGACAGCAGGAGAAATTAAGGGTGCAGCATAACCTGTCCTGAGTGCACTTTTATCACCTTTTGTAACTTCACTGCATGTTTGCAGTTCCAGTACCATGCACCTATGCAAACCAAAGTATCATTTCATTCAGAAGGGGAATTTTAGTGCTTTTACTGGGGTTATCAATAGAAAGCATGATTGATCCTGTAACTGGTAATTTCTTATAAATGACACAGTGGTTTTCTGGATGGCTATTGGGAAAATGTTCCTTTCTCTGTGCTGCCATACACATGGGCTGTGTAAACAAATCCTGAGCCTTCTGTGCTCAGAAAGCACCCCCAGCTCTGTGCTAAAGCTGATCAGTCTGGCCATCAGCACAGCCAGTGCTCAGCTAAGACAGATGAAGTGGAGCTCTCCGTGTGACAGATCCGAGCCTGCAGCTCCAGTCCATCATCCCCCCTCCAGAGCCATGCTAACTTATAGATTATTGTTCCATGACAGCTCCTGTGAAAACCAGAGCCTGGCATGCAGACAGAGACACCAACCTGTCCCTCGCCCTGTCTCACTGAACTTGCTGTGCCTGAAGCAAGACTTTCTCCTGCAGCCTGGCTCAGTCCCCAAAGGGATGTCAGGATAAGGGGAGCTGACAGCTTTACAGCAATTGTGCCATGAACCACCCTAAAGGAGCCTTGGATCAACCAACAAGAGGCAATTACCTTGACTCCTGACTCACTACCACCAGTCAGGAGCTGAGTTTTATCTCCAAGTCACAGCTGCAGGAATGCAAATCAGCTGGTTTTCCCTTTTAGAGCTCAGACCCAGTGACTTTTTCAAAATAGTGCTCACAGATGACCACTTGTCTGTCCAGATCTCTCCAGACAAATCACTGCTGAGCAATAGTTTTATTCTAGCACAAAAGCTTCTCTACAGAATCATATACTTTGGTATTTTGGGGTGGAGGATTTAGAAGAAGGAGGATTTTCAGCTACAGCACAAAATAATGAAAATAGACTAATTTTGTAAAGGTGATGTAAAAACTTCAGATGGCAATTAAGCACATCTCAGGAGAAAAGCATGCAAGGGGAACCATCCATGTGAAAAAAAACCTGCAGAGGTGTTAACTTTAACCAAAACACTGAACTTCTATCAAGATGCAAAAGGGAAAGATGTTTTGGGTCTGGCCTATTCCCCCATTGTAGACTTAGGACAAAAGTACTCAGCACCACTCAAAGACAGCCTGTCTGTCCTAAAAAAAAGCCTCTCTTTTAAAGGGCAGCTAAAAATTACCTTAGAAAGACAACATGTCCAGCTCTCCCTATTTATTAAATTACAAGCACTAGAGAGTGACCTTAGAGCTTGACTGGAGTCAACTCCAAAGCAAAAAACTTCCTAAACCTATTTCTGAGCTCCCTGAATCCATTAACTTCCCTTCCTATGCTGGCACACAAAATGGGAAAGAAGGAACAGTACTGACCCAGGAATGTCTGCAGTTAAATCCATCTGATTGAACATCATCCCAGTTGGGGAGCCAGGCTGCTCTGCAGGCTGTGCTGGAGAGAGCAGGAGCCAAGAGTGGCTGGGAGGGACCTCTGGAGATCCCCAGCTGCACATCATCACATCCAGGTGGGGTTTGACTTTTTCCAGAGCATTGTGAAGGAAGAAAAACAAACCATCCCCCTCTCCAAGCAGAAATTTGAAATTTTAATCTAAGCTACATGGCAGTGAGAAGGAAAAGAAAATCATAATAATTAAAAAAAATAAATAAATAAACAATCCTCAAATGCTTTCTTAACATCTTATTTCCACCTTGTCTGTAAGCAGCATCAGATCCAGGATCTGGTTTTATATAATTTCTCAGTTTTAGGCACCTAAGTACTATTGTCACCTGTATCATCAATATGAGTGTAATTTTATTTTTATGGCAATTAGTCTTGAAACACCACTGAACAACTAGTGTTTCCTCAATGAGAAGAGAAAAATACTGAAAAGATCTTGTCTATGAGGAAGTAGAGAAATTCCCTATCTGAATCATGTATTTTCCTAAGTATATATGAGTCTGTAAAACCAAAATTCTCAGAATCTTGGATAGCCATCTTCCTATCAGCCATATTTCCCTTACACAATTGATAGAAAGGGTTGCAAATTAAAAAAAAAAAAAAAAATCAGAAAGTGCAAGGATATTTCACTATTAGAGGGTTACAATAAATTCACAAATAATTTTTGATTTCTAGAAAAAATTAAGTTGAAATTTGTTAATTGTGTTAGTGTCTAACTACAATATTCATTAAGACCTGATAATATTAATAAATATCAGTTTACAAGCAGAAGAAGAGCTCTGTGCTGGCAGTTTTTTCACAGAATGCAGGTGCTGATAACAACCACCCCTGTTTCCTGTGCCCTACTGAAAGGGCCAATAAACCCCCTCACTGTCCTCTCATGCTGCAGCTCACACAAAGAACCACCCATGTTAATTTACACTGAATTTAGTTTAATCCATATTAATTGCAGTGTGATGAGCTATGGGACCAGGTCTGACAGTAAAAGGGAGGGTGGCTGCTTTGGCCCCACTGGAAGGAATGACACAAAAAAGGCAGGAATGGGAGCTCCAAGCAGCTCATGTTTGGGACAGTAAGGCTGATCTGGTGAGCACCTGAGATAAAAAATCCAAGTGTCACTGTGCACTGGCTTTGCAGGGATATGAACCATTCTATCTTATTTTCTCTGTGCACTGAGCCCCACAGTGCACAGTGCTGCACTGGTGCAGCATTAAAAACAAACAGCATTTGTTGTTGTTCACATTTGTACCTCTGCACACCACAGGACTATCAACAAAGATTTCATTAAAATGACTTTCTGATACACATTGAACTACAAATCTAGTCTCAGTCTATAATTCTAACTACCTTCCTAGATTTATTTCTACATAAAACACATCTTCCACTCTTGATCTTGACAGTGATATGAGTTACTTGATCCAAGACTGCTGTGAGGCTCAGAAATAACCAGTTGCAAAGATGAAATATGATGCTTGAAGTATGATGAAGAACTGTGATTTCCATCTTCCATGGGTCATGGAATTGACAAACTGTATCAGAAAGAAAGGGATATCTTCTATTGAAAGGCATCACAAAGATGATCTAGAGCAGAGAAATGAAACTCTCCTCATCAGAGGCAAGACTGACATGTTGTGAGACTGAGCAGGAATCTCTTTTGTCAGATTACAGGGGTATGAACTGACAGCTACAAAGAGATTATTATGTTATTCTAGGAATGCACCAATTGCTTCTGATAGGTAAATACAGCCAAATTACTGACCCAGGTAAGAGTAATGGAACTATAACAGCAACACCAATCTAATTTCCCCCAAACTGCCAAGGATTAAAGGAACAAATTATCAGCACACAGAAGAAAATGCTCCGTTCCTGTTGCACCTCTGCCACTTCAGGGTACATGGTGTACCTAGCTGATGAGAAATGCTAAGCAATCAATTAAAAAAATATTATTTACAACTTGTACTTGTGTGAGTCCTTTCCTATTCAAAACCTGCTCTGAACCAGCTCACCTTTTTTAACAATTAAGAGAACAAAGAAATGCTTCACACTAAAACCTTTGCAGCCAAAGCAGAGGCCTGTGACACCTATAAATATTAAGTGTATTAATCAGGTTATAGTAAATATCAGCTTGCTTTGAGCTCAAATGTAAGTGTGCTGGAACAGTGTAATCAACAGCAGCAAGCAGGTATTTATGGCACCGTGGTGGCCCTGCCTGACACAATGCACATTTTCTGTCACTCTGTAAACAATGGCACTGCCCTGAAGAGGTGAACAAAGCCCTGCAGGCTGGGCTGCCCCGGGTGAAACCAGAGCATTTGTGTTTGTAGATTCATCCCAATCAGAAATCACTGTTTATTAAGGTTTCAATGCACAATTTGCTCTTGCATCCTACTGTTTTCACCTACTACTTCTATTTATGAATACCCAGCTCTTTTTTCCTATCATTTCCCATTTATACTTAAAGTAGTTATCTCAGCTGAGGCAAAAGTGGTTGAGTTTCCATCTGGCCATTTATTTTGTGTCTTAGCTGCACCTACCAGCTCCCACCATCAGTGTTATGCCCAATCCAGCTATTTCTCATCCTAAATGAATTTACTTGTATTGTTAAATAATATCCAAGTTCTCCCTCCTCCCCTCGTTGACAGCAAACACTGTTTATCATGTGAAACCTTAATGTCACTCCCTCTATGGTCACCTTGGGGCATCTCAGCAGAGAAACAATCTTTTATAATGACATGCACAGCAGCTTTGGGGAGCAGCAAGAAGCTCGGTGTGATTGTCTCCTCTTTTCTATTAACAGTAAAACTGTTGCCTTTTTAAAGTTCATCTATTTCAAACAGGGTCGAGAAAGTCAGAGACCCAGGAAGTTTTGAGGATGCAGGGCCATGAATCACTTACATATACAGAAGTTATTTTCTATTCAGGCACACCTTGATAAAATGCAGGCAAAAAATACCTGAGTGTTAATCAGTGTGCTAATTAAAGCACTGTCTTGTTTTAAATAAATCAAACCCTGCTTTACAAAGCTTCCACTGAATCCAAAACACAAGACTGCATTTCTTTACAAAGTTTTGTTTCCTACTGTTTTAAGAGGTTTTAATGAGAGGCAGGATATTATTAAACAAAAAAAAAATAATTTTAGTTTAAAGGCTTGACCATTGCTTCTCTAGTTTGCAAAAGAAACTGAATACACAATTTATTTGCAACCTTTTCCACACCCTGTGAGAGGGGCAGTAAGGTCAGTGTAACAAAGTGAGGAAATATTATAACACATGGCTGTTACCTTCCCAAGGAGCTACAGAGGTGCTGAAAATGTGTTAAATACCTATAGAGGACTCAGCTGAGCTCCTAGAGAGAAATCCCCTCTTGTTTTAGAATTTGTTAGGGACAGAGACTCTTTCCACCTATTTTCAGGCAAACAGGCCTGGCTTCACTCAGGCAATAAGAAAATCTTGGCTAAATTTGTTTCAAATGTAACTACAACTGAAAATCTTTCTCCTCATTACAGGATTTGTCCAATTTCCTCCTTGTCCTGTCTCTCCAGCCCTTGTCCAAAGCCCCTTCAGGCACTGAAAAGCCTCAACAAGGTCATTGTGCAGCCTTGTTTTCTCCAGGCTGAAGAATCCCAATTCTTTCAGCCTTTCCTCATAGGTCCTTAATCCTCTGATTATCTTCCTGGCCCTAGGAAATACAGGCTGTATTTCCTGACTGCTCACCAAAATCCTTTATTTCTACTGCTTTTAAAATCCATTTTATGCTTACTTTTGATATTCACATTCTGAAAATTACCAGCAGAATAACATCTGGACATGCTATTCCAAATGGTATCTGGTTGTCAGAAAGTTCTTTTTGTTTTTTACAGATCTTTTCCAAGGTTTGTGAAATTGCTGGCTCATTTAAAGGCAGTAGATCCATCACTCAAAAAACATCTGACCAACAGGCATTCAAGAGAAAAATGCAATTAATTCTTTCAAATGATCTGTCAACAAGGCTGTGATCTCACAAATTATTTTGTTTGCAGCACATGCAGCTCAAGATTTCAGAACTTCCAGTTCACACCAGTGCATGTTC
This sequence comes from Oenanthe melanoleuca, assembly GCF_029582105.1. Taxonomy (NCBI): domain Eukaryota; kingdom Metazoa; phylum Chordata; class Aves; order Passeriformes; family Muscicapidae; genus Oenanthe; species Oenanthe melanoleuca. The sequence continues at coordinate 17,371,914 of NC_079338.1, read as the reverse complement.
AACCTCACCACCTTTATTTCCATTATGTGGCAAGAGCAGTTTTTCAGAGACACTTGAACAATGACGTAACTCAGCCCTTTTTATTTATTTTTTTCACTAAAGAATTTGTTATTTAGAAGTTATTTGCACATTTCTTGGTAACAAACCTGTCAGGCAGATGTTGCACTGCATCTCCAGCCAAGGCCTTTGCCCAGCAGAGCCTTTGGCAGAGCTGCAGTTGGATTTCAGGTGTGCTCCCACTCGTGTGACACAAACGTGTTCCCACTCTGCTGATCTGCTGCATTCTCTCTCTCTCTCAATGCACAGGCACAAAATAAACTCCCAAAACAAATCTGCTCTTGTGGTGATCTGAACTGTTGCTCATCAGGCCCAGGGACTCCTGATTTTGTCATTTCTACAGTTTTCCTTTTCCTACTTTTCTCTCAGATAACTCACATTTCTCTGTTCAAACCAGGTATTATTTTCCCCCATTTTGTGTGTAACCCTGTTTTTTTTCATTATTTTCTACTCCTACTGCTATTTATTTAATATGCTGCTTTTCATTCCCCAAAATCTCATTTAATATGCCACATAAAGAACACTCTGCCCTACTGGATGCTTTGCTTAGCTAGCTAAAAAAACCCCAAAAAACCCACACATGTAGATATACCTGCTCTCCTATAACCTAGGAAAAGTTTTAAAGAGCTTACTAGAAAGACTACAAACATTATAGTAAGTTTTTGGAAAGTTTTAAGTTCCTTGGCTGCACTTAGAGCTGACAAACATGTGGGATCTTTTTTTTTTTTCTATTTTTTTTTCTTTTTTATAGCTAGCCATAAATGCCCAGTGGGATGTAGCTTCCTGAAAGAGAAATTTTTTTGTCTTTGTCACTCCTTAACACCCACACTGCCACAATTACTTCAGGTCTCAGATGATTTAAAAGAGCTAAAAGAAGGTAGAGTTTTATTTTTATTAAATTGCTAGTAAGTACTGATATCAGTGAATATCAGCTATCCAGTCAGTCAAGCAATATATTGGATAATATAATCTATATTCTTCTGGCACTAAGGAGGGTCAGATTGGTTGCTGAGTAGCCAAACCACGAAATAGTTCCCATTCCAAATCAAAGGGACTGAGGGCAATTTCAGCTTCCCCCCAGCAGTTTCAGGGTAAGTTTCTTTCCTGTTCTCTAGCTTATTTCAGTAACTCAGATAAAAGTGATCATTTATTTTGCAATCGCATGCTCTTGTTTATATAGACATCACATGTTTATGTTATTATTCAGTTCCCTAATCCCAGTTCCCCTGTTACTTGCTAGAAAGAATAAATGGACCAAGAATATGAAATATCTGCTCTCACAAGGTCACTGGCACCGCTCTCCTTGCATTCATGCACATCTTGGAGCTGCTCCTGCCCAGACATGACAAACACAGACTCTTTCCCTCTGGAGTAGCTCATCAATACACAGATGAGCATCACATCCATTCTGAGCCAAGTTCTACTGCTCAAGTCCCACAGTCGTGCAAGAAAGGCATAAAAAATACTGTCTCCATAAAAATGGGAGACATGAACCCGGCACAAAACACTTCTGCGCTCAGCACTGACATGGCAGTGGCTATCAGGACATCTTCAGTGGTCCAAGAGCACTGTCAGCCAAAGGGCACAAACACTTTGGATGCTGGTGCAGAGCTCAGGGACAGGTGGATGTTTCATCACTCTGTTACACAGTTCAACATGCACACAGACAGCTTCCCACAGAGTGGGGACAGGATGCACTGGAATGCACTCAGAGTTACAGATTCACGCTCACACACGGACCTGCACTGCACCAGAACTGCAGCTCACAGTCTGGGGTTTCTGTCACTGTGAGCAGTGCACAGCTTTGGCTTTCTGAGGGGTTGCTGAGCACTGGCAACACTCGTGGGAGGACAGCAACACAGACAGCAAGAGAGAAGGATGAGAGAAACCCACCTTGAGGAGCTCATAATGCTGGATGCCGTTCACCCCGATGTCCGGGTCGATGGCGGACGGGACAGAGTAGCGGGAATTAATGGCTGTGTTCTCAGGGATCGAGATGTTAATCACTGTAGAGGGGAAAAGGGGGGCGTTGTCATTTATATCCTCGATTAGGAACCTGATCTTGACCAGCCTGAAGACCTCATCAGGCAGCACAGCCACCTCCACCTCGTAGAAGCAGCGGCTGTCGCTGGGGACGCCGGCGCACAGCTTCTCGCGGTCGATGCGGTTGGCGGCCGTGAAGATCTCCCCGGTGTTCTCCTCCACCCGCACCAGGGGCACGTCCCCGGTCTTGTACACCAGCTTGAACTGCAGGGGGGAGGAGAGGGGCACCTCTGGGTCCAGGGTTAGGTTGAGATCCTTGAGCAGGTTGCCAATGAGGACATTTTCAGGCAGTTCTTCCCGCACGGTGTAATTCTTCTCCTGTGCGCCAGATTGGAACACGATGCAGGCCAACACGACTGCCAAGAGGTAGGTTCCAGACAGCAAGTCCATCTCCAGAATGACTAATGAGTATTTGTGTAGAATGCCAGGAGTAGCTGGGAAAAGGAAAAGGAAAATCCTTTAAAAGTCACAGAATATTGTTCCAAAAGCTGCAGAGAGCTCCTTTCCTAAACCAACCATGTGAAGTGTTTGAGAGCCTCATCAGTAACATCATATTTGACCCAATCCTTCCCAAATATGTACAAAATTCCTTGCACAATTTTTTACTTGAAACTTTTAACTAAATACTGAAGTAAGAATTTTAGAGCTGGATCATATTGAATGAAGAAATAAGTACAGGAATCCCCTATTTCCAGCATGAGATTTTCCTCTGCTCCTTAGGAAAATCTCTTCCTTTGATTTCTGTGCCACATTGTCCTCTTTTTTTTCTCCTTTTTTTTTTTCCCTAAGAAAAAAGTAGGCAAGAAGTTTGCAAGTAACCATCTGCTGAGAACTAGATCTTTTTATACCTCTTGCTTAGATATGGGAATAGAAGAACACTTGTCTTAATTCTCCCCCCAAGTTTTGCACTGACAAAATTGTGTAATGTTTGTTAACAACAACGAAGAAATCTGGATATTTTTAATTTAGGAACTTTAACTGGCAAGAAAATGGTATTATCTAAATGGAGTCTGGTTAACTTCAGCCAATAATGTGTGGAAATCTGTCTAGTGAATTGTAAGAAATTTAATATAATTTTAAATTTGGTGATGCCTGTTCATAATACTCTAGAACACCAATATCTTTAAAGGGAGATACAAAGTTGTTCTCACAGAGGAAAAATCTGTACTTTCCAAGCTGGTTTCTGAATAAAAATATAGTCCCTTCTTGGTGTTGTTAACAACCTCAAGAAAGATGGAAGTGGAATAGGAGGATTTAGAGGTACACAAAGACATCTGTGTAGCTGCTCACAGCTACACAGTCAAGAATTTTTAAGACATAAATCACTCTCTTGAAATCCATGTATAGAATATTTTCCTAATCTTTACATAATTCTGCCATTCCAGAATTTAGGATCTGCTAGGATAGCATTTCTCTAAGGTAAATCTTTAAGAATTCCATGTAAAGTGATTTTCCTCATAAATGAAATCTTAACTCCCATCTGTTTCAAATATACCTGTGCTAACACATCTACATTCTTTTCACTCTGCAGGTAAAAGTGTGATTTTGTTTCCTGTCTCTTCTCATTTTCTTCTCCCTGTCATAGCATAGATTGATTTACTTCTGCAGATCAAGTTGCAGTGGTTGAAGAAATTACTGATGCCAGTAATTGCCTTCAGCCCTCAGTTCCTGCCTTTCAGCAGTGCCTCTTGCAGGGGAATTCAGACCAAACCCTTGATTTGCAGTGAAACACATTAGGAACAATTAATATTGCTATTCCATTTAAACACTGCAAAGTGCTCTGGGTTGGAAGCCAGTGACAGATAAAGAACATTCCAACTCCCTCTGCAAGGTGGGTCCCCACGTCAGCACCACTTAAGTGGACAGCAGTTTCTGGTTCATGATTATACAAAAGCAGAAAATGATACAATTTTCATGATTCTGCATGAAATAAAAATCCAGTGCAAGTCCTCACTTATGGAAAAAGGCTTTGCTCCCTGAGTAATCTAATGAACCTGGAGGGAATTCTGACATGGGGGAGAAGGGGATGGCATTTCAGGAATTCCCAATTCCCTGATTCATCACTGGATTCAGGGATTCACAACACCCAAAGCAGAACCAACCAGGGGTCCAGAGTGGAGCACCAAGAGCCTTTTATAAACCACTATAATATAATATTATATTCTAAATATGCAAATAAGGAAGTCAGCAGCAGCTCCTGGTTTTCATTGTGGTAACACCATGGCAGCAGTGTGAGTCTGAGGAATAACTTGGTGGAGTGTACAAGTGTACATGTTTGGCTGTTCTAATTTTATTTATTAACTGTCTTATATCTCTTTAAATCCAGCTCCAGCAATTGTCACCACACTGAAACAATTGCCCACAAACATTCAACCTCCAGAGAGCCCTAATTTCAGGAAAGCACATCTTTGTTTCCATTATTACTGAAGTAAATACATTTACATTGTTTCCTATGGAAAACACAAATAAATATGTATGGGCTACAGTGAAAAGTTGATATTTAAATGCTAACCCTAAAAAAAAGACAGAAAAATCAGAATGGTTGCATGTTTTGTGCATTCTAGAAGGAACTATTTTGCCACTTTTTCACCACTTTTTCCTCTCTATTGCAAGTTAAAATGAAAAATAAAACAACAGGGGTAAAAAATTCTTCAAATCCTGATGTTTATAGAATAATATCTTAAATTTACTTTTTTGAGGGGAGGAAATGAAAAAAACCCAACACTAATCATAAATATAAAGCAAATTCTAGCCCCTATCCCAAATTCTCCTATGGCAATACTGATGCAAGTATTACTTATAAATTATAACTATATAAAAATATTGCATAAACAAATATATAAATCTTCCAAATAAATACATCATTTTTTTTAGAAAGCAACATGAGGATGAGTACACAAATGTAACAGTCTAAGGAGTTCATCAACAATATTCCTGAATCAGTTCTGAAAGTTGAGATCATACCAGGAGATACTTTATATTCAAATTAAATGATAAGTCTTTAACCCCAGTTTCATCTTAAGTGGAATTTCCAGGGATTATAACATAACAACAGCAGGACTCAGAGAGTTTTGTAAGGAACACTGCAGGGTGGAACTTGGCATTTTTTACTTACTTTAAACCAAGTTTGAACCACTCTACTGAAATTCTTTTTGTGTCATAGTCAAGAAAATACTTCAAAGCATGAAAATACAGCAGAGCACTCTTATAAACCCCATCAGATAAATGCTAACATGGCTTTTTGTGGTGTCTTTTGCTGTCACAGACTTTCCTGAGTGACTAAAAGGTACAGACATGTAATAGAAAGTGTTAGTTTAGCAGGAAAAAACAACCAGCAATGGTTTACAATGCTTGAACTTCTGCACAATACACTATTTTTAAACTTTTTTTTTTTCTTTCAAAATACTTATAGTAACAGTTTTGAAGCTCTATTCTAGAGCTGTAGGCTTTATGGAGAAAAAAATCCCAACATGGCACAAGTTTGCTGCTTGGATATGGAGCAGAATATCTCATGTTGTGAGGAAAGTGTTGTTCTTCCAGAATCCTATTTATAAAGCCATAGCTGAACGTTGCCTGTCGTTTGTGCCATAGCACTGATAGGGATACTATGGCAACAGCAATGCAAGGAACAGGAGCAAGAGGCACTTTCTAGCAACCAAAGGCATTTCTGAAATCAGAGGGAACACTGAGGAAGCACAAAAGTACAGAGGGCTGAAGAAAGCAGCCCGAGTCTAAAGGACCTTCCATGGGTTCCAGCACTTGCTCACACTTTAAAGGCAGTTAAAAAAAAACCAAGCAGAACAACAAAAATTAAATACAAATCAAATTGTTTAACAGAAGGTAACATGAAGCTTGCCAAGCCATTTTCCCAGCTTTCAGGAGGATGCATTGCTGTCTGTGCTGCTGACTTCCCAACTGGGAAGGCAAATGGCCCAGATGGACAAGATGGAGGGGAGGAGGGGAAAAAGAAATTTAAACTTGCTTTTCTTCTTCTGCCTGCCTGTGCACTCCAATATACCTGCTTTTTTGCCCAATACACCAAATATTAATGGTGTCATTTAAATATTAGCACTGTTCATTATCACCTTCATTTAGCAGCTGTCAAATCATACCTTGAAAAGTAGAGAGAATATAAAAACTGTGACCACCTAATGGAGCAGGTGAAGGTAGAATCTAAATCTGTTCTTTAAACACAAGGCTCCATCTGGTCCCACCTGAGCAAGAATTCCTTTACTTTATTACAGAACTTGTTATTTCTTCCTTAAAAGGATCTCAGAAAAGTAGTAAAGGGGTTGGAAGAGTTCAGGTGTCCACTTCAGATTAGAAAAACAACACCATTTGTTGATCCTTGGATTCAGATTTGAATTAAAGTAGAACAAACAAGCTGTGGTGATATTTTGTAACTACCTTACCAAGTACAAAGAAAAAGGTGTCATATTTTTAAAAATTAGGGATATTGAAGTCCAAAGCTACATAAATATCCAATTATTAAAATCATAGTAGAGAAGAAATCCTGAAAATATCACTCCCATTCTTATCTTTATATTCTCAAACCTATTTTAATTACTTGGACAAATTTAGCTAGCACACCACACTTTATCATATCCTTTTCATTTGCTGCTAATCCACTGTGGGCTCCTTAAATAGGAGTGTTTAAATCTCTGTATTAAAATGGTGTTTTCAGAGCAGAGGATCCCCATGACACAGCTCCATCTGTCAGTCAATGCCATGATTATTACGTTATGAGCCAGCTATTTGCAATTCTTCCACTTCACTGGGGCTCCCTCCAAAGTGCCCACTGACAATCAGGCAGCTCTGCACAGGTTTTGAGTTCCTGGACCATGCTGATATGGATTTCAGCTTTATCCCAAAGTGGGAACTGTAAGTTTTTAGTCTTTGGGGTTTTGGTTGCTGGGTTGGTGTTTTTTTTGTTTTTTTTTTTTTTTGTTTGCCATAAGCCACTGGCCTGGCTGCTCCCCTTGGCCACCACACAGCCCAGGTGTCCTTTAAGGAACTGGCTGGGTTTGATGGGACTGGTTTTTAAAAAGGTACAGAATTTACAGGTATTTTTCAGGTTTTGATGGCAATAAGAAACACCACAAAGCTGTGGCCTGACAGAAATCCCCCTCATTTTTTGAAGGCACAAATGCCAAAGACCAACCTGAACTCACTGCCACACCCCATAGTGTTTCAAACATAAATTATTTGCTGCCATCAATATTTATCCACAGGATCCACTCCCTACACAGGATATTTCATTATCATATTGAAAGAAAAAGACCTACCTCAAAGAGAAACAGACAATTTGTTATATTATCAGGGCTTTCAAATTCATTCCCTCACACGATTTTACTCTAAATCCACTAAGGGACTGATTCATTCTTTGATCTATTTTTTATGAGCGTGATGGTACTGACTTCAATGAGGTTTCTTTAATTTGATTTTTCTTCAGTGATGAACAAAATGAAACTGGAAATTCTTATCACCAGGAGAAAACATCACCCCACATCCATTTAAGTCAACAAAAGAATTTAGTAAGTGAGAGGCACAGCTTGCTTACAGTTTTTAAAAATAGAATATTTCTGGTTTTTCTTCTTACTTTTTAATCATGGGGGTTAAGAAATGCTCTTCACTTGAGGAAATAAAAAGTTAATAACCAAAACACAGGTTCTTCAAGCCACATGAAGAAGCAGCCAAGGTGTGGAAAAAAAACAACTGATAAATTTTTAAAAAGAATTCTTTGTTCTTGATAGTAATCTGCAACTAATAGGAAGAGTGTTGATTAAAACTTGTATCAAAGTGCTGGAAACAGTGAACAGAATTATAAATACACAACAGGCAGTGAGCATGCTGAACAAATTAAACTCAATCACATTGATACATGGCACAAGGAGTAATTTATTTTAATTGTTGCAAATTAATCCCTTTAAAGCTGAAGTCCCTTTTTTACTAGAAGAGTAAGTGCAGTCCACATTTGGGAAAATGCATCTAGCAGTCACTCAGGAAATACTTTAAAAATATCCTGTAACTTATTTCAGAGACCTGTGAGAATATGCAGTGTCAAATTTATTTATATACCAGTGACACTAGGAAATGGTCCTGCTTTTAGCAGGGGAACATTTTTGCATTGGAGCTGCATAAAAGCTAAAAGTTCAGAACAGAAATCTTGGGAAAAAAAGCTGAAGATCTCTCTGATGGCTATTTCCATTTTTCTTAGAAAGAAATAGTGGGATTGCTGAACAAATAGAATATAAAAGAGTAAAAAAGAGTAAAAAACACCCAAAAAATCAAACCAAACCCAACATCAAACCCCTTACAAAGCTGCAGACCATTACAACTCCAAAGTGAACACAACATTGCTCTGCAAATTCAAATATATATTCACTATAATTCAATGGCTGACTTCTAAAAACATTACAAAGAAATCAAGTTGTTAATGGCATGATTCATAATGTCATTTTCCTTGAATTTTATTTGTGTGTTTGTACTACATGAACACATTTTACCAATCAAGTGGAAATTGCTCTGGTTTTGGTACTTGAAAATCTGTTCATGCCTCAAATCTGAAAATTAAATCTCTGCTAAAACAAACAAAATCATCCATGAACCACTGGCAGGAGAATCTGGGACCACAGTAAGAAACAATGTGAAGCTACATATGTGGCTGTTGGATGCACTCCAAGGTAAAACACATTTTTATTTGTTTAAAAAAGGAAGTCAACCTGATTCCAGTCATCTGTGTCAAATCCTTTGGAATGGCAATTGTCATGATCACCTGTTCCATACATAGTGCATTTTGCTTTGCTGCCTCACTGCCAGTTAACAATTTTCATTTCTCACTGGTAAAATCCACATTTCAGAGTGTCTGCTCAACAGTCCCAGTAGCTGTGAATCAGATGCTGTTATATTGTTAATATTGTGTTATTGTCCTGCTTATTCCAAACACAATTCTGCCAACAGCCCAGGCTGACACATTCCATGAATTCCAGAGGAGCAGCAGTCACCCTTGAGTTCCACACACAGTAATTCACTTCTCATTTGACCATTAGTGAGAGCAAACAACTCTTCCTAAAATTTCTAAAAAGAAACACAAAAAAACTAAATATATTGCTATTCTTCTTTTTTTAAAAGTCAGGACTTAAAATGAGAACAAAAAAGTATTATATTTATATTCTGTAATTTTTGTTAAATTCAGGATATCTGGAATTTTGCACTAGCTGCACCCAACTCCTGAAGGAGAAAAAAGTTCTCCTGGGTGCCAGAATACACATATAGGACTCCAAAAGGATGTCTAAACTTTGCTATTTTCATCAGTTTCTCTTTGCCTCAGCAGAATATATTAAAAAATAAATCAGGTTGTTCTATCCAGTAGCAGCATACCTGCTCATTTTCATATGGGATTTTTTGTTCTTATCAAAGATGTCTTGAGTGCATATTAGAATCAAGCTATAAGGTTCTAGTCAAGAGTTTCAAATATCAAACACATCATAAATTGGATATTCTGTACCTTACATCTCTCTCACCAATTAACAGCCATGTCTGCCCAAAGGTGCCACATGCAACATATGGATACCATATATGAGAATAAATCTTTATCAATCATAAACTCAACTCTGAAAGCTCCAAGAGTACCATGAACTTGAGAACTAATTGCACATCTTGGAAGGAATTTTCTCATCATTTATGGATGGGCCCCAAGCAGGGAAGCAATCAACACATTTTTTAGCTAACTGGCCCTATCTAAACACACCACATGAATAAAACATGGCAGTGTGCAAGAGAAAACTCCTAAGAGAAGGTGATTGGAGAGAAAGGCTTTTCCAAGGTCAGAACAATATCAGAATTGAGAGTTTATATCAGAGTTTTTGGGTTATATCAGAACACAAACCAAAAGCAGATATGAGCAAATGCCTCTCCCCTTCCTGCCCTGGGCAGGGTGGTTCTTCCCCACCTGGCCTGTCATGGTCAGGGGATTATTCTCATTCTCTCCATGACCTTCAGGCAGTTCCTAAGAAAAACATTTATTTTTTGTTCCAGGAACACAAAGACAAATCATCATCTTTAGCCATGGAAACCTTGTGATGGGAATTGCTGCCTGGAGTGGCAGCTTCCTCTGCTGGTGGCCTGATAACAAAATAACAATAAATGCTTCTTTAAACAACAAAAATACTTCTTTAATTTTATAGTTTACATTCACAAAAATGTAAATTCTTTTCCTCTGTTATCTTAAAAACCAAAATTACACTGGAATTATTCCTCTGTTCTGGTGAAACACCTCCTGTCCTGACAGAGCCCAAATTGCTGCAGAGATAAAACACATGGATTGCTTCTCAAAGCAAATTCTGTGCCAGAGAGAATTCTACACTGGAGTGATTCTGGAAAGGGGATTGAAAACTCAATCATCCCATGGAGATGATGGAGCAGAGCTGTTTCCATTTAGGAGAAAGCAGCTACCAAAACCCAGTCAAACACTTGCACAAAAAATACTCAGCAAGAAGAGTCACACAATTGGATAAAACAGAATTATAAGGACACTTTAAAATGTGTTACAGCAATTTCATGTTCAGGGTCTGATTCTTTAAATTTTGTTTTACCTGTATAGTAAATATGCTTTAAGAAGTGTAGGTGCTGGTCAACAATTAAATTGATTCAAAGCCCACTGAAACCAGTGGTGTCTTCTCCAGGCTTTACAAAGTTTGCTGGAACTATAGTTCTGGAAATAAAATTCCTTAACTTATGCAAAAAGTTAAGTACAGACCTCAACAACAGACCTTTATTAAATATTTGCATAGACTGTTATGTGTCAGCATTAAATGCTTAATTTTAGATTGTATTACAAAGGTCAGGCCATGCTCTTGAAGCCTGTCATGGTAAAGCTGCTGCTTAACAAGCCCAGAAAATCTGATTTTTAACATTTTGTCCAGGGCCATAAAGTTCATAAGGACACTGCAGTTCCTTCATAGACTGTACTTAAATAGTGGGAAATGTGATTTTTTTTCATTTCTTCCCTGCCTCCCCACTGAATCCTGCCAACAATTAAACTTCTGCAAGGTGGACAAAACATTTCTGGGTGGAAATCTGCACTTCCATTGACTTGGTGTGTCCAGCTTACTGTCAGTGACCTCCAGACACAAGTGATGTGCAGAGACTCAGGCTTGTAATGGAGAACAGAAAAGTTGGGAATATTTGGGATGCTGTTTCCCATCCATCCTCCTTTTGACATAGTGCAGAGGATAAACAGCTTCAAAAGGTGTAGCTAATAATGAGAGCAGTGTGCAGTGTGTATCAGAGTGCTCTTGGTCTCCATGCTCATGGAAAAGTTTTTAAAAGTCCTCTTGAAGCAGGTTTTCCCACCCAATACCATGGAGCCTTGCTGCATTCTGTCATTACTGGCACACCACACAGAACATTTTTTTAGAAAATCACATATTAGTTCTTGAAAGCAGAAATTACATGAGGAGAAATTTAAAGGAGTAGTGTGAACAATTATTCAAGTTTCAAATAGATAAATATCCTTCTTCCTCTCTTATGTGGAAAACTCATGTTCCTACTCCACAAACCCAAATGAAAAAACTAATTTTGCTAAAAATGGAGTGACTTCTTCACTCCTGTAAGTCAGAAAAGGGTACAAAAAACACCACAAAACACAAGCCAGTCTATTAGCTGAAAATATTACAATACAAGGAATTTTTGAATAGCATGAGGTTGTACAAAACACTGCATAATCTGTAAATTTTATCATGCTTCACATTTTGGTTACTTAGCTTGTTTCAAAAAACTAAAAATGACCAAAGATATTTTGGTTACTTGTGGAAATTAGCCATTTGTATTAGGGTTGTAATAGAAATGTCATGAAAATACAACTGATAGACTGTTCCTTTACATCAGCTAATTATGCCTCCAAATCCAAGACCTGCCAAGAAAATTGATGTTTTCCTTTCCATGCAGAGGTTGTTTTGAATCTCTTAAACAAGATCAACACAAGTGACACAAGGACATAATTATATGTTGCCTCACAAGATGGAAGAACAACAGTGACAAGATTAACTGCTCCACCAATTACTGGTATAAGGAGCAGAAATATTGATTTGTGATTAAATGAATAGAGAAAATAATAACATTTGAAATCTTTAACATCTGATGATGTGTCAGTCAGTCCTAATGATTTCCAGTAAAATAAAAGCTCAGAGCTTACAAAATTCACATCCTGTGAAGTAAAGAAAAGTTGGTGTTCTGTTACTAAGATATGTTAGTTATGTGGAATATAAGGTATCTATTAAATACACAGCAAAATTCCCTAAGACAAAGTTCTATTCAGGTGTAGGAACTGGAAGCATTAAAGTGTTGTGGTGTTGAAAAGAAGACACAATTCCTATTGCAACTTCATAGTGCTGGTCCCATGTATACAGTAAAGTATAAGATATATTGATATTTTTTCAAATATACCAGTACATAAAGAGTATCTTAAATTTTTCCTAATAAAATTCTGCTGTGTTTTATGTGATGCAGCACCTCACACCTGCGTTCTGATATCCAGGCATGATGGATTCCTACAGACAGTCTGATATCTCACACTGATATTCCTCTGTGATCTGTAATTTGTTCACTGCTTCTCCTACAAGATTAGTGACAGGACATTTGTGTGTGTGAGAGTGTGTGGGTGCCACATATCACAGATTTTCTGTCTCTTTTTGGAGAGCACTGTATTTCTCAGTGCAGTGTGGATGGAAGCTGCACTGCTTTAAATGGAGAAGTCCTCTGTAACCAGAGGGATCCTGCCAAGTCTGCTTTCTTTGAAATCAGTTCAAGAGATTCATGCTCAGACTTGGCTGGAGTAAGGAGGAATACACTTTTTGATCAAATCACAAAACAACAAGTTCTCATAGTTCCTCTTGTATTGGGATGCAATATTATCTTGGAGGAAAAAAAACCAAATTAGATATTTTCTTGGAACACACCATATTCTGCCATATATTTGCTGGTGTGTTCTACTCTTACTCAGAATAAAGGACACAAATATCAGGTTGAAACATCTTTCCTGTCCTAGAAAAATATAATCAATTACATGAGTCCATTGTTTAAATTAGTATGATTTCAGGAGAAAATGAAACCTGTAATTACACAATCCACACAATGCCCTTTCCTGTACAATCAGAAATCAGTGCAATGGGGCTTCCTCTTGTTTGTTCATTTATCTGGTTTAGAACAGAGACATTGGGGCAATTCAGTTGAAAAATGTGTGCAAGATAAATTTCCAAGCTGATGACCACAACAGTGTTGTGTGGAATGCAGATAATGTTCATCCCTTGGTTCAGACACATGGTCTCTGCAGAACAGCAAAAATTTGCACCTTTCTTGATCACTAATATTCTAGAATTATTCTAATATTCTAGAATTCTACCAGTGGTAGATAAAATGATCTTTCCAACCTCAGCCATCTCATTAGTCTTGCTTTTGACCTGAAATAAAGAAGCTCAATAATCATATGGAAATAATTCCGTGGTTAATCACTTTAGCCATTCAATTCAACAGCAAAATTAGTCTAATGAAGGCTTGTTATTGAAAGAACTGCATTATATTTTAAATAAATAAAGCAGACTTTTTTTCTTTTTTTTAAGTTAAATATCTCAAGCTCAAACTGAGTGATCACCACACATCTACTGACACCAACGAGAGTCACAGAGCAACAAATGAAAACCTCAGAATTGCTGAAAAACGCAGTTTAACGTGGTTTGTACCAGCACAGGACTCAGGTGGCAACACTGAGAGACCACAGGTCTTGTCCAGCCTTCTGTCACTCCAAACCAAACCAACCAAACCAAACTAAACCAACCCAACCCAACCCAACCAAACCAAACAAACCTGACCAAACCAAACCAAACCCAACCAAACCCAACCTGACCAAACCAAACAAACCCAACCAAACCAAACCAAACAAACCTGACCAAACCAAACCAAACCAAACCAAACCAAACCTAACCCGACCAAACCAAACAAACCAAACCAAACCAAACCAAACCAAACCAAACCAAACCAAACCAAACAAACCTGACCAAACAAAACCAAACCCAACCCAACCCAACCAAACCAACCCAACCCAACCAAACCAACAAAACCAAACCAAACCAAACCAAACCAACCAAACCAAACCAAACCAAACCAACCAAACCAAACCAAACCAACCCAACCCAACCCAACCAAACCAAACCAAACCAAACCAAACAAACCTGACCAAACCAAACCTGACCAAACCAAACCAAACAAACCAAACCAAACCAAACCAAACCAAACCAACAAGTGAGGTCTTGCCTTGCTTACTGCTCTTAATTCTGGTTTTCTGTGGATCAGATTGAGCACAGCCAACTCCTGATACTTTTCATTTTTCTGGGCATAACACATCACACCATCAGGGTGCTAAAACAAATGCTGCACTATTCTGCACTGGTCAGCTTTTACTTTCCCTCAAAGGAACTAGGAGCTTATGATTTAGAGAATATACAGGTCAGCATCCCATCTTTAGTGGGAAACTTTGATCTTTTGTCTAAATATTGTCTGCAAGACAAGAACAAAACAATTGTGTGCTGAGCTGGTTTCAGGCAGGTGCCAGTACCTGCAGACTTCCATGTGTTTGGAATTTGCTGAGGTGGGTTTAAATGCCCCAGCCACAATTAGAAATTAAAGATGCATTTTTATTTACTCATTTTCCACGCAGTGTTTTTGCAAATTGTCTGCAGAAGGTTTCATTACGATGTTTTAGCAAGCAGGCCACCTAGTGCCTGACAATAACAAGTACTCTGCAACGACCTGAAGTGCTCACAAGGAGTAACAAAACTCATTCACCTGGACAGCAAAATCATGCAGCCAAGCTAAACTCTGCAAAAATAATAGAAAAGTCCCCCAAGCAGAATTGTGACAGTTTAATAATTTTAAATGTGAGATAAATCTTTGTCATGTTAAGAAAATTGCACTTATTTTCCTTAAGAGTTCATTTTGTAGGTACTCTAGCTATTTACAAGATTTTGATTATTGCAAAATAAATGCCAGTATTTTTTTTCTGAAAAAGTGCTTCTCCCAAAGGGTGCTGGGCACTGTTCAGGCTCCCCAGGGAATGGTCATGGCTCCAAAGCTGCCAGAACTCCAGGAATATTTGGACACTGCTCCCAGGGATGCACAGTCTGGGACTGTTGGACGTGCAGGGCCAGGAGCTGAACTCAATAATCCTTGTGGGTTCCTTCCCACTCAGCTTATCCTGTGATTCTATGATTTCCCATTATTCCCAACACATGTAATTTCTAATTTATTGTCACAAAATTAAGAGTAATGTCATATTTTAATAGTGTGAATGACATATGTGATAGCACTACTGCAAGTGCTATTTCCTCCTAATTCATTTGTGTCAGTATTTTAGAATCCAATTTGGTGTCTTTTAAGATTGTTGGCTAAGTTTCTATAAACATCAAGAGATATAGTGCCTATTAAGCTTTCTGTTTCATCTTGGTGATATACTGCTTCTCTCTATACTGGAATGAAAATTCAATAATCTCAAGAAGCAGGCAATAGTCCCTCAAAGAGAAAAAAACTGCTTCTTTCTTTACTCAAACTTAAATTACCCTCAGTGCTTCCCTCAGAATAGGGAGATTTTAAGCCCATGGAAAGGCTGTATTCAAAAGTATCAGAAGATACTGGAAATATTTTCATATTCAGATTCTACAGACTAATTTTTAAATATCCTCATTTGACATGTGCCCATGAAACAAACTCAGATCACAAGTAGTTTAGTCAGAATCAGTGGTTTGGTCCCCCTGAAATTCAGTGGAATTTGGGCTCCCCCAGCACTGGGAAATGTGCATTCAATGCTGCATATCTCATCCAGCGCTCTGAAAGCCAAAGTTAAATATATTTTCAAAAACCTATTTACTCTGGAAAGCACAATACTCTGAATCTCCTGGCTCAATTTATAAACTTATTTAGGATTTATGTGTCCACAGATATGTGTGTATACATGCAGTGCTTATATGGAAAAGAAATAACGAAAAGCATTCAGTGGAATAAACTTCTTTTGAGCATTAAAGCAAAGTTTAATAGAACATGCCCACTATTTACAAAACTGCTCAAGGTAATAGAGATTTTCTTTCCCCAAGATACTGAACTCTGTAGGGACCACAAAACTGCCCAGAACTCTCCAACATGGTTTACATTGCACTTCCTATTAATGAGATTTACTTTGATGGGCATTTTTATTTACAAAACAAACACACAAACAAAAATCCAGGCCAAGGTGTTGCATCTGCCTAGAACAGGAATTAAATTCTGAAAGTGTTTCACAGGAAATAATCTTCTCCTCTGTGATAAATTAATACTCCCACATGCCAAATTTCAATTCTAATATGTAGATTCACAACAATAAAATTCCCCTGTAGCATTTTTGAGCTTTTTGGAGTTTCACAGGGAGAAGGTCTTATCCTTTCTGAAATTATTGTTTTATTGCCCATCTTTTGATATCTACTAGTTAGATATTAAAAGGACAATGAGCACCCATCCACACCCCTTGGATAACTTCTCCTTTTGTGATCTGAAAGGCATCACACCTCCTCAAACATTAATAGCAGGAAAAAACAAACCAAAACAAGTTAAGCAAATATTTAACCCCTGCCCCAAAGAATCTGGTGACTGTGTGACAGAGCCAGGAATGTCTGGGATAATTTAAAAGAGTACATGAACTAGATCATGGCATGATCAGGAACCTCTTCCAAGGTGAATTTTTAGTTGGATATGTTATATAGTTATATATGAAATCAGTATTTATCAAAACAACCCAATCCAACCCCAACATGCTGGAGTGAGAGAGCATTCCCACTATGGCCATGAGAAAAATTGGTCTCTCATGGGAATATCATAATATAAGGATTAGAAGGATTAATTTTCAGGTTTGTTGGAGCTGCTGATGCAGACAGAATTTTCACTTTTCCCAGTCTTGAAGAATCAATTATGAAGCAGGATGCAAAAAGTGGAAATGCTGGCTGGAAGAATGGCTGCACCAGCAATGCTGCTTGTCCTCTCCTGCCTAGCAGTTTTCCTTCTCTCAGAGTGACAACTGTAAATGAACTTAATCTAAGTACATGTTAGAGGACCTGTGCCTGGTTGTTGTCATCAGTGTGCAACATCCCCTGGGTGACAGGTTCTTCACTCTGCTGAGTGCTCATGCATATTGACAAGGACGCTGCCTGCCAAAAATGACAATACAGAGCAGCATTTCTTTAGCTGTATCTCTCCTTCTAGGCTGCTGCACACTGCCACAGGACAGTCTGCTCACCCAGACTCTTCTGTAGTTCCTACACCAGCTGCATTCTTCCATGTCCTTAAGATTCAGAATCCTAATTTTTTTCCCCAGTACAACTGAAAGGCTTTAAAGGGAGTGAAGTTGTGCATAACAAGGCATGTCCTATTACCAGACTAATCTATGAGGCTCTGTCTTTATTCTCTCTATCCTCAGCATAAGTCCAGAGTAGAAATAGAAACAAAAGGGTTTGGTTTCCTCCTGGACTCCAGTAAGCTGGGGGGACAATGGAATTGGCTGCTGGAATTCCAGCACTGGCATCTGCTCCAAGGCTGAGCAGCACAGGGTGATGAGAGCAAGCGGGAAATGCAGAGTATCTGTGGATCCCATCGAGTCCTGCAGCAAAACTGCCATTATTTGCAAAGTGTTTAATCATTTATAATTCTTCTATTTGAGGAAATGGCCAATAGTATTAGCCATGGAAGCCTCTGTAGGCTAATGTAATTAGTTGTACGCATTTTAAGACCAGATAGAATGGTATTAGCAAGAATGGAGGACTATTTTAATTGGATGATGGCAAAATCCCTCTAAGCACTATGGCTGTCTCCTGTGCTCAAAATCCTCTAAAAAGTTCATAGATTCCAATTGTTTTCTGCAGCAACAGTATTTCTATCTAAATTATATTAAATGTGTCAGCTCATTTCCAGAGCAAAAATGATAAAAGCACATTCAACTTCAGCAAAGCTGATCACTTTAAAGAAAAATATAAGATAATTAAAAGCTGTTACAACTGACAATACAACACTGCAGCTTCAAAATTCTTCCCTAATTACAGCTGCTAACTTTTAATAGCAACTGTAACAGTGAGTCAGATTTGACATTACAATAGCATCCCAACCTCTTATTTGGGAGAAAGGCTCTTGAGGAAAATACAATTACAAGGTGAGCACAGCCAGCCAAGACCATTGCAAGTTTTGAAAAGCCAGTGATTGCTTTCCTTTTTACTCTTGTTGAGAAACCTGGATTAGTTCCCCTTTGTTTGAATGCAGTCCTTTCAAAAGGTCGAATGTAACCAAGTGGAGCTGGTTCCCAAAAAACATTCAGGGGCCTTAAAGGGAATGGGCACTGCTCCTTGAAAAGACCTTCTATAGGTAATTTCTGAGCCAAGCATAGGGCTCACATAAATAGCTTTATACCATTCTTGTAAAGCATTTGTATGACAGGATAAAAGAAGGGTGTTCTGGAGCACACTGTACTTCTGGGTTCTGTATTAATTAACCTTTTCTTAGTTTGATACTAATGTGTTAGAAAGGCAGAGAATTCTGAAACTGATACAGCTGAAAGACAGTGCATGTTTTTGCCCTCCAAGAACATGCTGTCTCCATGGTCTTTAAGAGGGATTAAAGAAGGGATGAAAATTAGAGCCAGTTAGGCTTTCCCTGAGCTGTACAACAGGTTTCCCAGTCAGCCTCAGCATGTGTCACCTTTAAACTTGTACAACTGCCATTTCTTTCTACAAAAGGAGGATACAAAAGCAGAAAGCTGAAATTCCTTATCAGCACAGGCTGAGAAAATTCCCATAATGGATATTTTATCCAGAATCTGGGAAGTCTTTAAGTCTTTATAATTCTGTGCTTTATAATTTACCCACAGATTTAAAATCTTAGTCTCCACATCTCTATCCTCGTATGCATGGAGGGATTGAACTGCATTGAAACCTAAGTGCTTTTTGAAACCAAATCATGGTCAGTGATTTTCACCCATCACTGAGAATTTGCTAATATGAAGTAGTAGTTCCCTCAGCTTGTATTGGTGATGCAGTGCACAGAGAAATTGCAAAATATCTTATGAAAAGGAAAACACACAAAATTTAATCAGTGGTCGACTGCCCTGAAAAGAATGACAAGAACATTCTAAGATCAATAGAATATTAGAATAAAAATTGAATCAAAATCTTTTCCCAGATAGTTGGAGGTTTAGGTTTGTCAAATTAAGGGCAATTCTTTGTAGAGGTTGAGGTTTGTCAAATTAAGGGCAATTCTTTGTAGACTTCCTGGCTTATCCTGTCAGTTCCTCACATTAGGCAAAATTACTCTTAAATAATTCTTTCTGAGGAAATCTTCTGGCTTAAAGCTAATGCCAACATTCAGGTATGGAAGATTAATTTCTGTAGAGTTTGACCTGTGAAACCTCCAAGCAGAAGGAAGGGGAGAGGAACATAAAGCTGGGGTTTTCAATCTCCAAAGGATCTCCTGCTGTGTGGTGCTGCATAATTCCCTCCAGAGGGATGCACTGCTATTTTGAGAAAGTGGTTTTTTTTCAGCCCTCACCTGGTTTTAAAAGTAATTGAAGAGGAACAATTTATCCCATTTAAAGTATCCCAAGAGTAGAAGTTAGTGGAAAAGAACTTCTAAGAGCAAATGAGGAAGGATCTAAAAGAAAAATGCCCGAGGGATCATATCTCAGACACAAATATTTTTTTTTTTAATTTTAAATTACAGGTGCTCATAATTACTTGTAAGGGAGAAAACTAATTATGGCAGTCTTCAGGGAGCTTAAACATGGTAAATACTGAGAGAAAGCAGCCTGGGCTTTTGGAAGTTATTTGTGTACACTGCTTACACTTCTAGTCCTTGGTGGCATGCGAACATCCCTCTTTCCTTTTCTTTTTTACTTTTATTTTGTTGTTGCACAACAAAATGTTGTTGAAGCATTTTTATTTATGTTAAATAATGAGAAATAAGCCAAAGTTTTTTCTGAATTTCCTGCTTTTAAAAGTTTTAAAAGGTTTCTTTTTTGTACTCAGAGAATATTCTCATGTTCACTGAATGAACACATGAAATCTTATGTTTCTCAACAATATATGTAAACCATGGTGAAAAAATGTAATTTATTTTTCTTCTAATATAAGCAAATGTGTTCTTGTACTGAGACAAAGAATAAACACATAAATATTTTATATGTTATTATGCAAAAATTGCTGTTGTGTCACTGCACACTCTGTAATAACAGATATAAACAAGGCTTAAAAGATCAAATTAAAACATTTAGTACAACTCAATGTGTTTTGAATAAGGCTTTTGCATATGCTCTAGCTATTGGTATTTTCTATATATTGTGTATTTAGTCATTCTTCAGACTCCAATTACAACCCCAAGGCAAATGAGTACAAGCACCAAGTGATGTGTTCCTCTCTACATCACCTATGTTGGCAAAATAAGGAGCAGAGAAGAAAAAAAATCAGGTTTACTGTGTATTACTTAGCTGATTATTACATCATATGTGGATTACCCAGTAAATTCTAGAATTAAACACCATAAATTAGAATTAATTATTCATTTGACACAATAAACTATGGCTGCTCTGCAGTGGGGTTTGTCATATATGGTCTGCATTGTCAGACAGGATTCCATGAGCTTAATAAAACAGAAAGGATGAAAAAACTGAGTGAAAGAAAATAAACATTTTTCCATATGACCTCCATTCTTCCAATGATCTTCCTCTTTTAAATACAAAAATATTCTAAACTCAAAAGTATTTTAAGTTCCAAAATACTTCAAACCAAGCCAAACTCTATCACAGTATGATCCCAATAAAGCAAACAGCATAGAGATATAATGAATATAACAGTACACCCATATATTATATTATTTTGATCTGCATTGACTTGGACAAGACTTCCTTTGCCCCAGTTTGGTTGGAGCCAGTGTTAATTTTGACTCTGTGAAAGTTTCACTGTTACAGAACTTCAGACCTTGCATCAGTCACAAACATTTGCACAGCAAAAAATCCATTGTTTAAAAGGCATCAATTGCCTCTAACATTGTGGCATTACAAATTTTGCCCCTTAAATACTTTATTTGATAGCAATGATCTGCAGTCACTAGTCATGGGCAGCATGTGTGATATTTACCTTAAAGCACAGCATCTTGGAAGTGAAATTCTGAGAGTGAACTGATAAAGGCCTTTTTCTTTATCAGCTGTTTACTTGGTACAGCCAATGAAGTGATCAGTTAGTGTAATTGAATTATTCTTTTTTGTATACTTCCCATCTAGATTCATTTGACTTTGTAACAAGCAGCCTCATTACCCATTCCTTGTAGGTCCCAGTGACAGATTCTGAAATGATCACTCAGTAATTAATTAACAAAAAGTACCTACACCTCACTGAATTTGGCAAAATGTCTCTAGTTAGAAGAGTATGCTAATTAAGAGATTCCCACATATTATTTGTTGAGTTATAGCACTCTAGATGTCTAGTTATAGGTAAAAACTTAATGATAAATGTAATTATTCAGCTATTAAAAATATTTTCAGTATACTTATTTATATTGTGATATCCTATGTTTCTTTGAAAAAAAATTTCCCAGCAAGTAACCAGGTACAGACCCTGGAATTTCCAAGGACAGACTTCAGCTTAGGAAGGGATTTTTTCAGGTGGGTGAGATCCTGTGGGAGGAACTCTGAAAAGAAAAGGATCTCAAGAGAGCTGGAAGCTCTGCCAGGGCAATCTCCTGCAAGCACAACACTCCATGCCCAGGAAAACCAGAAATACCAGGAGGCCTTGGTTTCACAGGGAACTCACAACTGAGCTCATCCACACACAGGACATGAAAGTGAAGAAAGCAAGAGAAATTAAACTTTGCCTCAGTCTTTTAGGGAAAACTCTTTGAGTCTAAAGGCAAAGTTCAAGAGGGAAGGAGCTACCAACATGGAAAACATCCCAGGAGGGAAAAGCTCTGCCTTTTACTGAGGTGCCCAGGGAGAGGACAAGGGACAGGCTCAAAAACTGAAATGAGGAATGCTTATTATGGCCAAAAGCCATCAGCTGGGATAATTCAGCCTTGGAACAGGTTGAGTGCAAGTTAAGACCCAACTGGACAAAGCCTAAAGCAATGAGATCTGAATTCACTCCTGACATTGCTCTGAGCACACTGAGTTCTGGACTAGAAACTCCCAAGGTTCCTTCCTATGTGAATTATTCTGTGATTCCATAAAAGTTTAATCACAAGGATAAGATACAGGTATAAGTATGAGCTTGATTTGTGGAACACAGTACTTGCATTTCTTTAATCTTGTGCCAGGGCAAAGGCAGGAGAAAACCTTCACAGCAATTACATTTGTGTCAGGTCAAAAAGTCTCTGTCAGTTTTTTAGTACGAGCCAAAGATTACCAAAGACAAAAACTTGATGAGCATTTGCATAATTGAAAAGGCAAAAATTGCTCCTCAGAACTACTTTAGGTAATTCTTTTGCAGTGCCAGTCTTATTGGGCATGTTTTTCCTTCCTGCTAATGAAAATGATTTGAACCATGAAAAGAGGTTCACCTTTAATCCCAAATACTGTTTCAATGATAAAAAAAAATAAGAAAGAAACTGTTTTGCAGGCATATATTCATTAAACTAGTCAGCATCCTCTGGAAACTGGAAAAATTCCTAGAAAACTGGGGAGGGGAAAATTTCTCACATGATGTAAATAGCACTTAATTCCACAGTGTGTGGGTCTCTGTAATTTGACAAAATTATTATACAAAGCAATTGTAACACAGTGGAATAAGGATCTTGCCTTTAAAGATGGAATTAAGCATGGATCAAACATAAGTATGGTTTTATAAAAAAATGTTCTAAGCAGATATAAATTCAGATTTATTTTTAAAGTTGTACTTGTGTACCATCATGAATGGTTTATAAAGTTTCCCTTGATAAATATATTAGCACCCCAGAATTTCATAAATATTTATGGTAATTTAGTTTGTTAATAGAATAAATGGCATAAGTAACAGAAATGGGTATACATTATAAAATCTAAATATAATTCTAAAGAAACAAAAAAAATCCTGCATTTCAACCTCATAGCTGCAAACTTTTTTAAATGGATGGAATACATAAAGGATGCCTTATCTCTAGTCAGAAATACCTCAGAAAATTCTTAATGCTACAGAATGTAAAAAGGAGACAGAAAATACATTTTCCCCCCAAACTTTTCAGAAATTATAGCCAGTAGGTGGTTGTGCTTTAACTTTAAAAAACATGCCCAAACTTCATGACTTTCTGCCTTTACCTTCCAGCAAGGTTTATTTTTGGTTCCTTTCCAACAGAAAAACGGACTCTGAGATTCTCTTCAGGTTTAAAATAATTAGTAAACCCTTCGAATACTCATTATAAATAGATCAAAGCTTCAGCCCAACTTCAGTACAAAGGCAAAGCTTTTAGATCAAACTTGAGCTACCACCCATCCCACACACGTCCTGCTGATATCTTACTTCGGGTTCTGCTAAATTATTAACACCCAAATACCAAATGATTCACTATTTAAAGAAAAATAATAGGAAACTTCATTTATACAACTGCTATTCCAATTACATTTTCTCTTTTCTCTTTTAATCTGGGCTGCTTTTTCTTTTGCTGTAAATTTTATGGCTTAATCCCTCATTTATAGGTTAAAAAAAAAAACAAAACTAAAAATAATTAGGAAGGCAAGAAAATGCAAGCAGGAGGCATAAAATGAAAAGGTACAAATAAAGATGCATGGAATGATGCTTTGCCAATAATTCTGGAATTCTTTATGACACTCCTAGGAATCCAGTTGCCAGAGCAAAATAGAACTATGGAAATCAGAAATATAAATGTGCACAGGAGTAACAGACAAGACAATCCCTGGATGTTGCTGCCATCTACAATATCCACTTGGATCTGAACAAAACTGTAATATATTATTATCTATATATAACAATATCAAAGAAGCTACTGTGGGAATCTGAATTCTGGAAAGAACTACATGGCTTTTTCTACATCAAAAAACTTTCTTCCATGCAGAGCCAGTAGTTAGAATGGAAAAGAGTCAATAACTGCTATGTGTAAAATACAAACCATTCCAACAGACATCAATGCTGAATATGGGACAAAGAATGCAAAATGAGCAAAATATTTGAATCTCTGTGCCTACAAAATTTAAGAAAAATGCATTATCATGATAATCAATGAAAGTTGGCTACAGTTTATAAAAACAACAGGGAAAAGGGAGTTTGTGAACTGAAATTGATGGCACATGATCTGCACACAAACACTCAGCCTTCACTCAGCTGCTCTGTGCCTCCTGCTGGGCTCGTGCTCAGCACTGACAAATCTTCCACAGCAAAGTTGCACAAGTTCATGAAGAAAATGCCCGTCCACAAGGTGTTTGTATATGTCAGAAAATAGGATCATTGTGCATAAAAATGAACACACTGCAAGTGCCTCATCCCTTATCACCAAAAAGTGCTATGCTGAAGTACTGGTGCTACCTGAATTCACATCTTTTATATGAATTTCTGGGATTTATTGGATGGATTTCAGGCAATTTATGACTTTTGTGTTGTCAGTATGAAAGTAAGCAATAAAATCAAACCTATGTTTTGCCAGTATTTTCCTTGGACTTGGAGATACCTACAGGTAGAAAAAACAGATTTTCCCTAAAATGCAACATAATATTTAGATTTTTTTTCCTACTTACTTAGAAATAACACAAAGAGAAGACCATGCAGAACAATGAAGATTCTTCTCATTCTCCCAGTTAAAAAATGCAGCCATTCATGCTCCAGCACTGCAATCCTGACACTGCTTCTCAGAGCTTTTCCAGTTTTAATCCTTCTGCACTTGCTTGAATTCACCATATAGATTTCAACAGCTGCACAGTGTATAGTGCACAGTGCATCACTGTCTAACAGCTCAAACTAAATCAGCAGATCTTTCTTGGGGCTTTTCATCACTACCAGACTAAGATTCCTCTATTAATTCAAGTCTTCTGGTATAATGTGTCTGGCAAAATGATGTACCAAATGTTTCCCACAAGTTGGAGAGCAGCACTGAAACCTGGAACAATTTATTCTGTGCTGCTTCCTTAGGAACAGAAAATGAAGTGAGGTTCTGGGACATTTTGCAGTTGGATGGGTTGAAGTTGAAATGTATTTTAATTTAAATAGGAATGGGAATTTTTGCTACATTACATGCAACAGACCACATACAGAAAAACTGATAGTTTTAGCAGACCAGAAAGCTCCTTAAATTGACAAAAAAATTCCTTAAAAAACAAAGGCTTGCTATCTAAATTGTTACATTTTATTTGGGAAACATGATGCCAATTTTAGTTGATACTCATGCAATAATCTATTTTACACACATCTACATATGTTTACATTACTATTAAGGGTGTATTTCCTGCAGAAAAACAAAACATAAAATTCATTTGTCAGCTGAAGCAAAAGTCAACCCAAAAATTATCTCCTCTGAGACATGGATAACTCATGGATTCTTATCCAGCTCTGAATTTCAAACCAGCTCCACACAAAGCTTTTGGCCAATTTAAACATACAAGAGTGTAGTTGCTCATACCCTCATTAGCATTAACTGATAACTGAAAAGCAAGATACATTATTTCTCATAAAACTTTGGGAATTTAATCATTCTTCCAGAATGGAAGATTTGTAGGTAAATCTTGCAGTAATCTTAATGGGAATTCCATGCATAAAAATGTGCATGAATATCAAATTCTAAGAATATAGATTTTTGGTTTAAAACTTTCTCATTTCCTTTTCTACATGCATGCAAATCAGCCTGGTTAAGCATAAATTGAAAAGGAATTTAGAGAAATTACTTTGGAAAGGCACATAAAAGGATATCCAGGTGATAACACAGAATCAGGCTACACTGTGGAAGGAAGAGCTTTCCAAGGTCTGCTCAAGTAACAAATGAGATTTTTCTTCCCTCTGGTTTGCTTTGTAAGGAATACAAGATCATAACTCAGCTTTGGCTTTCCTGCTGACTGGATTTCACCCTGGCAGCCAGTCCCACTGCTTGGAAATGGATTCCTCTTGCAGGATCTCAGTGCTCAGCATTCTGTGGCTTTCCTTCCATAATTTCCACAACAGAGTATTACCAATTCATGGCACTCACACGTTCAAGGAACAGTTCATTCTGAATTCAGGTAATGGGCTTCTGGAAGTTAATGTTACACAAAGTAACACTAAAGACAGTTTTCATTTAAGTCACTGTAAGTGCACTGGTGGAAGAAGAGCATAAATGAAAGAATTTATCAAACTCTGAGCACCAAAATATACTTTAAATGATGTTACTTCTCCAGGAAAACTCTCTTCAGGGTGCCAGGCAAATGGTTACACAAATATTTTTATGAACCTTGATTTTTTTATTTGCTGTGCTTTGTTTGGTATCATCACTGCTGCATTCTTGTTGGTTTTAGGCCAGGTTTGGGAGTCAGTTACTGACTGGCATATTTCTCCCAGGCAGCAGCAAAAGCAGCACTTTATACAAGCCCTTGTAGACAATTTCAGATAATTTCCTTCCTCTATGCTATTTTAGGAAATATATTTAGGTGGCAGGAAGAAACACTGAAAAAAATGAATAAACAGTGAATGCATGTTTGTTATGCAAAAAGAATCTATACCATTGTATCCATCAATTTCAAGCCATAACAGCAATGAAGATTTCATTGCAGGTATTCCTGGTGATTAATAAGCAGATGAGTTTTGTTGATCAGTGCAAGCAGCAGCTCCTTTCAGTCTGTCAATAATCCCTGGAATACTTTATGCTCGATCGCTCTTGCTGTAACGATATTAATTTGGATTGAATGCCATATTGTGCCACCCTCTAAAAGGCCCCCAGGTACTCATGTGTCTTGAGATTCAGGCCTTTCACAGCTTCCCTTATCTGCCATTTAATTTTATCAACTGCTGACTTTTTATGTGTAAGTATGTATGTGTAGATCAGAAAAGGCAATTGGAGCTGTGAATACAGGCATTTCCAAAAAATGTAAACTTGGTTTTAAAAGTGGCAACAACACAGGAATTTAAAAAGAGTGAAATTAATACAGGTGCACTGGCATAAAGCATCACAAGCAATGCCAAGTCTCTGTGAATAATTCATATTTTCATTGTCTGTGAGAATCATCTCAGAAGAAATGCACAGTATAGATGTCCTCAAATACCTCAGTGCTAAAAACCTGTATCCAGGATTTTAAAACCAACAGGACAAAGCAATGTATCACTGTGGGAATCAGCTGGAGTTTTGAAGTCTTCAGTAATTCATCAATTCTTTGCTGACAGGAGAAAGTTTAACATTAATTTACTTGGAAAGCGGAAAATAAAAAATGTGAGGTGTGTGAGAAAATTATTTTTTGCTATAAAAATTTTATCCCTTTTCCATACTCTTTATAAGATTAAATGGTCTGTAAGTACATTCATGAAAAGGACTATATAGTGGGGTGACCTACAAATTCTCTTCCAGTCTTCACATACTCAGATGTGATAAACAATCCCATTAGTGAGAACTTTACCAGTGTCCAAGAATTTCACCAGTCATGTTCAATCTACACCTAACTTAGTGCCCATCCTGGTTTATGCAGCAGGCAGAGCCATGGCCAGGCATGAAACAGAATTCTCTGAACCTCATCAGGTGCATTTCAGCAAGGTGGCTCCATGTCCCCTTTGTCACATTGTACATTTATTGCTGGCATTACATGATGTTAAATACACTGCTCTTTCCAAAATAGTAAATATTTATGGGGCATAGATAAGAGTCATGGATTTGGAAGTCTTGGATATGTTTTAACTTTGGTGGCAAATTCTTGGTTAAGGCTCTCAAGGCTTTAATCATCAGATAATGAAAAGATTCAGATGGGGATGTAAGAAAAGTAACATACAGTCTCCTGCTAGGAAGAGTTGGGTCCTGTGGTCCCTACAGTACAGTACAGTACAGTAAGACTCAAAGAAGTTAATTATCACAAGGGGAAAGCTGGAACTCACGTGCCAGTCATAAAAAAATCCCAAAGCACTGCAGCAGGGTGAGGAAAATCCCAAGGATCAGGACACACTGAGTATTGCACAGCTTGCTTCCTCTGGATGTGGTTCTTTTTTCATCAGGGTCCAACACTGTGTGCTACAGACTGTGTTTAACAGCCTTGGAAACACAAGAGATAACTAATGGCACTGTGCTTAGCCCCACACTGTGACTCCTGGGCAGTCTGTGAATCCTCCAGTCCAACCTCCTGCACAGAGAGGTGTCAGTACCCAATTCACACCAGGCTGCTCCAGGTTCTGGCCAGCTGGGTCTTGCAAACCTCTGGGGACAGAGATTATAACACAGTGTTTCTGGGCAGCTTGCTTCACTGTCTTTGTGGTGACAGTGGCAAAGGCACATTCCAGAAGTGAAGAGAAATGAGGAATAAATGACTTACATTCAAGTCTGGGCATTGTTCTGAACAATTTGCTGGGTTTTTGCCCTCTTGGGGGGACAAAGACTCATTTACTCTGTTAAACACACTCATCTCAGAACCACACTGTGCTGGTGAGGAGTAATTGAGAACAATGATCCCCAAAAATAATCATCAGTGATTGCACATGCAAGCCTTACACTGGTCGTCAGGTAGAACAACAATCTGTATGCATACTTGATATGCAGACACCTTATAAATAGCTAATAAATGATTAAATGAAATTGCTGTTTTCATAATGAATTAGTACAAGATCTGTTGTACTTAATGTTTGGAATATTTAAATGGTTTAACATACTCCAGTTATAAGTACTCTGCAGCTGGCTCTTACAACACAGATTCATCACTTAAGTATTTTTAAACTGTTTATATGTTTCATTACAATATTCCAGAACTTGTATCTCTAATTTTTTTTAATCATCTGTAATTGCTGGGGTCAAACCACAGAGCAGCTCTATGAAAAGAAGAAACCAACAATGGTTCCCTCTTTGGGCAGAACGGAACAGGGCAGAAAAGGGGGCTTGATTTGCATCACACTTGAATACAAACTGCAGCAGCTGCTGCATTTGATCAAGACAAAATTTCTTTCCCCAGATCTCATTCTGGGAAGCAAAATGCCCTTTTTTCTAAATCAGCTGTGAAACTGAGCCTGGTTACATAACATACACTCTTCCCAAGTTTCCAACACGCTGCATTTGCCCAAGAGAGACTTGGATCATGTACAAATTTTGTTCTGAATCTCCAAAAATTCTTCCACAAATTTCCAGTGTCTATGGAGTCACAATGTGTTCAATGCTACACAACAACACTGCAAACACTCGAAGGAAAAAGGAAAAATTTGGGTTCTCCAAGATCATCCTTTTCCATTCTGAAGGATCCTTCCATACACATCTGTGTGATTCAGCCTCTGAACATTTGAAAACCTTGCACCAGGCAGCTCTCCTCTTACTCCATGAAAAGGATATTATGGGAGATGGCAATCAACATATATTTGCCATATTTGATATGGCTCTATGTTTTGTCAAATCAATCTGTCAGAATGTGCACAGAACACAAGATACCATGTCCTCTGCAAGTGCATGTCATTTGTTATCTGAATAAACAGGTGAGGAAAAGTGAAACAACCCAGGCGAGGAAATATTTCTGTCATCCTCATAATTGGCACACTAACCAGAACCACGAAACCCTTAAACTAAAGAAAAATAAAAGAATAAACTCTCTCTTAACATCAAACTAAAAGCCTTGTCTCTACAGAAAAGCTCTGCAACAATGGAAAGAGCATTGCTGGCAATGCCTGCATACAGCACTAGTTTATACAAGTGCAGACAGAGCAATTTCTAATGAAAGTAAAAGCACAGAGTGAAATGGCCTCTAACCAACTCCATGGGCAGCACCACGTGTGTGGTACATGCAGTGTTCTCTTACAAGCTGCACTGAACCATGACAAACCTGCATTATTTTACAGAGATACAATTTCACACACAAATTGTCATCACTCTGGCTCCTCAGCCATTTTTACAGTGGGACAGGTTTACTCAGGGCTGAGTTGAGTCTCATGAATTCTAAGCCTGTCTCCCCCTTTCTGCAGTTTCATCACATTTTGCCTGAAAATAAGCTAGAAGGGCTGTGTCTCCCATCCTGCTAAAACCTGCATCTCATTTCCCTTCAGCAAATTTCCACACCACTCACAGGACACCATCTATCTTACAGTCCCTTTACTACTTCTGGAATGAAGACATACTGACAAAAATTCATGAATATTCATGAGCTGAATATTGAAGAAACTGTACGTTTCTGACATATTAAAAACAAGTCCCTTTTCTTGAACTGCTATGCACTGACTTTACAGAAATGAAATGAAATGGGGTAGGCTAGAATAACCTTTCATGAAGATCTTTAAGAGGGGGATTCATACATGATAAACCTGCAAACGTGTCAGCCTTTGTTCTTGAGGTATGTCAATGTCATTGGGTAGGATTTTGTAGAATTTAAGCCTCATAAGGGGAATTCTTACCAAAATAATTTCCCCCTTTGGATCTTATATCAAAATATTTCTGCATTCCTTATATAATTTTATAATAAAAATCCACTAGTCCTCTGTGCTACAATTCTGTACTTCTGTCTTATCCTTTGGTTAAAGTGTCCCATTTGTACCAAAACCCCAATGAATCCTTTGATGTTGCCATAAGCAGGCTGTCAATCAAAGCCAGACTGCATCACAACATCAGCTTCCCCAAAAATTTAGTTCCAAAGAAAAAAATTAATTTGTCAGCTTCCATGCATCCTCTGTTCAACATGATTTAACTCTGCACTTCTGCTTTTGCCTCTTAAGCATTCTGCATTAGGAACTATCAATTTCATCTGCACATTTTAGCATTTTTCTTCAGCACTTGGGTGCTTCTCTATGAGAATTTAATTTTTCATCTTGGTTTGTGTTCCCTGATAGCTTGGCAAAATGAGGATTTTTGGTTTTTTTCCTCAGTACTTCAGTGTCTTGCCTCAAAGCTTCTCTTCATAGTGAAGCTCCAATGCCACACTTTCTCTGAACACACTCCCTTCACCCTGGCACTCTGCCCTCACATTGCAGCATATTCATCTCAGTGCTGTGCAGTTCCAGCCATGCACCTCTACAGCCAAGTCACCACATCGATGACATTTCCTCCAAGACTCTGCTCTAATCCTTTCCTAACAGGAGGTTTTTTCCAGCTCCTCTGTAAATACAGGCTTAGGGCAGGCACAGCTCAGTCAGAGACTCAACCCAGTGCTCCCAGGTAATGCCATGTGTTCTCCTCCATCCCCCCACCTCTCAAAAGTAAATGGGCAAAAATGAATGTATGAATGAATGATCATCAGCTCCTGACATAGAAAGTTCATGCACTGAGGTTTGCCCAGCTTGTTCTCTGTTATTCTGATACTTCAAAAATGCCTGGGAAGAAACTGCCATGGGAATTTTGTTGCTCCTGGCTGGGTCACCTGTTCAGTGGTGCTATCACCAATACTACTGGTGTTACTCTTGTTACTACTGTCATTATTTTATGTTTACATGGAGTAGTTTCACTCTTCAGATCAAATCATGCAATGTTTTCCTGTGTTTCCAGACAGAGGACACTAACAGGAGAATGACATCAGGCTTTATTTCTGAGGCTAGTGTGTCTCAGTGATAGTGTTGGAAATAAATAGTCACATAGAATTCCACATTTTGAAAAAATAACTCTTTCTGGGTCAGGAAATGATTGTTGCATGAAAAAAATATACTAATAAATATTAATTAATCAATTTTTTTTAAAGTTGGCCGCTTCACTGAGCATTCATGCAACAGTCAATACATTAGATATTCTCAAGGCAAAGCAAGCATCTCCTAAACACTGAAAATATTTTTTCATTAAATGCACCAAGTTGAATTTTTATGTATGTCTGAAAAAGGAGATACTGTAACTTTGAGTGGCATATGTTAGATACAATCCATGTTTTTTATAAGTCAGCACAGCTCAAAAGACATCAATCAAGATGTGCAGATTTATAGAGCTGCAAGAAGGCCTGATACATATATGAAAGCTTACACGAGATGCTGTAAATATATTCAGCTTTCTTAACACTGTATTTATTTTTGTAGAAAAAAAAATCTAGATTTTTTTTAATTCCCAGATTCCTTCCTATAAATAACTTTTTTAAAAAAGAGTGACAGGTTTGGGTTCAGTTTTTTCCCCTCATCTCATTGATCCCTTTGTTAGAGCTCCACCAGTAACTCACTGGTCAGCGAAATGAAAGAATCACAAGACCCCATCACAAGCTGCCCAACTTTTTAAAACCTTATTCTTCAGTAAGTGCTGGGCAAGAGAAGGAAAAAAATACAACAAGCAATGAACAACATTGTTATTATGGCCCTCATGGTGTCCTGAAAGCAGCAGGGTTTGGAGATAATGGCAACATGCAGCTATTTACAACTTGTTAACCTTAATGCTGGGCTTGGAGAGCCAAACTGTCTGTGCACTAGCTGGCATCTTTCCTAAAATCTTCCAAGCCTTTGTGAAGCACATAGTCCTAGGAGTGCAAATCATCTTCTGGCACCTCCAGCTCTCCTAGCAAGAAATGTTCCTTTTAGAGCCCATGTCTGTGGAAAAGTAGGAGTCAGTGGGAGACAAGCAGGCACAGAAAGGTGGCAGTGGAAAATGAAAATTGGCAAAATGTTTTCCAGTCATGTAGAGAAATGACAGTCCAAAAGTAAATTCTTGCAAAACTGTAAGAAATGTAAGGAACATAAGATGTAACACTGCACCACTGGTATTTAAGATATAGCCAAAGACAACGTCAGAACTAAACATGTCACAAGGTTTCCTCACTAACCTCCCACCAACAGGCTGCATCATCACAAAAATGACTCTGCATGAATGAGTGCATTCCTTCACATTTTGTGATATTCCAGTCTGAAGCAAGAGCAGACCTGAAGTCTTTGTTCTTGCCTTGATTTACTTTTATCATCAGCCACGCTGTTACAAATGCCATGGCTGAAGGCTGCTCAAGAGGATTCTGCTCATGTGCCAGCTCAGAGCTGGACTTTCATTGAGTCTGCCTCATGGAGAAGCTTGCCCAAAGCCTTAAAGTTTAATGTCCAGCTTAGATCAAGGACATAAATCATGCCTTTTATGGCCACAGCACACCCATGCATATATATATACACCCACACAGGCTTTTAACAAAATAAATTTAAAAAATAAATAAATAAATAAAAAGCACATACACACATCTTGAAAAACTACTCAGGAGCAGATAATCTTTACAAAATATTAAGAAAATGCAGCAGAAGCATCAATCCTCTTGGTGTGATGGTGATTTTACTTCAGTCTGGCAATAAGATCAGGTTGGCAGTCATGTACTAAACTGGTAACACGATGCTGTGAATGGCAGTGTCAGCTGAAATACACCCTGTTCACAATGATGAGGCTCTGTGAATACAGCAGTTTGTTATGCATATGATTTGCAGAGGGGGTGACCTCTTGGGAAGCTGAGTGACTGTGAAACCACTCTTGTTGTGTTCAACAGATGTGGTTGGGACACAGTTCACGTTTCGTTCTTTTCCAAGTTTTCAGAGCATTTGTGCTTCACTGAGGAGCTACATCAACCAAACAAAACTAATGCCAGAATTCACCCCAACTACAACAAAACTGTCCTTCCCATTCTTTTCCTGGAGTTTTCTGAAGACACAGGAGATATTTGGTATGAAAACACCTTCAGCAGTGTCTTAGGTGACCAATTAAAATCTTTCAAGGATCAATTTTTCGACAAATTAATTTAGAAATACTTATCTGCCTTTTATCTTTTAGTGGTATATTCAAAATTGTTCCCTTCATTGCATCTGTTATACTCCAGAAAAGAAAAAATGATAAAACAGTTTCATCCCAAGCTATGAGTTTTTAACAGCATTGCTGCTGGGTCAGTCGAGCTTGAGTGAGTAGCCAAGGGTATGAAGTGCCTTGTGGAAAGGCAAACCTTTCATCAGGCTTCTGCTGTCACTTCCAGATTTACCAAAAAAAGGAACTCATCACAGGATTGAGATTTTTTGTTGGTTTTTCTTTTTCCTTTTTTAAAAAATTTATTTAATCTACAAATCTTTTACCAATTCATTTTTATTTCATTTAGGCAATCAGATTTCCAACACAAGGCCCTCCAAGTTGATTGTCTACACAGGCAGGGGTTTTTCTGGCACTCTACTGCTTTTTGTAATCCAGAAGTGAAGGAAACATTTGTCTCAGGCTTCTTCCCTTCAAACTCAGGTCATTGTTGTCTTACCTATAAAATTCTCCAAACACTGAATCTGGTTCTCATTTTCCAAACAGACTTCCTTTAATCGTGCTTTGTGTTTCACTGCACAATGCAGCAACACAGATCATTTAAAGAGAAACAGCTTTTTGGTTTGTAAATCATCTTCAGGGCTTCTGTTTCAGAAGAAGTGTGCAGATAACTCACATTCATCTTCCCTTTAATGACTGCTCCCAGTAGAATGTTTACAGCTTTTTTAACCTGTAAATCTGACGAATCTCTCAAGAGATTCATTAAAAACTTGAACAGGATTTTCTTCTCCTACAACAAACAGCACTCTGATAACACTTTCTAATAATGAACACATTCCAAGGGAAATTGAAAATCTGTGATTTCCCTGTGGTTATAGAGCCCATACATGTTACCTGTGATGGTAACTATATATTCACATTGCACTCTCTTGCCTAGATATGCTTGAGTCTTTTGTGTCTTTTGGCCTTGCCCTCTGGCCAAAAGCATTGTTTAGTTAAGAGTGGATTGGCTTCGGTGAGCCATCCCATTGTATACCTGGTTATTCAGTAACTAGGGCTTGGTATCTCAAACGTGGCTTTCATTTCAATTTCATCCATGGTTTCTATATTCCCAGAATCTGAGCATTCATATTTGCAAGATTCCTCAGTTTCATCTTCTCCAACATGATGGATATTTGAGATTCTTTTAGGGTAATTCAAATCAGGGAAGGATCAGAACAACTATCTGTGTTTTGACTTTCTGAGTACCACCTTTCATTTGCATAACTTTTACTGCAGTTGCACCAATGCAAAACAAAACAGAAACAGTTCTTGCCCAGAACATTTAATATAAAGTTTCCAAAATGAATGTATGCAATGTCTTAATTAAGAGAGCATGGATTAGGACTAGAGTGGTGTATGTAACTCACTTTATATCCAAAGCTGACCATGGACAGTTCTGTGTCCTGTTCCTGGCCACCAGACAAGGAGTGCTGAATTACCACCAGTTCACTCTGGTTCACCAGGGCATTTCAGTTCTAAATCTTTATCTCATAAGATAGCCCATCTCTAAATACAAGATGGAAAAAAAAATAATTGGTAAATGTTCCCAGTCGGCGGCAAAAATAGAAACCGAAATGATAAAGAGTAACTGAAAACCAGTTCATCCTCTCCTCCACACAGAGAAAAAAAACTGCAAAAATTATTTTCTGCTGGAGATGACTAATTATATTGACATTTTTTATATTCAGCACCATCAGGGTTGATTGTATTAAAGCAAGCCTAAGCCCCACATTAAAATACATTCTAAAAAGCAGAGTACACAATGCAGATCTCTTCCTACGGCTCAGGCTTTTCCTAAAGAATATTCTGCATATTTAGGGGATTCTACAACACACTGTAGATCAACAGTTTATCATTAAATTTTCTAGTGATGGAAAAGCAGTCTCTACATAAGGTAACTCCTGGAAGTCAGGAAAACTTTGATTTAGCTTCTTGGCCTACCAAAAATTTCCCTGTATGCCATCTGCTCTTTTCATTTATTTAAAATCCACATCTGCAGGGTTCTGAAAATATCAGACTGAGAGTGTCTAATGGTACAAATGCAATACAGCCTTTACCACACATTCATTAAGATAAACAAATAATTAGGATAAGAAGCTTTCATCAATGGAATCTGAAGGAAACAGTCCATAACTGTGGAACAACTATATTTAACATCCAACAAATTGCATGCAGCAGACATTTATTGAAGTATTTTGTAACACCCAAATATTTTTAAGGGAAAATGTTCTTTTGCAGACAGCAGAAACAAAATGGTACAGTAAGAGTCAAGGATGGAAAATACTGAATGAGTGCTTGCAGTATTCTGCTGAGCTTTCAGTTAAAATTGGCCCAAATAACCCAACACAAACCCACGGAAGTAATTTTTAATCTAAATTTCAGCTAAATTTAGCACAGGCAGTATTATGATCCTTTTAGATGTATAAAAAAGTACCAATGACATCATGTTAGACAGACAGCATGGAAAGTAAGTGAAACTACCAGAAATGAAGCTTTAACAAGAACAAAAATCATGAAATGCTTGTTCACTTTCAGGCACCTTCATCATTGTTTTCCAGTGAACAATTTTTGTTTGACTGCCTTCTTTGACAAATAATTCCATGATGAAACACCTGAATAAATTAGAATTTCTGTAACCATAAATATACTTTTTAGAGAATTGTTAAGAGCCTTGGTTTTATTTGTTGGGATCTTTTAATATATTTAATAAAAGTACTTAAATTTCTGCCCATAAAAATATTGTCTATTCTCAAACTGATTTTATTCCTGTATCCTCAAAGTCATACACTGTTAAGTCCCTCTTTAGAAACTGCATTTCTTGCATTTTTCTGTAGGGAATCTGTCAATCAACCTCCAGTCACTCTTGTAGTCAAGAGCAATAAACCATCAACATGAAGCATCAGCAGAACTCTTCACAAATACAAACAAAATTACACTCCAGCTAATGTGTCCACCCCAGAAAACCCTCAGGAAAAACTGAATTAACAAGTTTGTCTTACAGCTCTGAATGTCAACTAACTTAGGTTTTGTAGGACTGAGGGAAAAGAATCAGTCTCAGGTTCTCTTGCCCTCAGCTCTGTTAATAAAGCTGAGGCTTCTGCTTTCCAGTTGGCCTTTAAAGAAGAACAAAAACGAACAGCAGGGTTTCCTCGAAAAGAGAAAGGAAACTAAAAAAGAATTTTACAGATCAAAAGCAGTGCTTCAACCTGTATTCAGAAGGGCCCTGCACAAAGTGAAGAGACAACTTGTTGAAGTGGCAGCCTCATCTCTATAACCTCAGCTGAAGGAAGCCTCCAAAATTACAGCAAATAGCACATTGTGAGACAGGAATAGCAATAGCAACAGTGCTGAGATCCAGCACAGAAATAACAGCTCTCTTCTGCTCACTGCCAGGTTCCTCTTCCTGTCCTGCTCCTCTCCTCTTCACCACCTGAGCAACCAGAGCAGCAAGGACAGAGCAAGCTCCTGAATTTGAGTGAAAAATCACAGTTGAGACAAGGCAAAAAGCAGTGACCTACATAGAGGAGTCAATGTCTTTTTATAGCACCACAGGGAAGTTCAGACTGGGAGACCTCTAGAGAGTCAGTCTAGCCAAACCTGCTCCAAGCTTCTAAGTTACATTAGGCTGCTTAGGGCCTTAGGTCAAGCTTTGAAAATTTCCAAGGATACTCCTTTATATTAAGTGAACATTTTTGTAGTGTGCAGAAAGGAGAATCCACTTCAAGTGTTTCTTTTGGTTTGCCACCAAGATTATCTAAGGTGCTTGCAGCACTTCGAACCACTAGGAAACTCAATGACTACAGAGTTTTTACAGTCAGAAAACACAAAATGGCAGAGGATCTAGTGCAATTAGCATGTAGAACTCAGCCTAAAATCACTCTGATATCAAGGACAGCAGGAAACTCTTCATTTTCACAGAAATATGTGACTCCAAATAGGGCTCCCATTCCCAGGGTCCTTCACAAAAATGAGTAAGATCTTCAAATGATGAGCAAGAAAATGGCTGTAGCCAGCCCACAACAGATTTGATGTTCCTCCCTCCAAAACAGTTATGGCTGAGGTTGTAAAGACTACATCAGTCAAAGAGTATTAAAGAAAAGGAAAGGAGGAAAATCTGTCATAAATGTGGCTCACAAAGTGATGGATGTCATCCTAAAACTGGTCTTACGGATCACAAAACAGTCTGTTAAAAATGTTAATTCCCTCAGCCATCAGACTAAGAAATATCCACTGACATCTAACTTTTGTGAGGCTCATCAACGGGTATTTTACTACCATAGTAACACACAGAAACTGTTTCCAAGAGTATCTTGAAATTTCATCATTTCCACTTCACTTCCCCTTAGAGGTTTCCAAAAGCCCTATTTGTAGTGCCACGGTTTTACATAAATATCATATGTACATGTAACCACATACACAGCAGTTAAAGAGGTGTCCTGACCAAGTCATCCCTTTAATCACTGGAACATCCCAAATCTTTCAGAAAGCAATTTCTGTTGGTGATTAATATCTCTATCAACCACTGTCTTGCAGTTCAGCA
The DNA here is from genome assembly GCF_029582105.1 of Oenanthe melanoleuca. Lineage (NCBI taxonomy): Eukaryota > Metazoa > Chordata > Aves > Passeriformes > Muscicapidae > Oenanthe > Oenanthe melanoleuca. The sequence continues at coordinate 17,333,405 of NC_079338.1, read as the reverse complement.
GATCAGCAAAGTGATTTCTGCTTCAGTAATGACTAAATCAAGACACACATCCAATACTCTGAAGTGACTGCATTTTCAGAATTTAGTTAATCCTGCAGTAGCCACACTACCACCTGCCAGCCTCTTCTAAATCACTTACTCTAAACCTTTTTCCAATGATTTCTTTCAAGCTTTTTTAGCATTCATAATACAATAGAGCTTAAAAGTACTGTAACTGCCAAAGTGAATTACATGTAAGGAACTGAGACTCTCCACATTTTTTGCAGAGGCATGTTGCACAATTTTTGATTCAGACATTATTTTTTAAATCCTCTTTTCTTGTTAAGTGCACTACAACAAAAGTACAAACACTGACATTAAGAGACTCATAGCAAATGGCATTTTTATTAAACCAGATAAAGTTTTCATCAAACTTAACAGGAAAATATTCTGGTGTTCTGTGTATTCCCACTGATGTTGAACAATGACCAAAACCTGAAACCTGCTTTAAGTTAGCAAGACAAAAAAAAAAATAACCAAAGAAGCAGCTACGGGATAATCGACCCAGTATATGATGCTAAGCAGGCCTAAAGAACAATAATTAATAATTGTTAATTAAGATTTTTTTTTGTATTTTAGAAGTACCCTACCCAAAGAGCACCACTCAAACATGGAATTGGAGCCAAATTCCATTCAAATAGTCAGGAACCTCCTACTGAATGTGAGCTGTGGAAGGCAATACAATCACAAAAAGATTGTCCTAGCACCAAAAAAAAATTACTGGCATATTTACCTTTTTCTTCAACCTAATGAACAATACAATGGATTTCAGATCTAAGCCACTACTCTACAAGGAATCTGTGTTTCTATGAATAAAAGTAAATTTCAACATAAATTCAGGTAAATTTCAGCCAGTTCTCTTCTCGTTTATAAACTTTCTTCAGTGTTTTAACTTCTGTTTTTGTCCAAGCTTAGATTAATGGAAAGTAGAAATAATATTTTTGACTGACTGTATTTCTTGTTTAGTGTGATCATCCTAAAATATAACCATGTCTTTTTCCAGTGCTGAGGGTTCCACTCAGTTACCTGGACAGACTGATGCTTAACCTTTTGAGGAGCCACAAAACACAGAATGTTAAATAAGAAGCAACTGGCCCCAAACTCAACCATCAAACCATCAACTATTCAGCTTCAGTTAACAAACTTATTTCAAAGACAGTTGAGTCAAACTTAAAAAGTGAGGAAGAGCGAGCACGAGTAAATTCAATTTACTTTGTTTTCAGGGATGGAAGGAAGCAGGAATTTTTAAGCTCTTCCATTAGAACACTCAAAGCTCTTGAGGGAGTCACTGGTATTTAGGCACCAGGAATGGCTCTCCCTCCTGCACGCAAGCTCAGGTTGCTCAGTGCTGCCAATGGCTCACTGCTCACAGGGCTGTGATGTCCAACACATCCCACCTCATTCCTCAGCTAGAACACAACAGTTTCTGACCAGAGACGGGTGAGACATTTCTTTGAAAGCATTAAAGTCTTTGATTTTTTTAACTTTTTTTTTTTTTTTTAATGATATGCCAAGTGTCTTTTTTCTCCCCCTTTCTAGCTCCAAACACCTTAAGTTAATGTTCTGTGAACTGATCTCAAACATACTTTGCATTCTGCTTTAGGGTACTCCCAGTGCAGTTCATGCAAATGGTTTTCTCTCTCTTTGTGGATAAATCTAAACTGTGCAAGATACAAGCTGATATTTGAATGAGCATGTTGTCAAAAGACAAGTAAGTGTAACTGACGGCTGGCCATTCTGTAATTGTTTAAAGAGGGATTTTAAAGGAGTTTCTTGCTAAGAAAGTGTGGTTTATGGTGTTCTCCTGGATATATTTAAAGGGCTTATATATGAAAAAGGTTGGGGGAATATGCGAATACCAAAAATCTCATGATAGTTCTACTTTTCTAGTCATCATTTTTCCAGATTGATTACATACAATTAAAATACATTAATTTCCCAGATCTAAGGACCCTTCTGTAACTTTCACTCCTCAGATTTCACTAATGCCATAAACAATTGAACATGTACAAGTATAGGGGTTTTTTTCCTGAAGTTTGTGGTGGAATCATAGAAGATAAAGATGTAATAACTTCCAATTCAGCTGCCCCTTGGTCAGAGAATGAGGGTTCTGTAACAAACTAGGACAGCACAACTCTTGATTCACTTTACATATCACATTTTCTTTAGTAAGTAATAAAATAACAGATCTCCTGCACATGAACTTTAAACAGAGATCTCTGGATGTACACTCAGCTGACAAGCACTGAACTGGTCTCCTTGATGAGAGCCCTGATTACCAGAAAATATTTCTAAACCCTTCACTAGAATCCATTTCTTCTGGAAAGCCTCAAATGAGGACAAGGTAGGGAGATTAACAGAAAATTAATTTTACATATTCTTTTCCCAAAATTTTCATCCCCAAATTTTCACTGTGTTGCACTGCACTCCTGATTTTGATTTACAACACACTGCCACGTACATTTTCCAAGGGTCAATTAAATGACTGACATAGTGAAGCCATTACTCCATTTAATGATAGCTTTAGTTTCATCCTTATATCCTACATATATTTATAAATTACTGACAGCAACTATAATCTAAACAAACTACTACACTGAGGCCCTAAATCATTTGAGTTTAGAGTTATAAATGCACATTACAGTTCTTTTCAAGTCTCCATTTAATGGAATTTCCAAACACTAGAGCTCCTCTGCACTTTTCCTTAAGGGATACTATGGCACTCTCTCTGGCCATTTAACAAGTCTAGGTCTTTCATCAGAAACATCACACAAGTCCTAGAAAAATCCCTTTCCAGTTTGTGAATCCAACCTGCACCTTGACATGATGCCTCCTGTTGAAGCTATGCTCCATTTCAGGGAGAAAAACACCCTCACACCTCAGGAAAACCAATGATCCAGGTAACTGTGTGCCTGCCAGGACACACAGCTCCACACTCGTCAGGAGACAGGGAGACACAAACTTTTATAACTACAAATGCAATCACACAACCTGCTGAAATGACTAAACATGGGTTTAAATTATTACTTCCATTAGCAGAGATAAAACTCAGCCATGAAACCTCCTTTCTCAAGAGGATTATTAAAAAAATGTGACCTAATGAAATCTGAGTTACAGGCTGGAGGGAGACAGTTGGCTTTTTTATAACTGTTCCCTATGCTCCATTTTATGGAACCTGCAGCTCAGTCATCCCCCAAGCATTCCATACTTTCCTTGGGGTGGGCATGCCTGTGCCTGGTGCCAGGGACTACAGCTGGAAACATGAGTGCATGTGGCTGCAGTGTGCCCACGTGTGAGAACACGTATCATAGATTTCCATGCATATACATTTATTTATTTAACAAGATAGCACCGTTGGTTAAATGAAATATGCTGTGCATAAGCATTACAAACTTATACTAGATTTTTTCCCCTTTAACATGTATTTCCTGCTACTTCAGTAGACAGCATCAAGCGTACATAATTACTAATTAAATTCCTACAACAATAATAAAACTATGTCCTTAAGGATGTAACAGATAAACACTGATATGCAAATAGACTACATCACCAGTGACATCTTATTTCTAGACTGGCTTGGAGGAAGAAAATCTTCCCCAAAACAACCATATCAGATCAAAGTAGAACACAAGGCAAGATGTTCCCTTGGCAGGAAGATGCAGCAGAAGTTTCTGAGCACAAGGAACTGCCATGTTAAACCCCCAGTGATGGCTTTTAAAGACATGGGCACCTCTGATTGCAAGTTCACTACTGAATTTGGAAGTCTCCAGTGACTTCAACATTCATTTGTCTCTCTAACAATGCATTTGGTTCTTTGATGATCTGGTTACATAGGTTTCCTTTGCAACTTAAATTAAGGAAAAGAACAACCACTTAAAAAGAGATTCCTTGAAAAGTTAGTAAAGCATTTGCTGTTAAGCTGGCTGAGTTCTGCCACCCCTGCAAGGAAAACTCCTCTATAGCAATGCCTTCAACACCTCATGAACATACAGAACTCCTGAAGGAGTGACAGAAGTTAAAGTATGGACATAATGTAAGGCAAAAAGCAGTTATGGAAGACTCTATTCCACTAGGAATTTTTTCACAGATTGCAGGAAGATTTGGCTCAGGCCATGATGGATCAAGAAGGCTAAATCTTGCATAGTCTATGGGAAATTATGTATTTTTGAATTGTGTCAGAAATAATTTCCAAGGGGATTTCATTAAACACAATGACAACAGACTTCAAAGGAAAAGAATACTTAATTGTGGCACAGTTTCTCACTTACTGTCAAAACTACCAGGATTTGATTGTGTCCACAGACTAAACCCCACAGTGTTTTTCATCTGTATTCTAATTTTCACATTAACTTCTCCTGACATGATACTGCCTGTGGATCTGCAAGGAGGATGAGTTTTCCCAGACCCGAGACAGATGCGGTCGCTGCTACTGCGGACACGGCGAAAGACAACTGCAACAAAATTCCTCAGCAACTCACTGCAGAAAGAGGTAACTGGGACAGAAGAATATTAATCTCCCCTAAGAATTTTTATGTAAATGGCAAACAATACTCATTTATTTCATCCACTCCAAAATACTTGGAATAAAGGAACATCTTGAACATGCTCCTTGAACATTGGCATTACACAGCAACCGTACTCTTGGATCCACATGGATTTGTAATTCCAGGAAAAGGCTCTGGGGTGCTTTAGACAAAAGGGTTCTACCGTTGTTCCCGCTGGCAGTCTGCTGAAGGGAAGCAGGATTACAGGGCTGGCAGTTTCAGGTGGACAACCTGGCAAGTGATAGTTAGCAGCAGCATCCCCCAAAGGCTTCCAGCACCTGGGTCAGACAATCAGCACTATTCAAAAGTGAATGGTTTTCTTTGGCTCGTTGAAAGGAAAACTACACGGGTTACAATACAAGGTTTGGGGTTTATTGTTCTTGCAGTTTAACCCTCAAAAGAACTACCTGGAACAGTGCCAAAGGTATTATTCTGGTGTGGTGTGAAACTGAACCCTGACTAATTCCTGCTTGGAGCCAGTGCTGTCTTCCTTCAAGAAAAGTCCTACTGCCTGCTTAACAACCACAGGGACCTTTAAAACCCAGGTAGAAACGCTCACCTGGATCCACAAGGGTCTTTTGAAAGGTTTGATGTTTTTTTTTTTCCTTTTAACCTCTCAATTTTTCACACAGGTGTTGTTTTCTACTAAGCTTTCTATAACCTCAACTTAATAGTGCCAAATGCTATTAGAGTTCATTGTTTAGGATATCTGTTTTTTCTTTTTACTGTATGAATGTATCCAATTTAAACTTGGAGCCGGTCCTTTAAAACTAGCTGTTAAATTCCTAAGCAAATGGGTGTTTTAATGGAAAGGCTGACATACTCCTAAGTGTGGGAGCGTGAATGGCTCCACTATGAGATTACTCAAGTCCACATAGAATACAAATGCAATACAGGACCACAGGTTCAGATCTTTGATCTCTTTTTTTTTTTTTTTTTTTTTTTTTTTTTTGCAGAGGCTGTGATGTATAAAGCCAATTCCACTGTGCAGACAGTACTACACTGAATATAAATTATCCTTTAACTATAGCGAGGCTCACATTTAAAGAAATGCTGCAAGACTGAACAATGCAGCCATGAAGTAGAGTTCTTCTGTAGCAAAAATATACACCAAGATCTGCATGGATAACCATGGTTTCAAAGGACAAAATTTCTTCCACAGCTGTTATTTGAGAAAAAATAGAGTAAAATCTGGAGTATTGGACATGCAGAAGTACAGTTGGAGCACACTGCTTGCTCTTTTCATTAAAAAAGTGAGCTAGGAATACTTGCTTTATTGCCCAGATTAAGCATCATTCCCCTAAGAGGCATAAAAAAATGATTTTAAAATGTGGAAACCAACAGTCTCTACTGAATATGGCTTGAAATTTAAACATGTCTTTTCCAGATACCTCTTTAGAGGAAGAACCTTCTGCCTACTGAGCTAACACTAAGCTCCCTGGAGTCAAGCCATGAATATTCTAAGCCTATCTCTTACAATCCATGAAAAGTTATCTTTTGCCAAAATAAAATGCTTAAGAGGAATTCAATATGCTTATACTGCTCTTCTTCATTTTATTTAAAATAAGTGTTTCCATCTCAACTTTATGCCAAATACACAGCAAGAGAGAGACTGAGTTCTGGAGATGTTACCTGAGAATCCGTACACAAATGGGAAAACAAATTCCCCTTCTGAGAACATCAGCTCTTCAGGGTTGGTTATTAAATTAGCCTTTAACCAACTCTTTTGCAGTTACAGATAGGCACTGTTGAGGATTCTTAAATGAATTTCTATGTTTACATCAGTTGTTTCTTAGGTGGTGCTCAGCCATGGTGCATCCGCGCTCTGGGATGTTTCTCTGCACGCCAACTTTGTTTGTGTGCGTGTGGGAATGTTAGTAAATAAATAAATAAATAAGTAACTTTGTTTCTTATCTTACCTCTTATGACCTGTGCAATCTGGCAGATCAATGCTACTTCCACTGCAGACAAGCAAAAAGTTACAATTTGTCTTTCACTTAATCTTTTTGTTGTCTTTAGGCTTCCTTGCAGTAAGGCGTGAAGAAGGTGCTCTCTGTGACTCAGTTCTCTGTGCCAGAATACAACCGAGCACAAAAGGAATGCAAGGGTGAGCTGATAGTATCTACTGTCTTCAGCTCTGCTTTGGTTCAATAAACTTGAACATCTTCTCCCCTCCTCTGCCGATTGAGATAAGCAGCAACAATTACTCAAAATGTATTATCAATTCGAGCTCAAAAGGCAGGATCAGCGGAGCCGGCTGCATCTCTCCCAGCCTCAGTTTCCTCCGGTGTCCGAGAAGGGCAAACAGGTCCCTGATGCCTCTTGCCATGCACCTCGCAGCTACTCTACAGGCAACTACACCCAGGCTGCAAAGGGAGAGTGAGAGAAATCCTTTGCCTTCCACACCGCCTGCAAGGCTTCTGCCTGTAGCCAGCAGGCTGCGAGATCTGTACCACGATGGCAAAAGTCACAGACGAACCATCCTTCCCTTCCCTTCCCTACACGATCACATTCTCTCCTCGTCTTTCTGTGCTCTGCTCTCTCCTCGCCTTTCTGTGGTCTCCATAGCTGAAACCAAGAATTCACTGGGCATCACTGCAATGCCTCTAACCAATTCTAACTGCATCCAGAGCTTGAGTCAATTAAAACACATTTCAGCTTCATCTGGTTTTCATCCCATTCCACTACTCCACATACACAGCAACTTTAAGCTTACAGACATCCTTTCATGGTTCAAGAAAATCCTTCCATCAAAGAACTTCATTTACAATCCAGCATAGTTTTTGCTTTCTCTGCTCTCACAACAGCCTGGCATTTTGATGCAATCCTCATTTAATGCAATCTCCATTACAGGACTGCGATCACATCAATAAAATGTTCCATATGTTTGGGTGGTTTTTGTTTTTTTTTTTTTGTTTTGTTTTGGTTTTTTTTGCATCCCTCACCCCCTCTCATTAATAGTAGGCACGGTATCTGCAAAAAACAGCAAATCAAACAGGCTGATGGGATGCTCTAGGGAGGTAGCGGGGGGTACACATTCAACAAAATGCAGCAGCCAATGCAAACTGCCCATCAGAGACTGAGCCCGTGGATCTCCTCATTCCTGAGCTAGGCGAGTCGCTCACTGTCCGCGCCGTGAGCACACATCCTCACTGTGCTGTGCTACCAGACTAAAAATAAATACAGCTTTTGCAATCACTTGTGAGCCCCGTGTACTTTTCACAGGAGCGGACTTTCATTTTACTTGATCGGTTTCAGCTTATCCATACTGTTCTGGCTGAAACGCCGAGGCTCTGCTTCCAAGGATGGGGGGGTTGCTGGACAAAAGATATCATATAAAAGGATACAAAAATCCCCCATTTCCCCAAGCCCCCTTCTTACCTTAAGTGCCTTCTCTGCACAAGATGCCAATCTACATGGGCTTCTCAGCACATCATCAAGGCGTTTAGAGTAGTGAAGGCTGCCCCACTGCATGGAAGTTAGCCCGCTTTGCAACAGCAAATCCTCGATCCAAAGCACCAGCCGCTTCTTCCCATGCAGTGTGCCGAGCACGAATCACACGCGACTTCCACATAGGGAATAAAATTGCAAAAGAAACGGGGGGGAAAAAAAAGGTATCCTAACTTTTAGGTAGCCTGAGTTTGTTTTATTTCTGTTGGGTTTAGTCAATTATCTGCTTTTGCAGCCGCGAGACGACGGAAAGGCAATCGCGCCCTGGAAGCCCCGCACCAGTCCGCAGAGGTCCGGCCGCGTAACCCAAGTTGCGCGGAGAGACCCTGAACTCGGTGCGGCTCCGCAGCGCAGCCCGGCAGCCCTTCCCTCGCCCGGGGCTGCGGGCACCGGAGCGCCGGGTCCCCCCGAGGGGCAGCCGCCGCCGCTGGGCGCTCGCCCGGCCCCCGGCGGGGCTGGCCCGGTGCTGGCCCGGTGCTGGCCCGGCTGGCCCTGGGGGCGCGGGCTGCGCTGCCGGCGGCGCCCCGGAGCCCGCGCTGTCCCGGCGGCGGCGGCGGCGGCTCCGGCTCGGCTGTGCCGCGGCCGCCCGCGCCCCGCTCTGCCGCTGCCAGCCGGCCCTCCCCGCGGCTGACATCAGCGCCAGGAGGAGGAGCGACGCCGGGGACGCGAATAGCCGGGCCGAGGGGGGTTCCCCCTCCCGGAGCCGCCCTGCCCGCTCCTCTCGGAGAATCCCCCGAAAGCGGCGGCGTGGCCGCTCCGCCGCCTCGCCGGGGGGCGGCCCCAGTCCCCGCCGGCGCCCCCCGCCCTCCGGTACTGCCCGGCGGGCGGCTCCCAGACACGGGAGAAGCGGGGAGAACCGGCGCTCGGGGCCGGAACGGGACCGGAGCGGGGCGCGGCGCTCGCAGCCCGGGGCGGCCGGCGGTGCGTTCCTGCTTCCCTCCGCCGGGCTCCCGCCTGCACCAGCGCCGCGGCGGGGGAGACGGGGGGATAAGAGGGATCGCCCCTCGGCCTCGCCCCGGCTGGGAGAGCGCCCGTGCCCGCGGAAGAGCTGCCGCCCCCGGCTCCGCCGCCCGCCCTCCAAGCCCCTCAGTGCGGCGGTGCTCGCTCCCACCGCCCCCGCCGCAGCCCGGGATGGCAGCGGAGCCACCGCCGGCGGCGCGGAACGGGCGCGGGGGGACAGCGCCCGGGGCTTAGCGGAATCTTCCCGGCGGCGGGGCTGGGTGCCTGGGCTCGGGGGTGTTGGGTGCACGGCTTCGGAGGATGCCGGATGCCCGCGTTCAGAAGATGCTGGGCGCCCGGGCTTGGAGGATGCTCGGCGCCCGGGCTCGGGGGTGTCGGGTGCCCGTATTCAGGGGATGCTCGGCGCCCGGGCTCGCGGGTGTTGGGTGCCCGTATTCAGGGGATGCTGGGCGCCCGGGTTCGGAGGATGCTCGGTGCTCAGGCTCGAAGGTGTTGGGTGCCCGTATTCAGGGGGTGTTGGGCGCCCGGGCTCGGGGGTGTTGGGTGCCAGGGCTCGGGGGTGTTGGGTGCCAGGGCTCGGGGGTGTTGGGTGCCCGGGCTCGGGGGGCTCGCCCACTCCAGTGTGCGGGATGGGGTGGGCGTCCCGCACGTTTCGGCGGCTCCTCTTTCGGGCCGGAGCTCGGGGGTGCGGGAGACCATGCGGAGGCGGGGGGGTCGTGCCGCAGCCTCCGGCGGGGACCCGCTGCCGAGGGGAGCAGCGCCGGGCCCGGGGGCCCGGGCGGCCTCCGGTGTCCCTCGGGCCGGGCTGTCCCGCCCCAGCCGGACCCCGCTCCCCGGGAGGGGCAGCGCTGGGCTCGGGGGTCCCCTGGGAGTCGCAGTCTGAATCACTTCAGTCTGAGAAGTGATCAGGGATCAGTGATGGCACAGGGAGGTTGTGGTGGTGAGTTCAGCTTGCGTGAAAATACAGTTCAATTAATAGTTAATTTGTGATGTTGATTTTGATAATTTGAGGATCTTGTATTATTTGCAGTATTTTGCCTGATGCCTGCAGTAGGCACTTCTCAGTGAACACAATAATTATTTGTAAATAACTGAGCATTTTTTCTGTACTTGGGTGACAAGACAGTTTTAAACTCTTCTGATGAAGAGAAGACATTGCACTTATCCTAACAGCACACATTTTTCATGTGTTCTTTAAAAATCGCATGGAAATGTCTGTGAAAGTCTTATTTTACCTTCTTTGCTGTAGCAAGATGTAGGTGATGCCTCACTTTTATTGCTAAATATAGTTAAAATGCCAGAATTTCTCTGAAATAAAGGTATATAAGTGAGAGAATGAGCAAGTTCTAAAACCAGCTTCTGAAAATCCCCAGTCATTCAGTGAATTGTCTCCATCTTACCTGTTAACTGATATATTCAATGAGATTCTCTGCATATGGACTCGGAATGAACAATTGCATGGCCATTAACCATGCTGAGATACTCCAGAACAGATGTAATGCCTTTTCTTCTAGGTCATATTTCCATATTGTATTTCAGTCGCCTGACTCTAACCAAAAGCCCATTGTATTTTACTCTACTGGGTACTAAATTCTGTGAATTTAGTGAAGTTATGACTTCATTATTTTTGCCCCACATACATACAGATGGCAGAGGTGCCTCGTTATCTACAAACAGAACATTACCCACAAATTAGAGTCTGTGTCCTGGCTCCTGTGCACCACGCTGCAGAGAGTAACACCTACCAGTCAGGGACACTTATTTATCAACATTCCTGAACATTTTGTAATAAAATGGGATATATGGAAACTACAAAAGGGCAAAAAATAAAAAGCAAAGTGCTCTGTGTGTTTGGTTTACATTATGATAGTGGCATACAGATAAGGACTGGCTATCAATCCTGTTAATACCCATTCACCCAGCTGCTGTTACAGAGGACTTCTAAAACAGCAAAGTCCATAATGGACAACTGTATTTTGCACCTAAGAAGAGGCAATTGGGGAAGGAATTTCTGTGGATTGCTTGGACACAAATGACCTTCAGGATGATTTATCCTGTACAAGAGCAATCAACTGTGATAGCATCAGCCAGTCCAGAAAGGAAAGCAAGGACCGTGTCTTGGGGGGATGATGACCTGTCTGGCTTTCCAAGGGGTGTCTAAGCTACAATGGATCCAGCATTTTGTCTCAACTGTGTTTGAATTGCACAGCCAGAAGTCAAATTTAGTAAAAAGTTGTTATTTCACTTTAAAAAAAAATAGTAAGAAGTAGGTAGCTTATTTAACAGATAGTGGGGAGAAACCCTGGAAAAGGACAAGAACCCTTTACAAACCAGAGCAGCTACATCAGGAAACTGAAGAGTTCGAGTCAGACTAACTCTGTCCATGCAGAAAATATTATGAACAAAATACTTCTGTTCATCAGAAGGCATTGCTGCTACCCTTGATACAGATCAAGGTCTAAATCCTGAAATTGTTTGTTACTCTGAGCACATGAAGAGGCCCCACAGGAACTATTCACATGTGAAAAGAGCTAGGACCAGAGCCAAAGTTTTGCATACTGTGAAGGTCAAGCTTGCTTCTTTCTAAAGCTTGCACTTAGCAGACAAACTCTCAGAACTATGGTTTCCATAGAGCACCTTCAGCTCATTCCTCAGGATGCTGTAAGCACTGTGGTTGATTAAGAGCAATTTGTGTCCTAGCAGGTCCCTGAGACTTTGGGGCCGGGTGCCTTGCAGGGAGCTGCTGCCTTGCAGAGCAGAGGCTGCCCCTGCCTTCCCCTGATTGCAATTATTGTCCTTTCTCCCACAGATGCCAGGTTTTTTTATTAACTTCTCAAAATGTAAGAGTCTTATGGATATTATACAACTCCTGGCTTTACAGTTATGGAAAAACCTGTTAATAAAAATGCACTGCCTGTAGGACGAATTCTCAGCATTTTTGCAAAGGTCACATAAAATATATTGCTTGAGTAGCCTTACTTTGGTCACCAGATAAGTCATGGAGAGGCCACATGATGACAGCTGCAGAGGAAGATTGTAATTCACTTTAATGTCTCTATGCAAGAAAATAAGAGACACAAGCCTTCCCTTTGGTGCTGGGGATGGGGGCTATGTGGAGATTGGTGCAGGGAACAAAAAGGAGCTACTCTCACCAGCCTGACAGATAAGGTTGGAGGTCTTTCTCTGCTGAAGGCCTCACAGAGTTCTGCTTTGTTTCTGCTTTGCTGTCAGAACAACAGAAAAACTCAGAGAACAAATTGCAGCCACATCATACCACATCTTTTGCTAGGATTTTGGATTTTGCCTCTATCCCAAATATGACTTTTATTCTCCATATATGTGAGCAGTAGTTTTTTCTCTCCTTTTTTCCTCATCCCCATTTAGTGGAAATGTAAAATAAGTCCCATTCAGGTTTTACTTCTACTTCTCAATAATGGAAATTCCCAAGTTTTACCTTTTCTGGGAGAGATGTTCCATTGCACCATTGCATCAATGCCAGTTGATCCTGTATTTGGATTTGCTAATAACACAGACTGTGGGTCTGGGTCTCTCAGAGTCCAGCCCTTTGCAGTGCTCTATAATTACAGTGGCTGATCTTTTTTTCTAATTTTTTTGTGGAAATATTATTTTTTGGCCAAGAAACTGGCATAACATCAGGTCAAATCACTTTATGTCATATACAACAATAACTAGAAATGACAGAGATGTATAAAAAAAGACCCTACAGCCACAAATCAAGTTGAACAATTGTCACATATGCACCCTACTCCTTTCATTCCAGGACTGGAGACATTATGCACCTATTGCTGATAGGGAGGAAGTTTAGACTGCATTATTTTTAGAAGGGTCTCAATTTTTAAATACACAGATTTTTGAGGCAGAGGCAGGCAGCAGTGGTGGCTATCATCTCACAGAGGTGTTGCCAGAACCATTAAAACACAGAGCTCTGGAAGTCTCGTACTTAACAGCGGGAGGTAGAACAAACTAATTTTATTATCAACTCAGCTGTCAAGTGACAATGTTTTTTAAATGCCATGAATTATGTATAAAATACATTAATTTTTATGCTCTGCTTTGAGAGTTGCTGCATGCACACCCAAAGGGCAGGGCTTTGGCAGGGGCTGTGCCAGGCAGGACAGGGGGAGCTCGTGGTCCCAGCTCCCTGCTGGAGCCAGCAGCAATGATATCCATGACAATACAGGTGGCAGCTTAAAATGACTCAAATAAGATCAAAATCAGACTGAGTCTTCCAGCTAGGAATTAATGAAATACCTGTCCTTGATAACAGCAAACTGAGTAATAGGAATCTGCAGAAACTGTTCATTTAAATACATTTTGTAAACGTAACAAGTTGCACTGTGCTGTTCTCTGCATCTTTAAGAGTGTCTGGGGATTTATGTCTTGCAAAATAGAAACAAACTAAGAAAGCTGAAATATATTGTGTCTTTAGCTGTACTTTACAGCACAGCTTGTGTTTAAGAAGCAGTCTAGACATGCAAAAATGCTAGAATAAACAATATTTTTTTCATTATTTTAAATTAGCTTCCACTGGAAAGCTATAAATTTCAGAATGATGCACATTAACAGGATTGCATATCTATTCAAATATTCTAAACAAAAGATACTAAAAGGCTATTCTGTTACCTGCCACAATAAAAATAAATTTCCTTCCAACTTAATGCAATTACAAGTGATTTCCTCTAAAAGAAAAAATAAACCTTCAGGATATTTTGCAGGATATTTTACTTACTAGCAAGAAAAGTCAAATCTTTTTTTTTTTTTTTCTCCCCCTCCTTACTTTAGTGGCTTGTTTAACCCATTTTAACATATAAGGATTATTAAATACTATTTAATATTCATTATGGGGCTCCAAATATTGGTTGGTCTTAAATAAATACGTCTTTATTTATTCTTCTTTCAGCTGAATTGTGTGTGCAATTAAAGAATAATCATCTAGAGTCATGATTGAGATTTTGAATTTATGACCACCAGGGTGGAAAGGAGGTGTTTCTTCTTGAGAAATGACAGAAGTGCTCATGCCAAGGTACAGAATTTTTTTTTCTTGTGACTGTGAAGGCCAATAACAGAGCAGGTAGATATCTACACTGATCATACCTGGAGCTGGAGAACAACAGGATGCAGTAAATCAGCACTAATCTGGATGTTGGAAGACCCATCTTTCTTTTCTAGCAGGCTTCTCTCTTCAGTCTGGCTTTTGGCAAGTCTTTTAATTCCCATGCCTGTCAGGTTCTTAATGGGAAAATTAATATGTCAGTAATAGAAATATTTTAAATATTGCTCAAATTGTGTTTGAATAAAAACATATGCAGATGTTGTTTGATATAGCTCAACATATTCACATTCAAAAATTGAATTGATTTTATGAGTGTGTTGCATGCCTAGTTCTCCTTGTATTATCTTGCTGAGAGAGCAAAGACCTGTTGAAATAAAGTACTTTTAAATCATCATCAGACCTGGATTTCTTAACATATTGAGTATGTTTTGTTCTGCAAAATGGAAGAATATTGCTCTTTAGGAGTCTTAGGATCCTTTTTGACATTAGGATTATTTTTGTCATTTGACACTTTAATATCAAAGATATTGGTGGCTGTGTAATACCAAAGAGATGAATCTGATATGTGATTTGCAGAAAATTACACTCCCTGTCTTTCCATGCTCTGTAATCCAAGTACCAAAACTGCTCACCAGAGAAACAGAGAAACTCATGTCCATAGTCTTACAATTCTTTGACCCTAACTTTGAAAAACTGAGTCCCTCATGGGCTAGAGAATGAAAGAATTGCTTTGCAAAAACAGAGTTTTTGAGACAGAACATTACCTGGACCCCATCAAGGACTTTATTCATTCAATGCAAGCACAGGGCAGGACTTGCTGAACAAACATCTGCAGCAGGGGCAAAGTAAATAGCAGAGAATGGGCAGGATGCTCCTAGCAGTGTAATGTTGCCAAGGGCTCAGTAACCCCCATTCCAGGGATTGCTGTGTCTCAGCAGCCAGGGAACTCGTTCATTTAAAAATGCTTGGGATTGTTTTGGAAGAGCTATTCAGAAATGCGTGCCTGGATGTGGATTCCTTTCCTTCCATTTAGACAAGAGAATGTTCAGTATTTAGGTTTTCACAGGAGTATGTAACATCCCAGACCTGCCTTCCACAACAGGTCACGGAATGTTTGTTGGCAGGAACACCGAGGAATCAACACAGACCTGTGTCAGTCTTACCTGGGGTTTGGGTTGGTGTCCTAGGGCTTTGTATTCACCCCGTTCAACTTTGCCTGTTGTGTGTGGACTCTTAAATCTGCTTCCTGAAAGAGTTTTTTTTGCCAATCGAAGTCTATAATTGCATGTAGGTGTTGTTTTTTTCCATCAAAGTTACACCTTGTTGTTAATGCTCATGACCATGGCTCGTCAGGGCAATGAAATAGAAGGGAGGAGCGCTGCTCGAATCAGATGCTTTACCTATTTCTTTAAACAGTATCTTACCCCACTGCTCACTAAATGCGCTGATAATCCCATTGGCGCTATAAAACCTTTATTTTCTTTATTTTGTTCGCAGCGTTTGTTCCGTGAGGGCCCGGCCTGCATTTCCCACAGCAGCGCCGCTAGAGGGCGCCCCAGGCAGCGCTACTCCCTCACGGCCTCCGGCGGCTCCGCGCCTTACAAATCACCGAAAAAGGCTCTTTGCAGCCTTCAACACGGAAAATAAACCCAAAAAACAGAACCACGCGGTATTTCTCATCGCTACAACTTAATTTCGCTGCCTAACACTGATTATTTGCGAGGCTGCTTTAACCTTGCCTGACTCAAGCCGTGATCTCGCGTAACAATGAAACGCCCAGGGAAACGTCCCTCAGAAGGCTTCAAATGAAGATATCGCTAAATTAGTGTCAAAAAAGCAAAAAAAGCAATGCTGGTTATGTACTCACAGGGATTTTAGAGCAAACAGCAAAAGAAAAAAGTAAAAAAAAACAGCTTAAAATACATTAAAATACAGTTTTGTCAAGACTTAACAGACCGGTGTCTAGTTCAGCTTAGCCTCGGCCTCCTTTGCTTTTGTGTTTAAAATTTAGATTTCAGTGCAGCAGGAGATAATTCATTTTATTCAAGTTTTTTATAACATTCTTCTTGTTGCTAAAGAAAGAAAATCCCTGTTGGGGCAAAAAAAAAAATATTTGCTGTCCTAAAGCATTTCCATGATGAAACCAAGTTGTTAGCTCACATAATTTCTCAAACTGAGGAATTTGAAGGGAAAACCAAAACAGATTAAATATTGTTCTTATGCTTACTCCTAGTAATATTGAATTACAATGAAATAATACGTAAAACTGGACCGTGACAGGTTGCAGATAATGCATTTGATGTATAGCAAGACAATTGACAACAAAATATTTTGTTGGTTTTTTGCAATGCATGGTCATTACTTTTTATAAGTAGTAGCTGTGAATACAGCCAAGAGGTCTCAAATTTCCATTTATCCACTGAAATTAGTGTGTACTTCATTCCAGAGTGTCATAATAAATAAAATTTAAAGAAACTTTATCCTTGTGGTACTTAGTGGTGAGGCAGAGTTTGTTTCAAAAGATGGTTACTTATGTCTGTTATTTGAAAAGAGCATGAGACCAAAAATTACAGGTGACATTTTCTTAAGTGTCTTAGATATTGAATTTAAAAATAGATATAATTGGTTGCACTGCTATGGCAGTTATGGCTTTGGTCATGGTAATAAAAGCTGGAGTCGACCTGGTGCAAGGAGGATTTATGGGAGTGAGATTTCACCCTCCTGAACTCTTATAACTGTTTTTAAACTAATATTAATCAATTAATATTATGTTTTGACATTTTAACTGTATTGGTATAAATTGCAATACTTGGGCATGAAAGCACACTAAATTTCATGGACTTCCTCTCTGACTGAACTAAAGAATGAAAACAGAATTGCAGAGGGCCAGGATAAATCATCACCGTTGTTCAAAATTGTTTGGCAAAGAAATCAGAAAGCAAGAGACTGGCAAAAAAGTATTAATTTCACCCATGGTCCAAATTCAACAAATCTTTATGCATTTAAAGCATACAATCCTAGACATTTTAGAAACAAACAAGCTTTCAAGACCACACCTTTCAAAGTATGACCACCAATAAATTAATGAACCAAATGAACCCTTTGTGATATACTGTGAAGTTTGATTAATCTAAGTATACCAGAATATTTACAATTTTATATATGTTTATGTGTATATTAGTTTTATATTATTGAAGGAACATAATTTGATCCAATAGTATAAAATAATATATATCCAATAAGATAGATATATAATATATTGGGTCATAATTTGAGAGGAAGAATAATGTTTCTGTTTCGGTTCCAAAGTTAATCTTCATGAATAAAATTTTACCAATAATCCAGAGATATTTATCCTCATCTTCCTTATTATCATCATTATCTTTCTCAAGAGCATCAAATAAAGAGCTCAGGGTTAGGTTTAGGGGTTGGGGTGCCTGTCTTCTGCAGGTAGCTGGGATCTTTATTACTGTATTTGTTCTGAGCACCACTATTTCACTTACTGAACTTTTGATATCTTGAACACTTATTTTGGATTCTTTGTCAGGAATAAATTTTTATGTTTGTGCTCTTTACATTAATTTTGTAGAGAAGAGAGGCACTGAACAGAAGTCACTGCCATGGTTTTGATAAGTTTTCTTTGTGTGCCTCAAATAAATGAAAAGGCAGGGTAAGGCCAACTAGGAAAAAGCTGCTCTTCCTTCACAGCATTTCCACACGTTGACTGGAATTGCTGGAAACACAAAGAGGGGACTCAGAGTCACTCACAAGTTACTGAAGCTTAACGAGTTAATCCATCATCTGACCCGAGCAGGTGGCCAAGTCAGTGCCCTGTGCCCGTGGCAGGGCCTGGTGGCTCCATCACCTCAAACCTGGCCACACTGTCCTGTCCTGTGTCCCCAGGAGCTGCCATGGGTTAGCTGATGCTGTGCCTCCATGCATTGCTCTTCTAGTCACTTGTAGCCTGAGCCCCTGCCTATAGAGACACATTTCTGTCATAAAATTCCCTGCGCAGACAAGACCAGCTTTTGGTTTTATCATTATTTCAATCACTTTAGTGTGGATCCAATTACACAGGTATAAAATGTTTCTAGTGGCATACCCTGGCATCAGTACAACAGCAGTTAAAGAGATAACTCTAGGACTGGGAGAGATGTGTGAATAACAACAGCTGATCAACAGCCATGCTGATAAAATTTAAATGAGATCAAGCCTAAATCTTATCCTCCACTGATAATAGGAATGTCTGTTATGTGTCAGACTTACTGGGCGTAAGAGGAGAGTAAGGCCAGGAGCTGATCTCTATAAAACCTCCCTCAGGTTCTCAGGAGTTATCCTTTAATGCAAGCCAGAGCTATCCAGGCTTCCAGCTACACTGTGGGCAGTGGTGTCCTAATGGAAAACCACACAGGCAAGGCAGCAGTAAATGCCAGATTGATGATTACCACCTGAGCATATACATTATGGCACTGCCTAACTTTATTTAACTCCACATTGCCTTGTTTTACAATTCCCACAGTGCTCTGCACTGTTTCAGTATGTAAAACAGAGAAATAGACTGCAGCTTTCTTTAGAGAATATTGTTTTCTCCTGACCACAGCCATGGGTCACTATATAAAAAGGCAAAAGCAATTTACTGTGGCCTTTCTCCACTTCTGCTCTAATCACTTGCTTGTACCATGTTGTAAATGAAGAGCAGAGTCTGTGGTCTATGTTAGACCTGAAATAAAAATGTTTCACATTGCTCTGTGAAGGAATAAAGCTCCACCTGCAATCTGTACTGCCATGTAGTTGGGGGCTTTTCCTAGCCATAGTTAAACAAAATGGTTTGTCTGAACTGAAAATAAAGTATCCGTTGCTGTTGGATATGTCTGCCAAATTTAAAGCATGATATAAACCAAAGTCGACAGCATAAGCCACTCAAACAAGGCCTCAGGGATTCCAAAATGTGCCTTAATATTTATTTTTCATACTTGATTGCAGGTTATGCACAGGTAAGTGTAGTGCTGCCCTGAGGGTTTTAAGTGTAACGTAGTCAACCATGATAATACCTTCAGTATCTCGGAAGACAGTTCTCACAATGACTAATAGGAAATGAAAGCAAAGCTCAGTGTTTTTTTCAGACTAGTTTTAAGTTTCCTGTAGAGTTGTTTGATAGATTTCTGGAACATTTTCAGTATTTGCCTATTAATAAGACATAACCAAGTATTACCCCATTTGTGACATTCTGTGTTCCAGCACTCAAAATCCCACTAACATTAACTTGCTTTTACAACCCTGTAATACCCCTCTATCTACTACTTCCTCCAGTGATTTGGACTGGTATTTACCAGTCATTTCCTAAAAAATGAATCACTAACCACTAGCACACACACGTATGAGTGACAAAAACAAATGAGCCTGAATCACTCTTGTTCAGACACTCCCATTCATTTTAACATATCTCTTGCTGGTGGAACATGTAAGAACTAGCCATACAAATCCATGTCCTCACAGACAGTTATCTTAGCTTTAGTAATTTTAAATATTGGGTTGGAAGATGCTTGTCCATATTGCTCACACATGTGCAGAACCAGAACTATGCCTCAGAAGAAAACTTCAGATCAGGGTCACCAGCTCTAGCTGCTTCCTCTTGTTCTACAGAGCTACATTTGTCTCAGCAGGGAGCAAATTTCAAGCAGCTTCATGTTGCTAGAATCGCAAGGACACAAAAGAAGTACTAAAATTGACTAGAGTCAATTTTATCTCTGACAAAAGAAAGGTAAAGCGTAAAGTTTCTCACTGGAGTGTTGCACAGTCTGTTGCTGGAAGTTATACTTGAATGAGATCAACAAAAATTAGCGTGTGAGTGAAGAATCAAAAAATATAATGCTGTATCTTTAATATCTGTTCCTCTTTGAGGCTTATTTTCCTTTGCTTTGGCATTTATAGCAAAGAAACCTCTCTGGAAGTGCAGAGTTAGAGAAGTGAGAAGCTTCCACAGGAAAGGAGCAGTGATGTCCTCTTGCCCTTTGCTGTAAGCATCTCTGTTGCCACAGTGTATTCACAGGGGACCAGGTCCTGTTCTTCCCCTCCTGCTACTGGCTAGACTGGGATTTTATTTTGAAGTCCTCTCCATTGTCACTTCATCTTAAAATCTGGCTGCTACCAAACAGCTCCTTCTGTCATTTTTTATAACACCCATGTTGATTGAGGAGCCAAGTTCTACTTGAAAATATGGAATAATAATTCAAATCATTGCGGTTGTGATCTCTGTGTTGTGATTGCCTTCTTGGCTGAAAGAAGAGGCTTTATCACAATTCAGTGTTAATTTTCATTAGTTATGAATAATCCAAATTTTTACTCTTGGTTTTCTTGCTTTCTAAAAGCAGAGTGCATGCATGCATAAATGGAGAATTAGTGTTGGAAGTTTCTGTGTGAAGCTGTTCACCTCGAGGGACTTCGGTGACATTGTACTAAACTGAAAAACAGAGCTAGAGTGGTTAGTTCTGTCACTAGGGCCCCTGAAATGTACTTAGAACCTTTCTCATAGTATAGTACTCACATTTTTAATTTATGTTGCACAAGAAGAAAGTTAAAATCTTACTTCCTTTGCTTTTTCCTCCACTTCTTGTTTCACTGTCACCATGGAGACCAACTATGGGTACCATGACCAATATACAATATACCATGCATGGGTACATGGTACTTCTTTCTATTTTCTTAAAACTATGTGCCACAAAATTTTTAGATGCTGGAGCTTCAGTTTGAGCCTATGTTGTTCTGTAAACCAGTGCTGGCTTTAAATTGCACCCCTCTATAAATGAGGTTTATGAAGTAGTTATTCAGAGGTTACAACTTCATTCTTCTCTTTGATTACTGTTAATGAGAACTTTATTTCTCATTGTTTCTTTGTCCATTACCTTGAAGAACCCTAAAGTATCAGACTCTTACAGAAGGGAAATGTTTCTTATTTTACACCTTTTTCAAACCTGGAATTGTTCTTCTCATTTATCTCTAACTTTAAAAATTCTTTCCTATTCCAGCTTGTAATTTTGCTCATGGTGAGGGAGATGACATTACCTTAACCCAACTTATCTTGACCTGTCAGATCTTGGACTTCTCTCCACAGACCAGTGCAGCAGAGTGCAGAGTTCCCTCAAGCACTGTGGCTTCATCAGAAAAATTTGCAGCTGGGCGGATTAGCTCTGCCTTTCAAACTGGGCTGATACAATTGTGTTCAGCCACTTTAAGATGATTGTATTGCTTTTAGGTTTTATTACTGTGTTTCTGGACACTGCTTCCATTAAGGTGTGCAGACCTGTCTGCTTGGTGACATTTCTTAGGCTGTGAGAAATCCCTTGAAACATTCCAGGGTTAAAGTCACAGTGACCATGTTTTGTGACAATGAGAATGCTCTGCTACGGTAGAAACCCTTCCCAGTGCCTCCCTGCCATCATGGCTGAATCCAGCCTTGCACTATTTCCACTTTATGTTCTATTAAAGTCATTAAAGATGTTCTTTACTATGAGAGTGACCATGAATCTACCCTACCAGAGGATGGTGAATCCAAACACTTCCTGGAATAAAAAAGATGATTGCTAGTGAGTTGCAAACCTCAGTTTCAAGAAATAATGATTCTTCTTTCCTGTCCTAAGCAGCCAGTCCCTTATATGTGCTGACTGCAGTCAGCAGTGTTACCAGTGACAAATTCCTGCAAATAAGTCTCATCATTGGACATCCTTCTACTTTGCACCAACCTCAAAATGCATTACTGCACTGGCTATTTAAACACGGGAAGGTAAAAAGCATCTCACGGAATTAAATTCCTCTCTTTCATGAGAGCGACATAATGCATTAACTGATTTGAAAACAGAGTTTTCCTAGCATGGTCACTCACTAGGCAGGCTTTCCACAGGGCACAGGAGCTGAAGTAAACAATCACTTACATGGAAGGAAACTCTAGTGCCCTGCTTGCTGTAGAGAAAGGAAAAAAAAAAACAACCAACATTTCATTGCATGTTGGAAAAAAAAAAAAAAGTGTAAGCATTCTGTTTCGAAAGCTCTAAAGCATAATTGGAATTCAACATGCAGATTTCTGTGTTATTACAATGCTGCATGCACTAGCTCATTTGCTGAGCAGCCAGCATTTTAAACCACACACTGCAAGAACTTTGTGCTGGTACAATAACAACGTAGAAAAATTAGGATGACAGCACCAGTATGCTCAGCCCCATAAACATTCCTCAGCTGAAACAAGAACTACAGGGCAGTGCTAGCCTGTATGTTATGAGACCAGAATATTTCTGCTTCCATGTGCAGATGGAGCACAGATCACTAGTGTGCTGACAAGCTGAACTCCAAACAAAGAGATAAGCTACATATGTACTGGCAGGTAAGCTCACTGATCTTTTTAACCCAGTGAACATCTGATGTGATGTGAGACTCACTAAATTGTAGATTGCAAATCAAGGTCAGACTGAAGGGTGACTTTGTATTTTGTAACATTCTCCCTGCTTCACTGACTGAAAGCAATCATGAATTCCAGAATGCTTTTTGCTCTTTTAATCTGGTAGTAATTTGAAAATGTGTTTGACTACAGAACTAAGTGTATCTAAACTCAAACAGGCAAGAGCTACTAGAAAAAAATAGTCAAAGAAAAGTAATTTTATTCTTCCACTATCACAGTGCTGCTGCTGCTGCACACAAAGGGCAGTGTCAGAATTGAGATAGCACGTCCATGGCTAAGGGAGCCATGAGGCTGAGCTGGCACTGGAATTCCCCAGTGCAACCCTTCCTTTTTCTGATTACAGTCCCAGCAAAGAATTGCACTGGGCTGAGAATGTGTGACTGGAGCTCCCCTTTGCCCTGGGAGATGGATGACACTGGCAGAGCAGTCCAAAGCCACAGAGCACAGGGAGAATCTGGGTCACTGTGCAATGTGCTCACTGTGCCAGATCATTACAGTAGTGAAACGCTCAGACCACTAATCTAAAAAGGAGTTCCTGGTTGTTAAATTCACGTCTTAAATATACAGAAAACTTTTATTGACATTGTAAGGTAGTTTTGGTTTTGTTCTCAGAATAAGTCATGTTAAATGAAAGTGTGTACAGAGGATCAGTGTGTGAGAAAAGAGTATTTACACACACGGATGTGTATTTACACTCATTGAGGTTTTTACCATTCATGGCATACTGCAGGATTCACTGTCACTGGGAGCACTCAATGAAACGCCTGTTCTCCGAATCAGTCCCCCGTTTATCTACTAAATCTTTCAATTTCATCCAATCTAAAGCACTATCACTAAGTACAAAATGTAATCTATACATTGAGGCGAGGAATACATTAGCTCTGTAATAAGGATGTGAAAGAAAACGTGCTCTTGGATTATAGCTGTATTTGCCTATAACTGTAGATCATTTGCAAGGCAGGCTGAGTGAAAATAAAAGATTCCCTGGCAACCCTCGCCGTCTCCAAATGCCTGCTCAGGCAGAAAAAAACAACCACCCTGCATACATATTCCAATGAGCCACTGCGGGGCAGTAACAACAAAAACATTCCTCAGCAAAACAAGGGGCTTTGAACAGCCACTTCGTCTTCTCTCAGCAAAGGACACAAAGAAACTGTTCTTCGAAGGAAAGACGAACATTAGGATTTCCATTCTTACATTGCAAAATGTTATTAGTCTTTTTTGGAAGCATTTTATAGCTGTGCTTAGCTTCAGCTCCTCCCCCAGAGATGCTGGCAAACAGCGATTTTGAAGCTGTTACTCAGTTTTCAAGCGATGAATAGAGGTTGTGTGTGAGATATCCGAGGCTCTGTTTAAGACACTATCTGGATTTTCTGTGTGTGCATAAATTCTTTTCTACCTGAGGGCTAAGTAAATAAGTTCTTTTCAAGTGATTATTCTCTGTGCAGGAATTTTCCCTTCTAAGGTATAGAAACCCCTGAAGATTAGGTATTTTTGTGCTGCTTTTGTTCCTCTCAGGGCAAAATCTTCAGTGAACAGAAGTTATTACAAAAAAAATTATTTTATATCTTAAGGGTAAAATAATAGACTTTGTTCAGTTTTGGATGTAGTTTGGAATCAAAATTGCTGAGTTGCTTTGTATCCAACATTTCACATCTAGGGGTTCAAAATCAGATCAATAGTTTTGTCTTCCTTTCCTCTACCCTCACCATTCTGTAGGTTTAATCATATCAATGGAATATGAAGAAATTCACTGTTCTTTCTTTTTGCATAGTACCAAAAGCGTGTGTGCTGGGGGAGGGGGGGAAGCCTATTTAAAGATCTCTAATTACAATCTGAATTTTCTAAAAATACAAAACTTCCTATAACAACCATTCCAAATGGATATTGCCCTTTAGTGCTGCAGAAATTTGTACCAGATTAGTAACGTGTGCTGCAATACAGATTCTGTGAAAAGTCCAAGTATCATACTCCAATTGAAGTGTGAGAAAAAGAGGATCAAGACGTACAGAGAGCTGAATTGCAGCCATGGCTCTTCAGTTACACTTTGAAGATCATTTTCATTTCCATTTTGATCTTAAATCTTAGTCATAAGTAATTAACATTTGGGGATGCGTGACAGATGGTATGTGCCACCTTGTCTTTTTGGGCAGTCTTTTCTTGTCTTGACTTTTCAAGACATATTCTAGACCTAAAATATTTTTTTTTTTGGGAGGGGGAGAAAAATGAGAAGAAGTTGAAAGTTTCTTCTACTATTCAAACATTCCTTCAAATTTACTTTTATTTTTTTAATATTTGGAAATATTTATCAGATCTGTAGGTTGTCAGATCTAAAGTAGCCTCCAATTTTAAAGACAGTAAAGATATGAATGTAATGTAAGAATCACCAGGAGCACTACTGGAGGTACATCTTTTCATATATCCCAGCTGATGTATCTTGCAGGTGATCCTACTGATACTCCAGGCTGTGAAAGATGAAGCTGTCATCTCATCTGCAAACTGGAGACCCCTTAGTGATGTTTCTTGGGTTTACAGCATTCAGGATTCTCATGTTTGCCTTTATCTTTGCAGTTTGCTTTACTTTACTTTTCAACAAATAGAAACATCATGAAAAATTAAGAAGAGAAAAGTATTTGGAAGTTTTATTAATTTAAAGTTATCTCAGGGACCAGGCAGCAGCTGAATTTTCAATCAGAAGATCTGTAAGTGCTCATTACTAAGCCAGCAAGGTGGCATTAAGCATCATCTTCAAATTTAAGTTTTTCATCAGTTCTTTGCGAGAATTGCAGTAAAATTCCTGTGTTTATTCTAAAAGTGGATAAGTGCTTATGATGATTAGATCCAACAATTTTGCCTCACAGGAAAGTGGTAAAAAACAACAAAAAAAAAAGTCAGGGAGTTCAAAAATACTCATTTACACTTATTCAACTTGAAGAATCCATAAATTGTGGGAGGAGCTTGTGGAGTTGGAGAGAAGGGAGGAGGGGTTAGACTCATCCTGGAACTGTCTTAAACCTCTATTTTAATCACTTTGACTATCTTCTATTGACCAGCTTGTATGAGAAAATATGGGAATTAAATTATTAAAGTAAAAGATCATGAGATTTCAGAACCTTTCTTGCTAGTTATTGGTTTGCCTTCACACACTCTGGAAACAAATCTGTGCTGGCAACACAGATTAAGTGCAGCAGGTATAAAGTGTCCCTGGCAGTTAAAGCCTTGTTGAACACTGCAATGATACTGCATTTCCTGACTTGGAAGGCTGTTCATCCAGCCTGCTCAGCTGGGATGTTCATCCAGCCCATTTGCCATTTATGAGACATTGTGTTAGCATTGAATTAGCTTATAGATTGTTTTAATATGACTTGGAGCAGTAGGGTGTATAATTGTTTGAATGTTTCTTTCCACTGACTGCACAGCATTACTTTTTTCTGCACCTGAGAAGGCTTTTTCCTCCACCTGAACACTTAACAAGCAAATTTCCAGATATTCAGAAGAAAATGCAAACAATTTAGAACAAATCTTGTTCCTGCGATTAGGGCCTCAAATGAAAACCTAGCAAACAGAGCCAGTACAGCTGAGCTTTGTAACAGTTTCTTTTCTTTTCAGTGATTTCTTTTATTTGCTTCAGGAAGGCACTGCAGCATGACTCCCTTCCTTATCTTAATTCCTGGTTTTTGAAGGGAAAAATAGCTTTAAACCCTCCATACAGTAAAGTCTGTACATACAAAGCCTATGAAGACTCAGTGGAATATGTAGCTTTTTGTTCCATTTAATGTTTGTAGCTTTATGTACCATTTAACATTTGTCAGACTGCCATTTATTTTCTGCCAGAGTTTTTGGGTACTGTGTCATATTGTTGATGTTAGGAGTTAAATTTCCTATTAATCCCTAAGTGGACTTTAGCAGTGAAACCCAGGCTTGGGAATCCCTATGAAACTGTGCTTTGAATTGCCTACACATATACAGTGCACAAAGTAATCCCATCAATCATAGTGGTGTCTGTTAAATACCATTATGTGACTTAATTAATGTCTGCCTAGCATTTTCAGATTCATAAGCAGTCAAAAACATTACCATGATGTTCTTAACAGCTGCTAAATTTCTTTTATAAGCCAGGAATAAAACACAGAGTAAAGGTGGTCAGACGGGTTGGCAATTAATTGGAAAATCACCAAAGAGTACATGGTGAGGGAAGCAATTACTATAAAATGCAGAAATGAGAAAATGCAGCCATTAGGGATATCTGGTATTAAACCTTCAAAGGAATGTAAATATTTAATTTTTTTAAAAAATTATTTTTGTATAATGCATTAGCTTGCAATGAATGTGGCACGTAATGCATGTAAAATACTCCTTGGTCAGCAAGGGAGGCAGCACAGTGCCAAACATTAAACCTTACGTGAAAAGCATATTTACACTGAGCTGACTGATGAGATGACAGCATGTTTATGTTGTTCTAAATATAAAACACCCTCTACTTTTATTTACAGGCTCTTTTTTACAAAGTCATTCCATTTAACAGCCTTGAGTTTGGGTCAGCTAAATGAACGTGCCATGAATGGACTGCATGAGTGGCATTACAAGATCAAGTAAAGTAATCAGCAATAATGACAATTCCAGATAATTTTTATTTAAATTTGTGATATGGTAAGGCTTGCAATGCCCTTGGATGAGGCCTTATGTGATAGCTTTTTTATACATAGGCAGATGAAGAAGGCTGAAGTAACCTGATCAAGGGCTCTATGGTTGAACCATAGAGAATCACAGAATCACAGTTTGGTTTGGGTTGGATGGAACCTTAAAGATCATCTGATTTCTGCCATGGGGAGGAACACCTCCCACTATCCCAGGCTGGAAGAGCTCCATCCAACCTGGCTTTGGGCACTTCCAGGGATGGGGCAGCCACAGCTTCTCTGGCCCTGTGCCAGGGCCTCATCACCTCACTGTGAATAATTGTTTTACTAATATCCAATCTAAACCTTCTGTCTGTCAGTTTGAAGCTGTTCCCTCTTGTCCTGGCACTCCACACCCTTATAGAAAGTCTCTCTCTATAAACTTGGGTAATACTCCCATGTATGAGCCATGATAAAAGCATACAAACCAAGCAAATGCTATTACAAATTAAAGAAATCTCACTTCTCATTCCAAATTTAGGAGAAAAACTGTGTCCAGATTCATAAAAAACACCCTCGTGCTGGAGTTCTGTGATCATTGGTAGTGCACAAAGGTGAAATGGCAGCAGTGCTGACAAATGTCCCAAATGCCACTGTAATTGGCACCACTTTGGCATCACTTTGGAATGAAGAGCTCAGGAAGCTGGGCATGGAAAAGTGGTGGCTGTGAAACTAACTTTTAGTTTGTACAATTTATTCTTAGTCAACACAGTACTGGCAGGTTTGTTACTATGAGAATACCACACAGTGACAGGTACAGGTAAGTGCCCAGCAGCATTTGGGATCCATTGTGTCTGGTACTTGCCACTGAAAACTGCCCAGGAGAGTTCTTTGCTTTTGCTTTTTCAGAAACCTGTCATTGACACAAGGGAATTGATATCAAAAGAGGTTAGAAAATGATTTATTGGAAAATGTAGTTCTTGTCAACTGAACTCTGCAGCTGAATGCAGAAGCAGCTACACTTTTATTAGACTAACATAAAATAAGAGGTGCACACAGTTCTGAGGTGTCCCTCTAAGGTCCCTTCATCAGTTATCATCTTCTATTCTTGTGAAAGGAGCACTGAGATCTCCAAATTGTGTACCAGCCAAAGTTTCTCTTCCCCCAATCTAATAAAGGTCTCTTTATAGCAGAAATGCTGCTGTCTCTCTCACTTTCTGTGAAAAAAAAATTCTGCAACAACTCCATTATGGAAAAGGATCTTAAAAGCAATAGCACTAAGGAGAGCTGTTTGCTTCTGCCAGTTGATTTTGTGAAGGAGAGGTTTGCAGATGTATGCCTGTAGGTACAGATTAAAAACAAAACCTCCCATTGCATCAAAAGCTGGATTTCTATTTGATTCCTTAAAATGTGCTCTATGTTAAACATAGTTATGAAAAATAATGTAAATTACAGGACAGCAAAGAGAGTCTTTTCTAAACAAACAATCCCAATTTCAGAGAAAAAGAGAGGAATGCTCAAGGATGATTTAAACACACTTGAGATCCTCTTAGTAAGAGGAGGAGGTAGTGCTGAACATAAGCAAAAGCATGCAAGCAGCATGAAGAGAATGAAAGTGTAGAGTAAGGGCAAATGGGACCAGTAAGACAGATAGCAAATGAATGGAGTAGGAACTAGGATACAAGACAGATGTGGAAGACAAGACAGATGGCAAGGCACAATAAGTACAGCATGGAGCAAAAAATAATAATTTGATCATAGTATCTTCCAGTAAAGAAAAATCTAAGGTTACACTGCCAAGGGACACATTTTGAAAGCATTGTACTTAAAATTCTGCTCACACAGGTGGTTGTGTGATCAGCTTTGCTCACATTGTGAGGCTGCATGGGCTAATACTCACAAAATACTGCTGCATTTTAACCATGAAATGTAATGTAAAACTGGGTGAACACTCACAACTTGTTAGTGCTTTGAAACAGCAGTAAAATGTTGTCATAAACTGCTAACTTCCTCTCTGGCTTTCTGCGTGGCAGCACTCTGAGCAGAGTGCTGTGCGTGGGACTGGGACGGGAACACTTCGCTCTGGTGTCACTGGAGACCTGGATCTCATCTCTCTGGGAACGAGGCGACAGGCTGGGTGCTGCAAAACAAAGAGAGGATTCTGGCTGGCTGGGCTGGTGAGAAGAATCACTGCCAGGGGCTGAGCTGAAGGTGTGCAAGGAGAAGGAGCGGGAGCAGAGCGAGAAGCCAGCTGTGAACAGCACTTCTCTCTCCTGCCACTGAACGAGCTCTTCTAGAAAATGTCAAAGAACCTCCTCATCATCTAAAGCCATTTTTAAAATGATTGCTAATGTGGCTCAATTAGGTTTTCTTTCCCTGCACCCATGTGTTTAAATGTGAAAGAAAATGGTGAGAGTGGCTGCTAAAGATGCTTGATAGTGCATATTTGCTTGGAAGTGTATTTTCATATCAAGCAAATGTCAGTGCAAACACCTGCAATCTGCATTGCTTGGAACTGTAAGAAACAAATGTAAGTTGGTTCACCACCACCATCACCGCTCCAAATAAAGCTCCTGCTGCTCTCTGGCTGTTACTGTGTGTATCTTTGCACTTCAAAATGTGAAGGAAAGCACGTTGATTATTAAAAGCATTGCTCCTTTTTCTGCCCAAAAATGAAGTAAGTGCTAATTTATGGTCTTCATGAAGAACAAACTGAATTACAATGGATTTTGAAGAGAATGTTCTGTCAAAATTCACTGCTTCTTTACAAGTAATTTGGTTAACACTTAATTTCAAAGTAAGTGCAGGAACAAATTAAAACATGATGCTGTGAGTAAGACACTGAAATCAATTTAAAGATTATTGCAGGTACCATGACTTTGTGCTTTTATTTTTATTCTCTCTCTCTTTAGAGATGAGAACCTAAGATCAGTTTTGTCAATCAGCAGAGGAGGATAAGGGTCTGTGCTGAGCTTAGACCAGAAGCACATTAAATCTGTATTCATTCCCTCCCTGTTGGCTGACACATTTGTGTAGAAAACAAAATCCTCACATCTCTTTGCTCTGTGCCCAAGAAATGTGGAAAAGACACAAGTTGCCCAACCTTGGCTCTGCCCTTTGAGCCTGCAGTGAGCAACTGAAGGGCTGCCACAGAGGTATGGATTTGTCTCCCAGAAATTTCACATCACACTTTGTCCCTGTAAATGAAAAACCAAATGGTATTTCTGAGCAGATGACAGGTCTGGTCCTTCAGGCTTTCTGGGTCTGAGGAAAAAATCTACTCAAGTCAATGAAAATCTGCAAAGTGGTTTCTGTGGGGAAGTGCTTGAGAAAACAGCCTGTGGGGCACTTGCAGATGCTACACTCAACATTCGTACACAAGGTAGGAAAAAATTAGCAGCCAAAAATTGATAGTTACAATATTTTGTGTGGATGTTCTTGTTATCAATTTAAATTATTTTCTTTTAATTTCTTTTTAATTTTCAATTATGTGCAATTATGCATAATGTAACGAGAAATAACACAAAATGCTTAAAATGTGATTGATTTAAAATAAAAGATAAAGAGATATATTTATTGTTGCACTTACTTGATATCTTGTTACTGCCAGTCTATTGTGTTGCAGGAACTGGAATCTAATCAAAGAGCTCTGTGTGTGTGGGTGTAACTTATAAACTTGTGATATTAATCAGTGGTGGTGTTGTTCCTGCTCTTGTTGTTCAAACAGTTACACAGGACTCCATCCTTGTGAGAGGCACTGAATAATTGCATCAGTCCATCAGGGTGTCCTGAAAAATCTTTGTTTTTGATGTAATGAGTTACACACCTGAAAGGGGAATATTAAACTGCTAACTTGGAAATACCCTTAAATGATGAATACGAGGCCATTTTAATTCAACTTTAGCATCTGGACAAGTGCACTCCACATTTTGGCCCACCTTGTTGTCTGATTTTATTTAAAATAATGAGTATTCCCTCATTCTATAGACAGCTATATTGTATCATGTAACCTTGGAAAAAAAAAAAATCAAGTAATTTCAGTCCCTGTTTAAACAGATTATCTACTCATTTGAAATAATGTTTTTATTTTACTCCTTACATAAAGTGTTGGAAATTTCTTTCATTAGCTTCCATAGCCAGTCTTCTGTTAAAAAATAACTGAGCCAGACTTCTATATAGTTATAATAAAAAAATTTGAGTATTATGCTAAGTAGGAGACAGTAATATCCAACTGTGTGTTACAAATCACAAGCTTCTCATAATTAGTAAGAAATTCCTGATCAATTGCAGCAAGCTATAAAAAAGAAAGTGTAAGTAACATCATAACAGAGGTTTTTACTTGCCACTGTTATGGGATTAGTTTAAAAATCAGATTTTTAAAAAATAATTCTTAAAATTATTTTTCTAGCAGTTTATGAGTAAGTGTTTTTAATTCAAAGAAAAATATTCTAATGAGGAATCATGATATTCTAGGCGGTGATGTATGAAGACATTAAAGCAATGCATTTAAGGGATTAATAAGGGAAGTCAGAGGGAAATTGTCATCCAGCTGAAAACTTTCTGATAGGATCCTAATGTAATTGGTTCTTTGTCCTTCACTGCTTGACACATTATCAATGAGCTTGAAGAAAACATGAAATCATCCAAGATAATTACTGTGGATTACACCACGACAGATAATGAAGAGGCCAGGTCACTGATGCAGACAGATGCAGGGAATTCAGACAAATACGATATATTTCAATACAGCCAGGTTAAAAAAAAAAAAAAAAAAAAAAAAAAAAAGTGGCACTCGCAGGCCAAAGCAAAGAGGAGATGATTGGGATGTTGGGATGCTGGTGGGAACGGCTGCAGCTGAGCTCGGGCTGGTGATGAGATCCTATACACACCTGGGACAGTATCAGGAACAATGACCCACACCTGCACATCCCCAGGGCCACCTGCACACCCCGGGGCTCTGCTGGGAGGGGACAAAGAGCCTCCTGCCCCTCCAGGCGTGAGGACACGGGAGAGGTTTGCGAGAGCCGGTGGTCCCTGCTCAGGACAGGAGAACCCTGCCCGGTTTTGGGAGGAGGATTCCCGGTGCTCACACAGTCCTGTGCTCCAGGAAAGGTAAGGGTTTGAGGAGATCCATGTTCAGTCCCTCAGCCACGTGCATTTCTTTGTCCACGAGGTCATTTTGGTCTGATCTGTGGGTTTTGGTCAATGTTAATGGCAAAGCTGAAGATTTTGGCCGCTGAAACTCAGCCTGAGGAAGAGATGCTAAGAAGGTTTACTGACTAGAACACAAGGTTTAAAGTTGATGGTTTTCTTGCTACAAGTGAATTTTGCAAATGTGTGGGATGTTGCTGCTGCCTGAGCCATGTGCCTCTCTTTGTTCATGAGGTCATTTTGGTCTGGTCTGTTGAGCTGTGGGTTTTGGTCTATATTAATGGTAAAGCTGAAGATTTTTGGCCATTGAATTCCCAGTCAGAAGGTGGAAAAGCTTAAAAAAGGTTTACTGACTAGAAAACAAGGTTTAAAGTTGATGGTTTTCATGCTACAGGTGAATTTAACAAAGTGTGATTTTTGGCTGCTGCCTGAGCTTTGTGCCTTTCTTTGTCCAGGAGGTCATTTTGGTCTGGTCTGTGGGTTTTGGTCAATGTTAATGGTAAAGCTGAGGTTTTTGGCCACTGAAATCTCAGTCTGAAGAAAGAGAAGCTAAAAATAATATTTACTGACTAGAAAACAAGGCTTAAAGTTGATGGTTTTCGTGCTTCTGGTGAATTTTACAAATGTGTGGTTTTGGTTGCTGCTTTTTGATGATGTTGGTAATTACCATTTCTGTATGCTGAACAGGTGAGATGATTCAGCATCATGAGCTATGACTATTGAGGGCAAAACTAAATGTGTGGTGGTGGAAAATGAAGTATATGAAATGGTGGGAGAGCTCAGGTAACTGCAACATGTAATCCCTCTCTATGTTCTGTGTGCATATCAAACTGTACATTGAATATGTAATTAAGCTTTTATATGGACCCTCATTGTCCATGAGTTTGTTCCAGAAGCTGAGAATATTCACCACGATCCTGTCTAGGTGTCAATGGTCATCAAACTCATATTAAATCCAAGGTTTAGCATTTCAGGCAGGGCATGTGGTATTGTCCAGCATGATTCCTAAATAAATAATATTCTTGCTAGAAATACTAATTCTTTGGCAATCTCCTACAAAATTGGTGTGCTACTTGTTATTCTTGCATTATGCTCTCCTGACTTCTGATCTACTTATTTCAAACAAAGAAACTAGTCATATAAATTGAGCTTCACAAATGTATCACAAAATGTTCTCTCCCTTTGGTAAAGAATTTGGTCGCTAAATAGTCAAGCTGGAAGAATACTGCAGTTGTTTTTTGGAACAGCTCTTTTCTGCTGCACATCTCTGTAGGATATAACTCATTAAAATGTTACATTCCTTTTTGTTTTCCATCACTGTCCCCTTTGTAGCAGAGTGAACCCTCTCTGCATGTGAATTATAAACCTTGCTTGGTGCTGACTGCCCCTGCTTTGCACTTTATGTGAGTATTGTCACTGCAGTCCATGTGGCATTGTATAAATCTTAAGAGATGGTAAAAGGAATAGTATTAATATTGATTCTTGTGGCACTCCTGTACTTGCTGCACTCCTTCAAAACTATTCCCACTTGTAAGTCTCCTTTGATTTGAAATCTGCTCTTATTAATCTACTCCAGTAACTCAGATATTTTAAAGTAACTTTGTAGATTTGCTCTTTATAACTGGCTGCCTCTAAAGCTCTGCAGAAGTGTAGATAAACTGTATTACTTCTCCAGCATCTTTCTTATAAAGCTTCCCTTTCTCCTTAAGTTTCCAAAATGTCTTTTTTAATATTCTTTATTACTGACTGAGGCAACTGAAGGATTTGAGGAGAGCTTATTGTGTTGTAACAAGCTCACAGACACACTAAAGGTAGGGAAACCACAGGGAGGCCTGGGGAAGAGCTTTGTGTGGGGAGCTGGATTTCAGCTGGGCCAGCTCTCCTGCTCAGAGGTTGGTTTGTGTGAAGACAGGGATTACCTGTTAACTGAGCAAATGTCTGCATGAAAGGATTCTGTCTGGGAACCACAGAATTCAAATGCTTTTCTGTTGTTTGATTCTTGGACTTTGTTAGTCACCACCTTCTCTACTGATAAGACAAAAAAATGAGCCCATTCCATAATGGATGCTTCATGCTTTCCTTCACTTACAAACTCTTTTGGTACCAAATATCCTCAACAAGCCTTTCTTTTACTGACCTGCTCTTGTCTTACCACAACAGTTTTACTTGGAAATGGTCATAATTGAGTCACATATTTTTTCTGCCTAATGAGTTAATTGATTTGCATGCCTAATGATATTTTAGCAGGCTACACATCTGTGCTACTCAATGTCATTCTCATTCCTTGATGTAGAAAATTATTTAACAGAAAATACTGTAGAAAAGCTAATACTGAAAGTATGTGTAAGCAGCAGAACGGCTGGTCAGCTGCAGTTGGTACTGTATAATTTGGAAACAGCATTTCTGTTTAAAATTTCAGACTGCTCTGCATCCTCAGTGATTACTTGGGCTCAATCCTAATTTGAGATATTATCAGTGGTGAGTGAGTCATGCTTTCCTCTTTCCCCTGGCTCATGATGACGAGTGTGTTAAAGATCCTTTGCAGGATAAATTATAATGCTTGGAATTTATTTTCCTGTCCAGTTATGTAATTTATATTAGCTTTTTTTGATTGATCAAGTGTCTGCTCTTAAAAGTATGCTAAGAGTTTCCTTATGCTCCTTTTGAACCCTACCAAAGAGCTCCAAGTTAAAATCCTGGTAATGGAAAATGATACAGCCTTAAACTGAAACAGATGTTGGTGTGAGAGCCAGGGAGACAGGACCAGTCCCTGCTCATGTTCACTTTTTGTTAAATAGTGCCCTGGAGGCTGCAGCATGGCTGGTTTGTGTCAGGCCATGCCTGCACTAATGAGCCTTAATTGCCCAGAATAACCAGGGGCTGTTGGTCTGTGCTGTGCCACAGAAACACCTGAACCCAGCACATCCCCTGCTGGCCTGGCTTAGGGACTGTCTGGAAAAACCTCAGAGCCCTTGTGGGTTCCTTGTCTCCAGGTTTATCCCTGGTCCAGCCTCCAGCAGAAGGTGGAATTTGTGGCTGAGCTCAGTCCTGTCTCTGACACTTGTCTGCACTCTGGGGAAGGTTTCCCCTCTCCCAGCTCAGTCCTGTCCCATCCTGCAGGACTGTGTCCCCTGTTGGGTGAGGCTGCTCTTGCCTGGAGCACCTCTGCAGCTGGAGAAGCCCATCCTCTTTCTTTTAAACTGGAAGAGAGCAGGTTGAAGTTGGGTATTGTGAATGAATCCTTCCCTGTGAGTGGTGAAGCCCTGGCACAGGTGCCCAGAGCAGCTGTGGCTGCCCCTGGATCCCTGGCAGTGCCCAGGCCAGGCTGGACAGGGCTTGGAACAGCCTGGGACATTGGGAAGTGAGTTGGAATCAGAAGGTCTTGAGCATCCTTTCTAACCCTGACCATTCTCTGATTCCCTGGCAATTATTTGTAGCATCAAGTTTGCAATCTCTTGAAATGTTTTCTCAAAAAACATTATGAAGGTTCTACCATCATTCAAAAGCTTGTGTTGTACAGCTTGCACAAAGGAACTTAGTGTAAAAAAAAAAAAAGTTTTAAAAAAATCCACTTTGTATTTGAAGATGAAAATTTTCCTGCCAGTGGAGTTCCCACATCAGCAATACTGCAGAGATGTAATGGGTAAAGCACATGAAATCTGATTAAGGAATGTTTCCTTTAAAAGTAATCTTACAAGCATAAGCAAAATTGACAGTTGCCATCTGTAATCTGGAACTTCTCTAGGTTTCATTTGATTTCTCAAAACCTGTGAATTTTGAATAAAGAGAGAGTCTCTGTGGTTCACATAATATGTTTAGAGACATGAAATGCCTAGACAAAAAAGCAAGAAAGGAAAAGGGAAGAAAATCAATCATAATGGTATTTCTGCATGCAAGTCCACCAAGACCTGGTGAAAAATTGTACTATGGGATAACAATCTTCTCTCTACCCCTTTTGGACTGCAGTTAGGATAAAGAATCTGCTTTTGAATAAATTACTGCTATGAGAGAGAATATTTATTCTTCAAGTTAATAATAATTTAAGAAAGAATTGAATGTGAATAAATACTAAGCTGGAAAATCTGTCTCTATTTCTAGTGAAGGAACCCTATTTTAGTGAGTTTGGTTCCTGACCATGAAATCAAACCAATATTGAGCTTTCTGAGAAAGGGGAGCAGTTTTGTAGAAGACGATCCACAGAGCTGTTTGGTGGCTGAGCTGTTTAGCAGGATCTGTGTGTGTATTTGTGGTTTGTGTCCCCTGCTCTCCTGTGCTGCCCAGAGCAGCTCAGGGCTCTGCCCATCCTGCAGGCTGAGGGGAGCAGAGGAATGGGGGAAGAAAGGATGTTCCTCGTGCTGCTTCTGGGGAACAAAGTAGCTTAAAATGCTATGACAGGAGACAAGAACAAGCTTTTGAAAGCCCTGAAGCAACTGAGTGTTTTGTAGCAGCAAGGTGGTTAAATCCCACTGTGTGGAGGATGTGAGAGCTGGTAAAGCTTTTCTGCACAAGTGTGTTAGCATTCTGCTTTTAGGGTATAGAATCTTTCTATTTGAGTGCCTGGGTGTCTCCACAGGAAGAAACAGTGCCCAGTATGGGAGAGGTAATGGAATTAAAACCTGAAAAAAAATGGGCCACACTGGAAATTCAGTATGTAATGAGTGAAAGACAGGTAGATGCAGGTTGATATTCCTTTCCTTGCCTTCATTTTACCTGATAAATAATCAACACTCAGTAATTCAGTGGTGGAGATGTTTTTTTATTTACTCAAATAAAACAAAGTGACTCCAATGAAACAATTCAATGCTATCTTCTGAGTTTCTTTTCACAGAAGCTGGGGTAGAGGAAGAACCCAGCCAAGCAGGGTGGCCATCCTTGGAGGTTTGTCATGTGTCCCATCCTTTCTATTCCCTGTCACAAGGACAACTCTGGGAGCTCTTGGCAGGTGTTCAGCAGTTAGGGAAAGGTTGGGAAGATTATGATTTAAACAAAGAGTGTTTAGCTGATTAGGCTACAGTAGAGTATTTTAGACAGCAAACACAGCAGGGTGCTGCTATAAAGGCTGGTACAGTATCAAACTAAATAACTTTAAAAAGAATAAGATGATTTAAATAGGGATTTTTTTTTTTGTTTGTTTGTTTGTTTTTATTTTATTTTTTTTTTTTTTAGCTTGCTGTTAGGGCTTTTGTGTAAAACTACTTGGTACCTCAGTGCCAAGTAAATCTGCATAGCAGAATGTCTAGTGAATCTCAAAATATTTTTGGCTGTTTTCAGGATCATTTTGCAATTACACAGGAAGTAAGTACTATCTCATTGTATATTTCCAGCCTGTTTGCAGTTGATTTTTTTTTTTTTTTTAGCTTTAAGAGGAAGGCAGAATGATTCTAAACTGGTAGTCATGACGTTTATACACTTTCTAAAAATTGGTAATGGAATATGTTCTTCATAAGAATTTTTCCATTTCAGTCCTGTGAGATGACAAGGCTAAATAAATATGGAACAATTTTCATTGTATTATGTAGCCTGAAATCCACTTAATTTCATTTGAATGGGATCATCTCTGTTGCCATATGGAATCCATCATGTATGTTGCTTTCTCTGGGTACTTCTGGTTAAGTCAGGCTGCCTCCTGCACACAGCAGGGTTGATGAGCATTATATTCCTGTGCTCTGAAGAAGCCAAAATATCCAAATGTAGCTTTTCCCACATCAATTTGCTTGTGTGGAAAGTTCTGTCTATCTTCCCTTCTGTAGGAATGAGTTAAACAGGTGTGTATATACACCAAGTGTTAATAAAACTGAACTATATAATTTATTTCTTTCTCTTTTAATTTCCAGTCCAAGTCTTCCCTGTGTAAGGTTTTCTGTTTCTCCTTCATTGCTTGCTTACCCTCTTTGTTTCACTTTTTGGTTTATATTAATTGGGTGGCTTGAACTTTTAAGAGAGAAAGTTTTGAGTACTTTAGGTTATTTCTCTCATTTTTCCATGTCTCTCAAAAAAAAAAAAAAAGGAAGCAAAACAAAACCCCAAGATTTCTTATATGGAATGAAAGGCATCTTTATTCTGAAGTGGTAAAAGGAAAATTCCTTTCTGTTTCAGCAGGATAAGAACCTTTATCATATCTTTTAAAATGGTTTAAAGTGGAGGATTTTTGTCAGCTGTCAGCTTGAAAGGTCATGTTTTAGGCAGTCAGTCCTAAGCCCCTTGGATAATGTTTACAGTGCTCTCAAATGACTTAAAATGGACTAAATTGTTTTCAGCCGACAGTAGTAAAGGTCAGGGAGGAAATCTGTTTAGCTGGCCTTGCTTGCTTCCTTAGTACCAGAGTAAAAATGTGCCATAAACTGCAGCAAGACAGGAGTTTTAACTTTCAAAGGCACTGGAGGCTGAGGGAATGGAATGCACCTCCTGGGTAGAAACTGCCTGGCAGAGAAAAGCAAACTTTTGTCCAATCCCTGCTAGATTCTACCTTTTCCTTTTGTTTGTGCACCTTATAATTCATTTTTTAAGGAATTTGTGGATTTAGGGGCATTTTGTGATCTCAGTGTGGGTGCTCATAACTTCCAGACACTCTAATGAGAGGCAGACACGATCCTAAGGCAGTGAGAGGGTGGAGCAGACAAAAAAGATTGGACCTCAGTGTTGAATTTCCAGAAACTCCTTTTCAGCCCCCAGAATGTGGATCTGTTCCCCTCACTGTAAATGTCATTGTGTTGATTGCAGTGACAGTTCATGCTGTGCAAGGTACTGCCAAATGCAATGATCAAATATTAGAGAGAACCAGAATAAATTACCTGTTTGTCATGGATTCAGTTTCTAAAGGCATTTACTCCTGGATTTTTCTCATTGTTCTTGTCCAACCTTCCCAGAAATGCATTCTCTAAATGATAACAAAATGCATAGCAATTATTGCAGTACCTGATATTGCATACAAATATTATTTTTCTTCTGTGAGTGCTGGAAACACCAAAGTAGTAGGACTTGGAAATCTGAGGAGAGCCACAGCCAGCCTGGATTTTCACCACTGAAGTGGCCCAGGTAACTTAAGTGGTAAGGTTTTTACCAAGATGAAATCTAATTTGAGGAAAGTGAGTGAAAGGATTGTCTGCCTCTCTCAGACATAGTGCTGCATTCTTTGGAGTGATGCAGAGTAAGCAGCAAAGAGGGCAGCTCCTTAATGATGTTTTTACAGATACAATAAGAGAATAGAAGAGCTGAAGTCTGTGTTTGAAATGTGCAAAGTGCTTGCACGATATACAGTTACAGAAAACACTATGTTCCATTAGCCTAATTCCATTATTCCCCAACTAAGTGGTTAATCCAGGGAACATAAGTGATACAGCATTTTGAAAAGCTTGTCTGGGTTTCATCTCCTGCTCTTGTGCCAGGTGGAGTCTTTGCAGAATCAGAATCATAATAAAATGCCATGGAAATAATGTGTGTTTAGCTGGCTGTTTTCAATGCTGAACAAATGCTGACTTGAATGTGTAAAAGGTGCTGGCTCTAGAAATGCCACGTGATTCCTAATTTCATCTAATTGTGAGAAATATTCCTTTATTTGCATGAGCTGAAGGAAAAGGTTTTTTTGCATCTAACACTTAAGCACAGCCTTAGAGCTTCTACACTTTATATTTAAAGTTACACATTTAAAGGTATGTGAGGTCACTTGATTGCACTTCACAGGCTTAATTTTTAAGTGGTGTGACATCATAACTATAGAAAACAATGTTTGTGTACTTCAATATGTTTAGAGTATTTCAAGGTAAAAGTGTCTGTGAGCATTTAAATAACGATTTAGAAATGTTAGTTGAAATACCACTTTGAATTTTACTAAACTTCTGCATTTATGAAATGAAAGCCTTCTGCCCTTAAATAATAATTAAAAAGTGAGAAATGAAGTTATGAGAGGTGGGGGGAAGCCACCATATTTTATCCTGTGGCACAGGACTAATGTTTAATAGTGTTTTGGGGTTTTGGTGTGAGGTTCTTTTGCTGGTTTGTTTGAGATGATTCAGTGTGATTTGAGTCATTTGTCAGCTATAAATCAGGCTAAGCTGAGTGGAGCACTTTGCTTTTCCACCTCTGTCTCTCATCTTCCTTCTTCCATAACAGTTTATCACCGTGGCCAGGAAAGAGCTCAGTTAGGAGGACAGCAAGACCTTGTTCTCCTGTCATGTTTTCATCCCCAGATATTAGTGTGTCACTCAGATGGATACAGATTGTTTTGCTGCATGTCACATATGACAGACTGAAGGACAACAACAAACTCCTCCAAGCCCGTGCAGAAAGCAAGTTTCACCAAGTCTGTGTGACCAGACAGGATTAACTCTTGGCTGCTCAGAGCACTGCAACCTGTGCATGTGCCAATAAATCACTGTTCTGGGGCTGCTGAGCTCCTGGGAGTGGCTGGGAGGTCACACCAGGCTTGTTGTGAGACAGCAGAGCTGTGCAGTGGAACTGAATCATAGATCTCTTTAATGGCAAAACAGCATATTAGGTAATTACACATATTGCAGAAAGCATGAATTAATTGAAAATAGAAGTTAAAAAGGTTAGAGAGGAAGGTGGCCTATTAGAGCCATTTTTATTGATTTACTGATTTTAAACTTCCCTTGGCTTTGGTATAAAAGACCCCTGTTGAGTTTCTTTGCTGTGGAAAGAACTGAACACAGGGTTAGGAAATCAGTCTGTCTCTCTGGAAAAGTTACCAATTACTACCATTTCAACTTGGTTTAGTAATTTTATCTTTGTATTACTTATTATTTAAAGTTAACTTTACATGAGGATTTTCCCCACTGTCCACTGTGTGTGTGCAGGTGGAACTGCAGCTCCCCTGGGAGGAGGAATGATGAGCTGGGTGTCTTGTCCTGACTTTTAGCACTTGGAGAACAGCACTGCACAGCTGAAATGTGCCTGTAATCTGAATGGGATTAATTTTACTCTTACTGGGATTAAATTTACCTCGGGCAATCAAGGATCTGTTTTATATCTGCATTTATGTTGATGTTTTTGTGGTACCATGGGGCTTTTCAATGCCATCTGAAATTCTTCCTCTCCTCAAAACCAAGGAGTATCCTCATGAAGAAAGAAATCTTATTAGTACATCATTCCTTTGATTTACTGATGGTCTCACTGACCTGTGTGTGGATCCAGGGGTGCAAACTCTGCCTCACAAAGGAGCCTTGTTCTGGTTTTTTCTGCTGGGATGTAATTGAAAACGGAAGCTGTTAAATGTGCTGGGGTAAAATGCAAGCTCTGCTGGCAAACTGGAGAGAGAGATATTGACTGGGTGTTGTGTCACTAGAAGCAGACATTCAGGCTCCCTGCAGTTTTAATTTTTGATTTAATTTTTTGATAATGTGTCACAGTGTGTCTGAGGCAAGGAGAAATGACAAGCAGAGGCATCAGGGAGTCTGTACCTACTTACTGCTGCTCTCCACCCCACCTGAATCCTGCTTTTCCCAAAGTAATGAAAGTGTGTGATGGAACCATTATCTGACAGTAGGACAGGGACTCAGATAAAATTAAATGAGAGATCACTTGAAAGCTTATATTGTATGACTAATTAACAGACACTCACATATTTTGAATGTAAAAATACACAGCTACAGCTAACTTCAGTAGCTGCTGAATTTGTGTGGCAATGGGCAATGGTTTCCAATCCAAATGGTGAAATCTGGAAGCAGTTTGGCCCCAGGTAATCAAACCCATGACTTTTGGTTCTCTGTTAAATATTTAAAATATCAGCATTGCTTTCAGTAGGAAATGCCCTCGTGGGTGACAGCTTGGGCAGTTGTGATTGTTGTGCTGATAAGGTGTTCTTAGAATAGACATAATATGAGGAACCATAATCTTAATGGCTTCCAGTGGCACTCAGACTGCTTTAAGTATAAAACCTTTGCAAAAAGGAATTAGGGTGTCATTTTAGGCACATCATTATTTCATAGTCAACTTTGTTATATCCATATAGATTTTTTTTTTTTAAATTTTTATTCTTGTAGCTGCTCTGTTATCTTACCTGGCTGAAAAAAGAAGTATGAGAGGGAAAAGAACTTATGTTACTTGTGAAAATCTATTGCTAACTTACCTTTTTTACAATGTGTTTTTTGTAAAAACTGAAGGTGATAAAAAACTTGGTAGAGTTAGACACTGAAAACCTGAAAAAACAACACATAGTACACAGGAGATAAGACTGAGGCAAGGATGGGGGAAGAACAGACTGAAAACAGTAGTACAGATAGCCAGAGCTGGGGTCAGCTTGACACAAACTGAATAAATCTGCAGACATTTGTGGTGAAAGGAGAATGGGCAGCAAATGGCTCAGCTGGGTCGAGAGATTATTTACTTAAACCATGCTGTCTCCCTGTGTCCCATGGGAGCCATGTGAGGCTATTCCTGCAAATGAATCGGTATTTAGAGGGGTTTATTGCTTCTCTTTTTCCAAGTATCCATAAAGAAATGCCAGGCAATTCCCAGTGGAATCAGGCTCAGTCTCCATTTCTGGAAACCCAGCCATTTCCTACAAAGTAAGAGTACGTTTGTCCTGGTCCTTAAAAAGGAAATAAGTAAATAAATTTTGAATTGTCCTATCTAAAGTTATGAACAGGAAGCCTTCTTTAAGAAGTTAGAGAGCAAAAGGGGAATTAAAATTTAATATTACTGATGTATGTCTTGGAGCTGGTATACTGATATGTGCTTCACCTCTGCTTTCTCCACAGTGAGATGTCCCTTAAGGAATGGCTCTGGAAAAACCTCAGGATCAGTTCAGAGCCAGTTCCAACAACTGGACATATAAACTAACAGTAATTAGTCCAGGCAAAAGGTAGCTTTGGGTAAACAGATTTACATCAAATGTGGTTCTGAAACTTTAATTGGATTTCTGTTGCTTTGCCCTAATGACAGAAAACCTGCTTGCTGCTATCAGGGGAACATGAAATATCCCTGCAGGGCTGTCTGGGTGGGTGCTCTGCCCTCACTCTGATTGTTATTCCACGTGTTAGTGCTCTGAGCACTAATTGTTTGGTTGTTCATTAGCAGGAACGATGGAAAAGGACTGGGCAGATACTCTAACAAGCAATCCCAAACACATTTCCTGGTCTCCCTGGAATGAATATTTATGTATTTTGTACCAAGTAGCACAATTCTTCTCAGA
The DNA here is from genome assembly GCF_029582105.1 of Oenanthe melanoleuca. NCBI lineage: Eukaryota > Metazoa > Chordata > Aves > Passeriformes > Muscicapidae > Oenanthe > Oenanthe melanoleuca. The sequence continues at coordinate 17,289,973 of NC_079338.1, read as the reverse complement.
ACAACTGAAGGTAACCCACCTCAGAAAGCTTTAAGCTGGGTGACTGTTTTGAAAGGTGGCAGACTTTAGTTAATTAATTTTTGACACTAATTGGGTAAACTGGACTGGTCCTGTTTAGACTGTATAAAAAAAAGAACCTAAATAGAAACACCACCTCAGACTGCCTTTGCCTTTGAAGACCCTTGTTTAGAAGTTTGTCTGGTATCTTCTCCTTATTTCAGAGATATTTCTTTTTATTTACATGAAATACAACTATTGCAGTAGGAGAGATTGTGTGGCAAAACAGACTATCCAGAAAATTTAATGAGCTGGTGGTGACTTATGGACTTCATGTGAAAATGACCAAGGTTCACCTACAACTTGCTTTATATTCAGTTGGGTGTTGTAATAGTAGCATACTTATAATGTTATCAAGTATAATAAAATTATAAAGTACCTTGTGAATATTTACTGACTTCTAGAAATCCTTTGAGTGGATCTTAATGGCATACAAATGTATAGATGGGATAAAACTGTTTCAGTGTAAAACTCTCTAGCAGAAAGTATTATAGAAATTGCTAATCTTAATCCAAAATGATTAAATTTTTAGTTTGTTTGAATCCTAGTCATCTTTTAACATTCTACTTTACTTTCTTGCATTGTTTTGTCACTTCTTAAACAGAGATATTAAAGTAAATGGTGTGTGATTTTTTTGTTTTGGTTTGGTTTTTTTTTGTTTTTAATCTAAAAATGCATGTATCCTTAAACAGAAAACAAGAGCATAAAGAAAAGCAGTAATGATGTTTGGCCTTGCTGCCATCTTTCCAGCTTCCCTGAACATATCTGTCCTTCTGTGAAAGAAGTTTTGTCGTGCTGTGTCCATTTGAAATAACTTTTCACTTTTCTGGATTGAACTTTAATGAGGGGAAAATAATCTATAATAGGCTTTTTAAAAAAAAAAAACAAACAAAAAAAACACAATGAGAATTCTTGAATTCTTTGAGCTTATCTTCATAAAAGCCAGTTTTATTGTTGTAGAAGTCAGGGAATAGAGATGTTATTTCCATCAGTTTTAGTGGGAAATAAAATGGATTTGCATTCCAGTGTCAGTTGGGTGCTTTAGGAGGTCTCCCTGGGTGGGCTGTTGCTTCCCCCTGGTTTTTAATCTCTCCCTTTCTCCCGAAGTTTGCCTTCCCCTGAGCAGTCTGTCCGACCTTTCTGCTCTGCCTGCCAGAACTAATCACACTGGCATCCTTCTGCAGCGTGAAAAATCAATTCCAGCAGTGCTGGGGACTGTGGGGAGCCCCTGGGTGCAGGGATGGGTGCAGGGATGGGTCCCCCTGGGCACAGTAAATGGGTTTGTGCCTGTCCCCTCCAGGGACCAGCCTGGAGAACTCCTTCTGTCCTGCTGGGGCAGCTGCTGCAGGGTCTCAGTGTTGGTTGCTTGAGCAGCTGAGATGCTTCACTGGGGTGGGAGGGGAGGTGTTACAGCAGTTCCTGGAAATGGAAATTAAGATTTTTTTTTTTTTTTTCTTTTCCATAACCTTCCACTCCCAACTTTATTAAGCTGCAGAGGATCTTGTTTTAAAGTTATTCTGGAAGATGAGGTTGTCCAAGGAGCTGATAATGGGGAGTTTTTCATCTGAAAAAAACTTTAGGGGGGAAAATGAATCTGGGGCTCATATTGGCATCTCCAACTTAGCTTTATACATGGATAAACAAGAACTGAATCATGAATTACTGTCTCCATTGCTCAAGGGATCTGCTTCCAGAGAAACTGTTCATGGTGGCTGCTGTTCTCTTGGAGGGAGATTATCCTAAAATATTATTAGATATGTCAGCATGGAAATAATAATTGTATAGGATTTGTTTCTACAATTATTACATTTTACTTGGGCTTAGTGTGTTTATTTATTGTTTCCTTAGCAGACAGAACACTTGGAAAATGATAACCACGGCATATATTGAATGTATCACTGTTAATTAACGAAGTCTTAAACTTTGTCAGAGCTGAATAAATGATTGAAACGAGCTCCAAATTGTGTTAGGTAACTTTTGGCTAGCTTGCTTTTTAATTTGTAAACTGTCACTGGAAACATATTAATTGTTGAATGTTAAACAATCCCTGCTTCTGCCTTTTTGGGTGGTAATTTGTTATTAGTTTTTTTTTTTAGTTTTTTTGATGAGAGGTTCTGGTGACAGACTGAGTATAACTCCCACTATCAGGATTGTGGTGCAGGTGCAAATTCCCCAATTTCTTTTCAGGAACATTTGCTGGTAATTCAAGACTTGGTTGAATATTCTTGCCAATAAGTGAAGTGTTAGCAAGTCAGCAGTGCTGTGAACACACTTGGGCCCTGAAACACCCAATTGTGTGATACAGAATGCATGATTAATACAACTGCAAGGAAGGGATTCAGTCTGTCAGACCTCACTGCCAATTGCTCTGATGACAACCTGGTGCCTCTGTGCAGAAGAGTTTCTCTTACATAACACTGCAGACATTTGAAGTACAAAAACTTGGTAACAGAGCAGCTTTTAAACAAAACAAATCCTGAAGGTTTTTTTTTTTTTCTACTTTTCTAATTGTCTAATAGGATTTTTTTATTATTGTTTCCCCCCCCACCCCCAAAGAAAATATGTGAGATATATCATTCAAATTGGAAATCTCACCTGTTCTCTGGAGGATTCCTGGCATCTTTTACCTGAGAGAGGGATCTTGGGAAACACAGCAATAGTTTATTCCTTTCATTTTGTCCAAATATTAGGTGTTCTTCAGAAGGGAAGACTGAGCTGACTTTTTGCTGGATTGCTGTACAGGTTGTATTTTAGAATAGTAAATATTGCTCTCATGGAACTCAAACCAAAGTGTTTAAGCATTTTCCCTAAAAGTTTTTGTGTTATTAGGTATTTCTGTACTCTAGGTATGAAACTATCACTGACTGGCAAATTTTGCTTCCATTAGAGTCTCTACTAAGGAATCAACTCAAAGAGGAGCAGATTTCTTCTTTTGGGGTTATGTCACTGATGGTTGTTTTGTAAAGCACATATTCAAACTCTACAGAGGTGAACCTGAAGTGTTGTTTTGAGTCAGTCATAAAGGAAGGTTCAGTTCATGGAAACACTCATTGTGCATCAAGGGAAAGACAAAGCTTTGCTTTATTTAATGTGTGGGATTCAGGAACCTTGTGTGTGTGTTTAGAGGGTCAAAACCTTCCATGTTTTCAGGTGCTATCAGTAGAAATACAAGCAGTGATTCCTGGTGTAATTCTGAGTTCAGAACAGGCCATGGGAAGTTATTTTGTCAGTGTGCATGAAAAGGAGAAAGTGATTATTGAAGGCTGTGAAAAACACTCTTAGCTAGAGCAGCCAGGTGAAGCAACAAACCCAGGGCATAACACTGAGCTGTGATGGATGATTGTGGAGACAGCAGTGAGAATCCTGGGTTCTAATAACCATGGTAAGAAGGAAAAACACATAGAGGAATCTTCTCAGGGAATAAGGAATATTTTGGTCTGGGGTGTGCTGTGGCTTGCAAAATGCTCTGTTGAGAGGGGTGAGTAATAACACAGGTGTAGCAGTGTGACCATTTTGTCCTGGTCAAACCCCAGGCTGGAGCCTTTGTAAAAACACTTTAATGGGAATCCAGGCCCTGGCTGCTGACTCCAGCTGTTCAAACCCCTCCCTTGGTGTGAAACCATAAATTACAATTGGCATGGTATCTTGAAACAAGACTTGTCCAGGTTGGGAACTGGGCAGAGGAAATCTGCACTGTGCTGCTGGGTGTTGGAATTATTTGTCCATGGCCAGGGTAAGAGCAATGAGAGATTTTTGAGCTGGAAATGTAAATAATAAATAAAGGAAATAGTTTAGGAAATATTAGCATCAAACACTGGCAATAAAGCAGGAGGATGGAGAGGTGCAGGAGGAATTGGGGAGTGACAGCCCCTAGACTGAAGCAGTTGGACAGATTGCAGGGCAGGCCAGGAATTTCAGCTGCTCAGCACAAAGAAAAAGTCACCATAAACATTATAAAACCAGTATTTAAAAAAGCAGCAAACCAAGATTATCGTAGATGAAACATTTGGGGATTTTTCTAATATCTTTGCTTCAGGGCTGGATAGCCACAATTGCAACAAAATTTGATTTCTTGCAGGTATGTCAAGGTGGAAAAGGTTCTGTAGACTAAGAAAGTTTCTTCCCCCCAGATTAAATAATCACTTCTGTGTTGCAACTCTCCTCCCAGGAGGAGTCCAACACTGGTACTATTGTGTTACTTTGGTTTGTATTTAGTTTTATATCCATAAATTATCAAATGTAAGGAAAGAAATCCCAAAACAGCAGTAGATATTAATCTCTAATGCTTAATTTTCATGAAGTAATTTGAAGAGTCTGCCCTAAGTAGTAGAAGCAAAAATGCATTTTACATACCAACACTTTGAGCAGGCTAATGGTGGTACTTGTAAAAATAGCAACAGCAGTCCATTCAAAACTGCTAAAAATATCACATGGCTATTAAAGCTTAATTGTGGAGCACAAGGGGACTAAAATAACAAAGTAAAGGTCTGGCCTTGCTGCTGCCCTTGTGTGTGTGTGAGTTGTAATGGGTTTGGCAAAAGCCATCATTGCTGCAGCAGTGCATCTTTTATCAGCCTCTATTCCTCATTCTGCACTAATGTTACTAATTCTGTAACTTGTGGAATAGTTTGAGACCTGAATTCCAGCACAGCTTTTGCAGCCATGATAGTTCAGTGCATCCCCATCGACTTCTTATGTAAAAACTTTCTCTGAGTCACATCTTTGAATGCTTCTCTCAGCAGCTGTGTGCTGGAAATTCTGTTCCCAGCCAGCAGCCAGTGTAATTCACAGGATGAGGGACATGGTGAAAGTCACCAGAGCTGTAATTTTGTTGGGTCTCCTTCAGCAATTCATGTGTGCAAACTTAGGCTTTTGTTCAATTTGCTCAGACTTCAGCTTCAATTTGGGCAGGTGTGGAGTAGCAGTGTTTTATAGACAGCATGGAGCAGGTGACAATTGCAAATTATTTAATGGAGCTGTGCACCATGAGTATAAAGAAATTAGGTGGGGGTAGCTGAAGGGAAAATAGCAGCATGTAGCAGTGGTCAGCTCAGAGCAGCCTGGGGAAGGTGTAGTGCTGCAGGGAGCCTGGGAGCAGCCTGGCTCACAAACATCCCATTTTAGACATGCTTTTGCAGTGATTGTTTCTAGATAAAGAAGCTTAGTGAGCTGTTACTGTCTTGATCTGTATGCCCAGGGCTGTGATACATAATTCTCATTCCACCATTAGGCTTTCAGTGCATTTGCTTTTATTGCAGTTTTCTATTTTAAAAAACAAGTTCCTTAATTCTCTTTATTGCTGTGCTTGTTCCTGAGGTTCTATTCTGGTGCTGTGGGCTGCAGGCTCTGGCTGCAGATACCTTCACACATGAGATTTAGGGGAGCTGATTTTACCAACAATCATTAAAAATGGTGATGTTTTCTAGGCACAAGCATGTCCTCACAGGAATGCAATACAGATTGACTGCTTTAAAATATAATACAGCTACAGGTAATTGGCAAAGGGGCTTGGATGTTGTTATAGCTGGGGAATGACCCTCCCCTGTCCAGGTTTGTCAGAGTTTATCCTGTACAACAGCTGGAAGTGCTCCTCTTGCTAAGGAGTATCCATAATTATTTACAACAGACTTTTCTTTGACTTCTAAAGCAAAGCCCATATTTGAGAACTCTCATACTCCTCCATGGTTTGGGAGCTGCTGGGGCAGTGTTGGTTCCTACAATTAGATATGAATTGTAAGGCTGGTGGCAGGTGCTTTATAAATAAATAGAAATACTTATGCTAATGATTTCCCAAAATGAAGAGTTTTTCAGGATCAGAAAGGTGAAAGGACAGTTGCTTTGGCTGAGTAAAGGAGAAGCCACAGCAATTTATTTCCACTGCTGGGAATTAATAAAACCTGTCACCTTCATCCTTTCCTCTGTTCCATATCTTGTGCACCAAGCCCTTCACTCTTACAGTAGTTAATTATTCTCAAAATATTTCAAGTTCTTCTTCTCTTTGGAACTTACAAAAACTGCCACACCCCAAACCCAGTTCTTTCAGAGCAGAACTTTCCTTTGATTGCCTGAATTCTTTACTGGCTGGAATGGTGGTTGGCTGTACAGTTCCATTGCTGGGACTCAGAAGTTGCTTGAACTTGGAAAAATAAGCCTGGGTGGAAGTTTTCCACTGGGAGGTTGACTTGGGCTGTTGAGTTTGACCTTACTGTTCAGAAACTCTTAAAATGGGACTTACTGTGGATGTTAGCAAACTTGCTAAAATTTCTCAGTTTTTGCCACTCTATCAGTTTGGAGTGGCCTTGGCATGAGCTGCACAGTGGTCTCAGGGTAGAAATGGAATATATTGTTTACTGACTGCCTGGTTTGTATATTGTGTGATTTCAGCTTTGCAAGGAGATCCTTTGTAATTCCATTGTAGTTTTCACAGGAGTGGTTGCAAGATTTTTTCTTTTATTTGCCCTCTTGGAAATCTAATGTGAAGTATAAGCACACCTGATAATTACAGTAGTATCACATAAAATGAAAAACCACAACTCACCACAGGCAATAAGAAATCATCACTGCTTTCAAGAAAGAAAGGTGATTGTTAGTTTTAACCAGAAGAAGCAAAAGATGAAAGGTGGGGAACAGGAAATGTGATTACAGTACATTTAGATAGATATTTAATTTAGATTGAACATTTCTAAAAAGGCAGAATTGAAATAGGTTCTGCAGGCTAAGCCAGTAACATTATTTCTTAAAATATTTCCTTGGAAACTTTAATTATAAAATGAGTTTGTATATAATTTCCTGTGCAAGAGTGCCCTATATAAATGTGTTTACTCTTGCACTAAAAAGAGAATGTTTAAATTTTCTCAGACTCCTTTTTAAAACCAGAATGGATTAGCATTGTGTGACTTTATTTGAGCTTCCATAAAACATCTGGGGGAAAAAATGGAATTGCTGGAAGATTGATTTACATTGTTCCAACTCTTGCACTTGTGTGTAATTTGCTGCTAAGAGTTCCATTGTGATCTGAGCACTGGTGTAATGTAAACTGTCACCAGTGACATTTCTGTGCCCTGACAGCTTTTTTCTAGTGTGTGGGTAATTGTAAATTAGGCTAATAGACTTTTTAGCAGGAATGAAGAGACCTCTCATTCACCTTGTTGTTGAACGCTTGCTAAATCCATGTGTACAGCAATTACTCATTTTGTTTAAATATGTAATATTTTAGCCTTAATGTTGCACTTGTCACTGTCAATAAGTAATTATGTAGCTTTAGATTACTGGAGTGTCATGTTGCCTCTTTCTCTTGTTTGTTTCTTTTTTCTCCTTCCTAATATTTTCTTAAGTGAAATCTTACCAGACATACTATGCAGTGACTTCTGCAACCTTTCTGTGAAAGCATGTTCCATTTTTAATGCATTAGTCAACATAATTCACTGTTTAGGTCTTTAACTATGCTATGCTTTGTAAAAGCAAGTAATCTGTGATTGCACTGGGTGTTTTCTGCTGTTTCTGTGAGAGCCTCACCATCATCCTCAGAGATGTTGTGTTAGCAAGAGTCATTAACAAATGGCATAATCACCTCAGTAAGAAAGGCAGTGGTCTCTGGGGTTTCTAACACATCAATAACACTTAAATGTAGCAAAAAAACAAATAAAATATGGTGTAAACTCTGCAGTTGTTAAAGGTGCTCTGGATTTTTTTAGGTGTAGCTGCAAGTCTGTTACATGTCTTGTTCTGGTATGTGGTTTTAGGGCTCAGGTGGTGAGAAGAGGGTAAATATCAGATGTTTGTGTGCAGGAATGGTCACAGGGTGCTGCTGGTCCAGACCAGTTGTGCTCTGTGTCTTGGGAAATGCATGGAAGTCACATTCTGTATTTCCCTTACACAAGACTCCAACCTGAACAAGTTTTCTGAAAGAGTTGCTTGAGCCATTCTTGTGAAATTCTCCTTCAGCACCAGATGAGATGCAGAAATCTTCCAGTTTTATTCTTTGGAATAGTTTGTAAATATGAAATACCTTCCAATGGCCATCATAAATGATTATAATAGACTTGTAGAAGGAAGAAAATCGGTGCCAAGCAGCCTTGAACACCCCACTAGCCATGCACTTAAGCCTCTTCTCCTAAGAAATTGGAGCTCTGCAGTAGAAAGCATGTTTCAGAGGAATCTCAGTGACTGCATTACTCCAGCACCATGGGATGCTCTCAGACAATCAAGAATACTTTTTGCACAGTCAGTCCAGGGGCTGGAAAGCAGATGCATTATCTGGTTCCTGTTGATGGGAACCAGGAGGAGAATAATCTGCCAAGATTTATCCAGGAAGCAAATGGAAGATGCACAGATAAGGAGGGCAAACACTGCACAGTTTGCCCCTCCTGCCTGTGCCTCTGCAGCCTGAGCTGCACAGATGGTTCCTGATGAATTGTGCTGTGTGACATGGACACGAGTCTGGGAAAGGAGCAGCTCCACAGCCATTATGGGCCAGGGAGAAAACATTGCTGTGCAGGGCTGCTCCTGTCCAGACTTAATCAGAACTAATTAAACAGATAATGGGGTTTGTCTGTGGAACAAGTATTAGTTAATGGCATCGAGCAGGGAAGGCTCCAAAGAGCCTTTCTAAGAAGAGGTAATTAGAGGCTCAGTCCTTGGGTTTTCTTTTGTTTTGTTTTCCTCATATCTTTTCATCTCCACCCCCTCATTTTAGAAAACAAGAAGTATTTCCAAAGCAGGAAAACACGGAGTTTTCTTGCCCCAACTTAACAAATAGAGGTGACTTGTAGAAATCTTAGTGCTGGACCCATCCTGGGCTCAGAGAGGGAACTCAGTGTTTGCTGGGTTGCACCTGCACCTCTGCTGGGCTCAGCCAAAAACTTAAATACAAGGAGGAAAGAATGGTCCAGAGAGGGAGCAGAATATTTATATAATGAAAAAAGGCTGAAACATATTGTAGGCTTTAATTAAGCCTCCAGAAACATTGTGTCAGAGGAGAGTAGACAGCAACATGAACTGAGCACTGATCTACTATTCAGGGATCATAACCTTGGTCTAATTACATTATTAGTATATAAATTATTGAATGAATTATTTATTTAAAATTAATATTACAGATATTAGTTGTCATTAATAACGTGGAGGTGCCTTTTTGTCACAGAAGAATGGATTAGCATTATAATTACTGCATGAAAAATAGATATTGATGAAAAATTGCTGTTTGAGACATCACTGGCTTTATATTATGTATTTTTTTTTTTCTATTCCCTTTTCTCTGTCCATTATTCTGTATTTCTAATGATTGTCTTTGAGAAGAGCTGTTGATTTGGTAACTTATCAGCTGGTATATTGATATAAGATATGAATACAGGTGCTTGGTCACTTCTGGAAGGTGAAATAAAAGAAACTCTGCAATGTTAATAAACTAAATTGCAAGTATTATAGCTACAGTTTTTTGAGCATTTGCTGAATCCTGGTCTCAGATAAATGATTTTCTGTTTGTTTTCTTCCTTTGAATTTTTTCCCCTTTATCATAAAAGTGAGAAGAATCAGCAGTGTAATTAAAGCCATGATACACAGTGCAAAAAACTGGAGGTGTTGACATTTTTACTTTAATTGCTGCCTGCCAACATTTGGACACTGTCTGACTCCTGCACACTCACTAACCAGACAACTCAACACACAAAGGTTTCTCAGCCTGAGATCCTCAGAACAAGTGTTGTCTTCATTGTGCTATGTGTGCAGAGATGTTAAACACCCTGTTTGTGAGTGACCTCCTGCAAGTGCTCAGTAAAATCTGTGGTTAAAACTCCCTGAGGAGGGGCCCTGCAGACTGGCTTGGGGCTAGAAAGGTTTTCTGTGCTTGAATCAAAGAATCCTGATGGGTCTTTGGTTAGATAAACATTTGGGCTTTGACAGCAAAGTTGTAACAACTATGTTCTATAAAATTATTTTAGTGAAAGAAGCTCAGATGTGTTTCTATGAGTGGTTTATACACTGATCAGTTTATTTGGTTTTTTCCTTGTTTGCTTTATTCTCTGTGTGGGTGCCCTTCCAGTTTCTCTCTGTTCAGGAGAGCCTGAGCCAGGCTGCATTTCCCTGCTCTCTAACTTTGCTTTCCTTATCCTTCATGCATTATGTACCTCACTCAGGTTTTTGTGAGTGTGGGTTTCTTTTTTAGTTCTACTGACAATAAGCAGTCATGTTGCTGCTAACTCTGGGTTCTATGCAAATGACTCCAATTAATTAATATTTTCCAGCTTTATCACCAGAAGAAGAAAATAACAGGAACCTACTCTGCCTTTTGTGGGAGGCTGCTGTTCTTAGGACAACTGTTTTATGAAACCACTAAATTAAGGAGTTGCACCCTTTAAAATAAGGTTTTTGTGGCTGGATCCTAGTCCTAAAGAATTTCTAGCTATGTAGCTGGAAAGTACTATAGAAGTTTGTTAGGGCTGGGTAAAGTGATACTGTCTAGAAATTTAAGAAAAAAAATCTGAGAAGTTGAAAACTAGTTTTAATTTCACCAAGTTGTTTTGATCATTCACAAGCAAACTGTGAATGCTGAAGTTACTTCATGGATTGAGCTTTCTTTGTGCTGAAGTCTAATTCTGCTTCAGGGAAGATATTTTTTGTGTACACCAGAACATCATCTTTCACTGGGCAGATGTTTTTGTATTGAATTCAGCAGTAGAATATCTCTGAATGCAATTGAGTAAGAGTGATCAAGCACTCTAGAAAGTATTTTGAGAAAAATACCATAAAGTGTAAATAGTTGCAGGAAGAAGTAGAAGCAGTCATTATTTGCTGGAAATCCATTTCTGCCCAATATTTGACTAGGCAAGCTGGTTTTGGAATTTCTCTTAGATTGTAGCAATTCAGTGGCAAGCCACAAAATGCATCTACAAACCAAAATACTTGCAAACAAATGCTTCAGTGTTAATCACAGCAGAAGGCAATTATCTGTACTGCTCTTTGGGGAAAGTGGAGATTTGGTTATCTGAAGAGCACTCTGATACTGAGGTGCAGCAGAAATTGCTTTTTTATTTCCTGAAGGAAAGTTTTATCTGAACAATCTGAACCCAAAAATTGTGCACAATGATGTATTGAGAATTCTTCCTTGTGTTTGAGAGCTGAGTTTGGCTGCTATGGTTAATAACATTTAGACATTTCACTCTGAGGTCACAGGAAATTTTGTACATGATGCTTCTGTCCATACAACCTTTTTCCTCCATCTTGGACATGTGGATTTTTCTACTTGTTTATATATAGATTTGTTTCCCAGAATGCCGTGTGTGGTAAATTTAGGCTTTACTCTCAAAATAAAATATGTGTTTTCTTTCAGCAGCCTCCAGGAAAAGTTTCTCCCTTGCCATTTATCAGGTTTGCAGGTCAGACCTTAGGCTGGAGGAGGAAGAGGGAAATTCCTTCTCTCAGTGTGATGCTACAGATGGCACAAACCTCTCTCCAGCACAAGCTGAGCCAGTGACACTTCCAAGCTCCTTTCCACTTCCAGCCCTTTCTCAAGAGGGGGATGCAAAGTGCAGCAGCAGCACAGGGCCCAGGGATGTGCTGGCACAGGTGCCAGTAGGTGAATTGTGTAACCCCCAGAGATTTCTGTAACAAAGGTAGAAAAACTTCAAAACTTTGAGTGTCCCTGAACCATTGAGCTGTATCTGGTAAGTCAGTGGAACCTGCAGAGCCAGCAGTATTCAAATGGATCACAGCATGTACAACTGTTGTTTTTTTTGTTTTGTTTTGTTTTTGCCTCCTCACTGCTTATTTTTTTTCTCTCTGTGCAGTGTGTGAATTCAGCTCTTCCCCAGGGAAATAGCCAGAGCTGGTGTTGGGCTGTGGGGATTTCTCTTTCCACTCATGCTCTGGGGCAATCCTTTAAAACACAAGAACTGCACTTGATGTTTCTTGCTGCCTGAACAATTTTGAGCTGTTAATCTCTTCTGTTTATGACACTTTAGTGACCTCTGTGCTAGATGATGTTCTTTATTTTATTCTTTCACTTTAATTTCTTTTCTGTTTGGCATGAACACTTTATGGACAACCTCATTCCACTGATTGACAGATGACTGTCCAAATCATCAGGAAATCATACCTGTTTAATTGCACTGATATGTATGTGTTTTATTACAAAGTGGAGCAGTATTTTGCTGTTTCAGACAGGAGTCTGCCATCAGCACACCCCAGAGTCTGGCACTGAGGTCAGTTCAGCATATTCCAGAACCTGATTGCCTCTGTGAGAAATGTTGATTGAAATTTTTGCAATTAAGCAGGCAAAGGAAGAAAAGCCAGATTTAGCTCACAGTTGCTAAGAATGTTGTAACTCTGGAGCTTGATCTCCTGCAAGGAAGCAGAGCTGTTCCACCCATTCTCTGTTCCACTATTCATCTGTATTTGCTTCCACATTTTAGCTGCTTTTAAGTGCTGAAAGTGAATTGTTCCACTTTAGAGTATTTTGCCTTTCATAACTATTGTTTGTTTTAGTAAAGTGAGGCAGACTAAATTTTCTGTTAAGTGTTTTGATTTCTGTACACTGCTTGCAACTCAAACAGAAAATCAGTTGTTGAATGCAATTTGCTCTCAACCAAAACGGGAGTGCCTTTGTATTCTGTCTTTGCATGGTGCCAGGAGGGGGATAAAGGAAAATGCCAGTTATGTGGTTATTGGAAGTTCTTTTTTCATGCTGTTAGCATTGACTGAGTGTGCATTTTGGGGTGTGTTGGGTTTAAGTTTGTTTTATTGCCTGTTCTTTTTAAAGCCAGTTATTTTTAAACTAGATTATATAATACTGTTTCAGTGTTTTCTAAACTTGAATAAAACTTCTCTTTAGAGTTAGCAGTTTTTACAAGAAACTTTTACAGTTAGTGAAATAATTGTGAGCAGTTTCCTTGGGAGCTTTGTGTTGGATTTTTTTTTTTTTTTTTTTTTTTTTTTTTTTTTTTTTTGTTTGGTTGGTGTTTTTTTTGTTTGTTTTTTGTGCAGTGGCCTTTGCTGTAACTGCTGTCCAAGGAGATCCTGTTTGCCCTGCTGGTGCAATGGTTTCTGTAAAAACACCTGGGGGAGGCAGAAACCCTGTTGGGAGGAACTTAGCTAACACTTGAGTGTCTTCAGCCACGGAGCAGCATCACTCCAAAATCCATCAAGGTCTGTACAGCTGGGTCTCTCCAGCTTGCCCGAGGGCAAATCAACAGTCCTAGTGCTGATGTACATCTGTTAAGGGCTGTGAGAACAGCAGAGGCTGCAAAACTCTGTGGCTGAAACACCAAATGATGATTATTCCTGTAATGTGCCTTGTGACTCTTTGGAAGCTGTCAAAAAAACCCCATGAATGATGCAGCACGTTAATCTGCTTCAGCAAAATGTTGTGTGCAACCCAGTGTGTGTGGGGGAAGATAAATGAGAAATGTGTGTGAAGGTTGGAGGGAGAGATCCCACAGAAAGATGTGAGGAAGAACAGAGGGGAAGGGGGACGTGGGAGTGGACTGAGGGTTGGAATGTGGGTGAACAGCAGCTCAAAACTAACCCAAGATGGGAAAGTTATAAATGAAAAAAAAGTACAGGGAAAATTAAAGAATGTCATGGTATCTGTTCACTAAGAGTACAGACAGGCTGATTCCAGTGTTTTATCTAAAATAGCAAATATTCCACTTGAATGGGAAGTGTCACCCTTGAGCTTGTGCTGCCAATCTTTGCATCTCCCCTTGTGCCATATTAGCAATACCTGAACACAAACACCTCACTGTGTCCTCTTCTAGCAGCCCAAACACAAAAGAGTTTTGGTTTCAGCAATTTTCTGTCTGTTCCAAAGCTGCTGGTGCTTTCCCACAGCAAGGAGCTCAAGTTTACAGAAAACTGTCACTCAAAGATGGGTAGAAAGAGCTCTGGGGGATTTCTGTGGGGATTTCTCAGGTCTGGGCTAAAAATCCACAATGCTCCAGAAAACAGGCACCAAGGTTGTGTTTTTACATTTTAGCCTGGTTCTTTGTAGATGCAGTTTTCATTTTTCAAAATGGAGAAAAAAGTATTTTTTGTTGGTTTGTTCCCACCTCCCCCTGCCCCATTCAATCACAGAATTGACATGCAAACATGTCTGTGATGACTGAAATGTTTTAGTGGGTGGAAGACCTCCAGGATTCCAACCCATAATTAGTGAGAGTTTTCTTTTTTTTTTTTTTCCCCCCTGTGATCTATTCTGCCTGTTTTTCTAGGAGTTAATTTCTTCTGTAGGCAATCAAGAATATTTAATTTTGATGAAATATATTACTCCAGCTGTAAAAGTGTATTGTGGTCTCAGTGCACATCGTGGTTCAAGAAACAATTATGTTTCATTTGGTTCATTCTTTTTATCACAATAGACTTTGATGTGCACAAGTGTAGAACACTTGATAGCTGAGCAGCCATAGGATACTGGGTTCATCCAGATCAATTGCTAATGTTTTCCTGTTAAATCAGGAATCTTGCTGGGCTCACTATAAATGCTCCTGTAGAAGGAAATTTCCTTCTGCTCTATGTGAAGTTAGGTAACATTTCAATTTGCACTTGGCACAGCTTCTGACTTGATGAGGATTCCTTACACATCCCAGCTTTACTGTACATTGCTATAATTAAGGCAGTTCTGATTATAAAACTGGGATCCATATTGAAATGGTATCCAGATTTCTAGATTTCCTGGAATCACAGCAAATGCATATCCAGCTAAAATAACTCAAGTTGAACTGCCAGCCTGGAGAAGCAGAGACAGTATTTTCAAAGATTAATGCAAGATATTCAAGATGGTTTTGTTCTTCTCATGTTTGGCCAGCGTGACCTTTTCAGTGGTTTGCAAGGATCCCTTTTGGCTTTGAATCTGAGGCAGTGGCAGCTTTGTGAAGGAGGAGAGGGAGGACACAAAACTTGGAGCCTCTGAAGATGCAGCAGCTCTCTCTTAGCCACTGCTCACTGGACTGCTCACTCTGCTGCTTCTCCACGCTCCTGCAGCTCCTGCTCCCTGCTGGGTTACATAATGAACGTTCTCTGAACTCCCACACTTTCCACATGCCTTCCCACATGGCCCCTTTCTTCTGCTAAAAAGGGATGGAAGAATTGTAACTCACTTGTGAAAAAGCTTTGCACGATGCTGCTGAATCACAGCTCGAAATAGGAATGGATCTTTCAATTTCTCTTTAAAAAGCAAAACAAAAAAACAAACAGACAAAAAAAAACCAAAAAAAAAAAAACACAAAGAAACAAACAAAAAAATGCAGCCTGAAATCAAACTGCAACACACACACACAAACCTCTCCCAGCCTCCATAAAAAGGACAAGACATTGTGGAATGGTGAAACCACACTGAATAATCTCCTAATTCTTGCAGCACCATATAAAATAAAGCTTGTAGGCTAAGTTCCATTCTAATAACCAAGATCTGTGACATGATTCCCATGGCTACCAATGGCCAAACAGTGCTGGTACTTGCAAATCAGGAAAATGTGTGAACATTCATTTTTACAGTCAATCTAATATTGAAAGCAGGACAATTTCAGATGACTTATTCCTCTCTGCATGGTTTACAGCTAGGCCTGAATGAAGAGGGTGAAACCCATTTGCAAGGGACTTTACTGCCCAGTTTCCAGTAGCTCTCATTTGAAAATTGCCTTGGTCTTCTGAAGACCCCCAGCATCTTTATATTGCTGGGAATCAAGGCACAGCAGTCTGACAGGAGAGTGTTTTATCACTAATTCCAAATATACTCAGAAAAGCAGTGCAAATTCACATTTGAACTGACTCTCAGAGTGTGAAAGCTTATTAGAGCATGATTAAAGTGTAACAGGACCTTGCCAGACTAGAGGTGGAACCTGTAACCTTTATTTGATGGTTATTAATTTGCCAGGTGGTATCAAAGTCTTTGGTGTCAAAAGCATCATTTTATTCCATAATTTTTCCAATTATAGAAAAGCCTAATAACAGGAGCTATTTTTTGAGGATCTTCTAGGGAAAACTGGCATGTGAGAGAAATGGAATTTGGAAAGCATCCCATGGAGGTTCTTGCAGGTTCCAGCAGCCTTGTTTGCTGCCCTTGCCCAAGAACTCTTTGTGCATTTTGGGAGTTAGAGTTGCCATTTTTTGAACTGAATTCCTTCTGTTTTTCCCCTTCCTAGCTCTGAAAATCTTTAGGAAAAGTTCTTTATATTTTTGTCCTGTTTTCAAGGTATTTTGAGGGGCTTTGCATAGATCTGTTCTACTGCTTGTAACTTTCTCAATGTTCACCCCATGTTGATTTTCTTTTTTAATATTAAAGCTTTCATTTAGTCTGTCACATTTGGCATCTGAATGTGTGTGGAGGAAAGGGGGCCTTTAAATCACCCAGAACACCCTTGTTTACAAACTGTTTTATTTGCTAGCTTGTGTGCCATATGCAAAAAAATAACTACAACATCTGAATCCCTCCTTCATAGGCAGGCAAGGATTGCATCTCTGATTTTCCTTCAGGTGATTGACATATGTGACACTGGGGATTTCTTCTTTAATTCTGGTTGTTAGTGATGTTCTTTTTTTAGTACTTCAAGGGGCTTTGGTTGTGGCCTGTTTGTTTTGGGTTTTTTTTGGTTCATTCTTTGTTTTGTTTTCTTTGTTTTGATGTTTCGCTTTTTGGGGTTTTTTTTGTTTTTGTTTTTGTTTTTTTTTTTAATTTGTTTTTGTTGGTTTTTGGTTTTGCTTTTGGGTGTTTTTTTTTTTTTGTCTCTACATTATGTCCTATTATTTTCATTGAGAGTTGTTCATAGTTTAGAGTTAAAAGCAGGGTGACAGAGTCACCCCCTGGCTACAGCTTAACGAGTTTCCTCCAAAGCAGAGTCCAATTATCCCCTGTGTTTGTTATCAGCCACAATGAGAGGATGCCAAGGGGAGGAGGCACTGCTGATGTGCTGTGCCTTTATCCCAGCCCCACACTGCTGAGCACTGGTGGGATGGGGAGAGCACCTGAAGGGTAAAATGAGAAACTCGTGGGCTGAGATAAAGGCAGTTTGCTAAGAAAAGCCAAAGCTGTGCTTGAGAGGAGAGAGAACAAGGAAATCATTCCCTCCTTCCCCTGGCACCCCAGCAGAGCAGGGCTCCATCACTCGGGTGGTGTTTGGGAAGAGAAGTGCCCTCAGTCCTCCCTCCCTCCTTCCCCAGCTCTCTGCTGTCCCCTGGGTCACTCAGGGTCACCTGTCCTGGCTCTGTCCCCTCCCAGCTCACTGAGGTTTTGGCTCTGTGCAAGTGCTGCTCACTGATAACAAAAACATCCCTGTGTTATCAACACTGATCCAAAACTCTGCCTTGTGCCAGTCAATGTGGGAAAAGGTGGCCTTTATCTCAATATGCCATCAGGGGTGAGACTAGAAGCATCAAAAATATGTGAGGGATTTTTTTTTTTTTAAATTTAAGTTTTCCTCTAACCTAAGTTTGTGTGGGGTTGTGTGTTTTGTTTTGTTCCTATAAAAATCCCTATTTATGTGTCACACTAAGACAATGTTTTGCACCAGTTGTCTTTCTGTAAAGTTCTATGACATTCTACAGCACTACCAAAAGCATGAAAATGATCTAGAAAATTTTCATTTTGAGACTTCATTGTTCTATTAATTTATTTCCTTCCTAATTCACAGATGGCCCCAAAGTTTTCCTAGAAATACACAGAACGTGGTGGCCTCTTGATTCCTTGCTGGGTGCTTATTTCCTTAGAGTCAGAATCCTGGTTTCACTTGAACACAAAGTATTTTCTCTATTGTTTCAGGGCACTCTCAGCCCTAGGAAATCAGAGTTTTTGTGGGCAGGCTGAATCCTGGCTAGCCCACAGATCCAGCAGCAGCATCCTGCTGGGCAAGGTGCTGGGTTTTCCTTCTGGGTGTTTCCTGCTCTGCACACAAACCAGAGAAAGCTGCAGTAAGTAATAGGCAATTCCTAAACTTGTTAGCAGCAGCAGAAATTAAATTCCAGCCTGTCATTTGCAGTAGGCACAGCTCTGTGCTCTGCTCTGTGGCTCCCTGAGCTGGGAGTGCTGCTGGGTCACCTCCATCTCTGGTGGCACTGAGCTCCTGCTGCTGTCACAGGTCCCTGTGTCCCACTCTCACAATGTGGGAAGCAGGTCCTGTGAGATCAGTGTGGGCTGAGCATCTGCTCAGGTGTGGGGGAAGGCTTGGCAGGGAAGGTGGAGCACCCCAAATCCTCCAGCAGGAGCTTCAGCATCACTGGCTCAGAGCTGCTGCCAGTGAACGAGGAGCTTTTACAGGATCTGAAACCACAGCCCTGAGTGTCTCCTCTGCCAAACGAGATATTTTAGTCACTGTCTTGTCTCATTATCTCAGAAAACTCCTTGTACAGAGTGATGCCACCCATCTGGACTAATCTGATGTGCTGAAGTGCTGAGATCTTGCTCCTCAGCACCAATCCTGTGTTTTAAATCTCAGAACAGAGCACTATTATTGGAGCTGCTCACTGGGATAACCAATTCTGTATGTGTCTAGAGTCCCTTAAAGAAGGGAATATGCTAATGCTTGGAGACCACTTTTGTTGCAATAAAAGGGAGTTGAGAACATATTTGCACATTTTTTGCATAATTTTGTTGAAATGAAACCTAGAGTGGTATGAACTAGATTTTCAAGTGTCTGCAAGGAAGGACAAATAGGAGAATTTTTAAGACACAAACGTGTTAGGAGTGTGAGGTGGTGTAAGTTTATAAGGGCCCTGGTTTTCTGTGCTAGTTTCTGTGGGGTTTTGAAGGAATAAAAAGTGGACACTTTTAAATATCCCTTCCCCCTCTATCTCTGTGTTTGATATCAAGCCTTTCCAGGCTCTTCACACAGTGTTAAGACTGGTATTGTGCTGTACCTGTGTAATGTGCTGCATCAGAAAAATAAATAGATATATTTTTAATTTTTAGGTTAATATTTTTCCCTTTTTTCATCTGCACAGTTATGGTACCTTATGGACCCTCCATGACTAAAGGTTACAAAAATTCTGCCTCTTTTCATGCCTTTCTCATGTGTCAGTAAAAACCACTGAATGAATGGTACTGTGAAGTTGTGGCAAAATACAATAAAGCAGTCAGTATCATGATAGAAATTTTCATCTCTGTGCTTAACTAATCCATTTCACACTGAGAAATAGTTTTCCCTTAGTCCATGAGCACTTCATGGGGTTTTTAACCTACTTTCAGGTGGAGGACAGGCTTAGCCTGCCTGCATTGCTGTGCTTTGGGAAGCTGGGAGCTGTGCTCTCAGATCAGATCAAACCAGACCATGTGGCCCTTGGCCCCTCTGCCCACTCCAGCACAGGGGCAGCAGCTGGCCCCAGGGGATTTTGCTCTCTGCCCACTGATACTCTCATGTTAATGACTGGAGAGCCCTAAAATAAAGATTTAATGCTGCAAAGCTCTGAAGTTGTTGTGCTTCCTCCCTGTCAAGGTGCAAAGCTCTCCATCACAAAGGTGAAAGGTGTGGAGTCAATGCTAATGTATGGTTCATATGTTGATATGTAGTTAAAACTATGGACAGTCTACAGAAGTAATCATAATTTTATTATGGACTGTCAGGACACAACATAAAGAAAAAGCCCAGGCTGTTTCTTTTACCCTCAGCCTGCTGAAATCATTAATGGGTGTCTTATTGAAATCTGATTGGTGTTTTTTTCTGTCTTACAACAATCCAACTAAAGAGTCCCAAATTTTATTGTTACATTTGATACATTCCAGGGGGAGAACAGAGATGGAAGCAAAACTGAAACATGAGGGGCACTGAACCTTCTGATGGGGAAATTGTGCAGCTGCACTCAGGGAGGTTTTTAAATATTGTGTATTCTATAGTAATGCCTTTAATAGTGACTTCAGGTTTTTTTTTTTTTTTTAATAATCCTTTTTTTTTCTTTTCATAGTTGCCTTTTGAGAATCTTCTGACTTAACACTTGCACCTCTAAGCTGGGTGCACTAAACCTTGCAAAACAAATTGAGGCTTCAGGCATCGACCCAAACCAAGTGGGAACCTCTATGCCTCTCAAGGATGGAATCAGAATGTCAACCAGCAATGGGGACTCCCTCCTTGTGCCAAAGGAATTCTGATTTATTTATTTTTATTGTGACAGGCTGTCAAGGCAGCTCTCAGTGCCCTGCCCTCCCTGAGGGATCCCAGGAGCTTCCCCAGGTGACTGAGCTCACACCCAGCTTGGCTCTGGGCTGGTCACTTGGTGTTCAGCTCCAGCTTCATCAGACTTTACTGCTGCCTCTAAGAGAGAAAATTGTTTGTTGTTTTCTGCACAAATAGGATGTAGTCAGCTGTTACCTGTGTGAATCTCAAACTGATTTCCTCTCACTCTCAGCACTGTGCTTTTGTAAATCCTGAGTTATGCCAGTAGTGTGGAAGCACCAGGAGAACAGCTAACTTGGGCAGGAGTGCTAGAACTTAATAAATCTAAGAATATTCTGGATTAATGATCCAGAGAGATAGTGATGTTGGTTGGTAATCTTTAGTGTGCCTAAATTACTAATTTTAGAATTATCATGCTATTCTAGTCAGGTACTTTAAAACTTAAACCACTTTACTCACTCTAAAAGTTTTTACAACCCCTGCAAGATCCTCCTGCCTGCTGCCATTAATCCCATGATAGAATTCAAACTTTTCTTTTTTCCCCTATCCAACACTTTGTATGGAAGTTATGAAGCCATTTAGCAAGTAATTGATTAAGGAAATGTCAGGTTTTACATGCATTGTCAGCTGATTTTAGATGTACCAGCAAAATCTATCAAAGGTGACAGTGGAAGGAAAAGGTGTTTTGTTAGAGACAGGTGTCCTGTGGGGAGGGGAGGTACTGCTAAAAATGTCTCTAAAATTACTGCTGAAAGTGTCTCTTTTTAGACTTCAAATGCTGTAGGACAGGCTCCAGTTTTACAAACTCTGTGGTGCTGCTGAACCTCGGTATAACAAAACTGTTACAACTTTCTCAAGGCTAGACAGAAAAAAAGTGAGTGGTTCCTTTGCACAGCATAATGGTCTGCTGATGACTTTTTTTTTTATTTTTAATGGGGATCTTGGAATAAGCAAAACCAATTTTTGTCTCCAGTAGCTATCTGAGCACTTGCAGGAAAACATATCTTGTAGTTATACACAAACACTATTTTAAAAACTACATTAGCCTTACAAGAGAAAATAGCATTTGTAATTGTTATCTCTTACAGAGCATATGGAGAAGCACAGCATCTTGCAGGATTATTGTTACACAGTACATAAATGTGAATTTCTTTGTGATCTTTTGAACACAGACTATTACAGAAGTGTCAAAGGTGCTGCTGCTCCAAGGCTTTTCCCAGCAGATAAATGCATCCTGCCTGCCCTCCAGCCTCAGCATTTCCAAGAGCTCAGTGCATCTGTGTGTGTGTAATTCCCCCTCACTAGGGGCAAGTTCCAGAGCACAGATCTCTGCTCTGGGACCATCCAGGAGCAGAATCTCCATCCCAAATCCTGCTGCTGCCCTGTCACTCGGGGCTGGTGGCAGCTGAGCAGCAGTGACAGAGCACAGGGGGTGCTGCTGTCACCTCCCTGCCCTGGCAGTGTCCTTGGCTGTCCCTGCTGCAGGTCCCTGTCCCTGCAGGATGCTGATGGACCATCCCAGCCCTGAGCCCTCTCTGTGGCTCCTGGAGCTGTGTTGGAGGTACCAGGCTCCCTTTTGGGAGAGCACAGAGCAGCTGTTGTGAGCTGCTCCAAGCTTTGCCAGAATCTCACTCTCCAAATCCGTTTTCCCCCTCCCAAATGGGTTCTGTAAGGAGTTCATCTTGTCTGTTCTTCCCTCTTCTCTGAGAGCAGAGTGAGATGTGCTGTCTCCCAGTGAAACCTCAGCTCTTATTTCACATCCTCAGATGGACAAAGCAGAATCTGGGGCTTGGGCAAGGCAGGAAATTGTCATCTTGAGTGAGCCCCATTCTTATTGTCTCCAGACTGTGCTTTCTGATCAAGAATATTTGTGCTTTGTCCACCTGTGGTTTCTGACTGTCCCAGAGCTGGTGATGCTGTGTCTGTGCTGGCAGATCCACTGCCCAGAGCAGCTGTGGATGTGCAGAAATGTTCTCACAGGGTGGGAAGCTCCTCGTTGGTGTTTCCTCAGACATTTCTAAGGGAGGAACAAGGAACTCTGTTTCCTTCACTGATTCCCCCTGCTGCTTTCTGGATTTCAACCCTACTAAAACCCATCTCTGTGCAGATTTTTGGGTGTCAGTTTCTAGCCAAGGCTGTCATGGCACTCACATCTGGAACTTGGAGCTGAGCTCTGAAAGTCTGGCAAGTTTTATAAACCAGCTTTGCAGACCTGTGAAGTTTTTCTTGGCTAAGATGCATTTTCTTCCATGTGAGAGAGAGGAGGCTGCCTCCTCCAGTCTTTTTTTTTTTTTTTTTCTTTCCTCTTAGATGAGACTGAAGAACTGAGTAAATGACAGATTTCAAAGTGATTTTAAGGCCTTATTTCTTTACATTTATTCTGTTTTGGATTTCACTTGGAGTTGGTTCTCAGCTTTGCAATGCCTGTGTTAGGATGCTGCTGTACTGGAATTTTGTAGGAAGAGTCTAAAGAAGCTTCAAAGGAGTAATTAGGTGAAAGAGATCATTTTAGAGAGACCATTGTGGATCAGAGGATTTTATATTTCCCCCAAATATTCTCAACTTCTAATATTTTAATGGGGAAAAATGATGATAAATAGAGGAAAACTTGAATGCCTAACTATTTAATAAAATAGCAGCAATCTATGAAGATGTTAATCTCTGCCTAAGGAAGGCCTAATCCAAATAATTTATTAAAGTTAGGTCTCATTATTACTTCCTCCTTCATTGCTCCCAATAAATTATTTGCCTTATAAGAAGGCATTGGTGGAACTTCTTACTTCTAAGTTAAGTAAAACTTATTAAAAAAGCCTTTTTCTCATGCTCCTGCTGTTTAACAATGCATGTCTTTATCAATAATCAAAAAGTTTTCCTTGAGATATGGGCTGTATATTATTTCTTGTAAATTTTAGAGAAAAAATGAGAAGTGCAAAATAACTGTTTAGCAGAGCATGGAGGGTTTGTTTCTTCACTGAATTATTTTATTAGAAGCTGTAGTGTTTACTGCATATATTGTCTGTGTTTCTTCAAATCAGCCTTGAAAGTTCCAATATTCCCCATTTTCCATTTTAGTCTTGAGTTTACATTTTAAAATCCCTGTTCTACTTGCCTGCTGTAAAACTCTGTCTGTGTGTTTAAAGTGCAACGTGTTTCAATGTCGGATATTTCAGCCTGAAATTTCATTTAACAATTAGCATTTTCTAATGCTATTTTCTAACTGCAGGAGCCAGGCAGTCAGCCTGTCTGACTTGCAGCGACAATTTTCAAGACTAATGAAGCCAATTATAATGTCAGTGTAAAACAAATTTAAAGCAAAAAGTCTCTAGATCCTTTATGAAAGTTAATAAGCATTGATTACATTTTACTGTTTTTGTTTTAGTTATCCATGTGCATTTGTCAGTAAACTCTGATTTTTTTTTCTTTAATGTTTTTGCTGGTTCATACTGTAGAAATAGGCTAAAGATTGTGTTGGCATTCACTAAAAAAAAAAAAACAAAACAAAAAAAATTATCCCAATTTTTTTTTCTGTCAGTGACCAGAACATGTTGGCTGCAGAGACATGTCATAAAAAGGGATATTAGAATTTTAAAAGGAAATTTTAAAGTAAAATAATTTGAAAAATCTAGCAAGCCACTGCTTAACAAAGTGAATCTTGAGTGAAAGAAGTGAATGAGATTAAGTTGCTAGATTAAGGAATATGAAATGAATTTTAATTTACTGCATGAAATTCTAAAAGGTTTTGCAACAGAGAACATTTCAGCCCTAACAAATAACACTGATTCCTGCCAGGTCAGGAAAATAAGAACAAATCCCTTGAGTATTTCAGAGTGAGAGTTTTCAAGCAGGAATAGATTAAGTGTGATGTTAGAAATCAGAGTGCAAATGCACATGTTACCACTAATGCTCCCTGGGTTTATTCAGCCATCAGGAGCCCTTTGCTCCCTTCTGCTCTGGAAAAGGAATAAATGGGAAAGTCACTGCTCAGGTTCACAGCAGCTCTGCCTTGATTTTGTTTCCTTTGGTCACTGTGGGATTTCAAGGCAGAACAGATAGGTTGAGGAAACAGCTATGGTGTAAATGCTTCTTTAAAAAACTTGGGCTATTCAGTTTTTGTAACTGCTTTTCATGGGCCTTACCTAATGCCATTTAACCTCAGTCAAAAGAAACATTTCAAATAAACCAGTGAGTGATTCCACCATGATAACTGAGTATTTCAATGTTTGCTAAAACACCACCACACTATGTTGGATGCATTGTATCTTTCTCTGTGGAATAGCAAAAGTTTAAGTGCAATGAAATTTGCTTTATATTATTTATAGAAAGTTTAATTTTGGTTGCTGTGTGTACAGAAATCAAATGTCCCAAATCCTCAATTCAGTTCTGTATTCATCAGTACAAATGAATTTTTTTGTCATAACATCTCCTGGATTTTATAATTTTCCAGCACTTGCTATAGATTAATATTGATGTATTTTAACATCCTTATCTGATGGCTGTTTGGGAGGAGGATCTGCTGAGAAATAGGAGCTTTTTAATGGACAAAACCAGTCTTGTGTTAACTCATTACAAGAGAAAACTTCCTCCTGCTAAAGTACAAACCCTGTGAAGACAAAGGGAAGCTGCCAGCAATAGGAACTCTCTAAAAGGCAAATCCCTCTTTCTGTATCTGCATCTTAAATGACATTAAAATATCTAAGAAGAGGATGAGGCCATTCTAGCACGACAACAGCTTCCCATCTGCATTGAGACTGCAAATGGAAAATAATCCCCAAGTTGTTTCCAGGAGTTTTGAGCTTGCTTTTGTCTCAGAAATCCCAACTTATTGTTAGCTTGTCCTGTGTTTCACCTCTCATGATAAGGCTCTCTGTACAGAAACTACTTTGTCTCTTCAAAATTCCAGAAGTAGTTCCTAAAAAGGATCTTTCCTCCATTTGAGGCATTTTAGAAAATTCCCTTGTTTTGAGCAAGAGAAAAGACATTGGTGAGACTGCTGGTAAATTTCTGTTATCTTTCTCAAGTGACTGTAGAAAGATTGAGAATCTGTGTGGTTAAAATGTAAAAATCCCTGCCACTGACACAATAGGGTTGCTTTTGCCTTTTTATTGCTTTATATTTCTGCTAAATGCAGCACAAATTTCCTGTTTGCATTAATCTGCAGATAGCATTAAAAACATCTATGTCAAGTTTGGAGCTGAAACCACCATAGGCTGATGGGGTGAGAAGGAGATCAAAGGGAATATTCCATTTGTTGCATCCAAATTTTGGGAGAAATTTACAGAGGACACTCCAGAACCATCATGGAGGTAATACTGGATTTAGGGCAGATTTGGGCAGGTGTTCTGCCAAGAAAAGTAGCAAAAATACATTCTAAAATCCATTCACCATGTCAGCTGTTACTTTCATATATATTTAAATTTTGTTTGCTTAGCATTAATAGCTATAATTAAAAAAGTTGCACCAGCCCATGGAAGTGTTTCTCTTTTGTGTGAAATAAAACCTGGGAGCTCCACAGAGATCAGAGCCCCCCTTGCCCCTTGTTTTTGTCCAGACTGTGGCAGTGGCAGGGACTGGAATCTCCCAAAGGCTGCCTGGAAATGCCACCTGCCCCAGGATTTGCTACATATTTCCAATCAAACATACACTTTAAAAGGCTCAGTTTAGTAATCTGTCCGTGTGGCTGAAGAAAATATGATTAACAGTGTAAGTAAGCAAATCCAAACTAATTCCATTTTAGCTGGCATTAGTAAATATGTGATAATTGAGCAATGGGAGCTCCAGTGACCCGTGCACAAATCCAGAGCTCTGATGTGCTCTGCAGGCTGTGCTCACTTTGGGCTGCTGTCTCCTCACTCCTCACATGTTGCCTCTCCTGAAATTATGGTTTTAGGATATGATTGTTTCAGAGGAAATTTGAAATAAACTCTGTCATGCGAGAAAATAATGGTAATTAAAGACAGCTCTGGAATAATAATTCATAGAGGTATCAGAAGAAAATAAAATCTAACCAGTAGTTAGGTGATCTAACTAAATTTAGTGAAATTTGACTGTAGTTTGAGCAGCTTATGGAAAATTTAAGCAGTATGATGGATTTTTCAACAGTTCTAGCCTGTTGCTGCAGGGAATCCTTCACTAGTAGAATTTTTGTGCTTTAATCCACAGGTCAGCTCTAAAGCAATGTCACTGAGGGGAAAAATTGCTGTGCAGTACTGTGGGTTTGAGCTGTGTTGAGGTTAGTCAGGAATGAGACATGAAAATAGAGATGCTGCAAGAAGCCTTCAAATGAAAAGGGGAAAAGAGATATTGTATTAACAAGACAGAGCATGAAAAACCTGCAGTGTGACACAGGGATGGAAGTGGAACCTGTGAAATGTGCAGTACAGCCCATCGCTGATCTTTCTGAGCCCTGTGCTCCAGAACTCAGCTTGGCAAGGTAGAGCTGAGCTCAGGATTTAAGCTGAGCCTCCCTGCCCCTTGGGCTTGGCACACTGGGGCTGAGGCTTGGGGGGATTTGAAATGCTGCAGTCTGGCTGATGGAATCATCTCCCACACCGTGGAGTGCATGATTACAAAGCATTTATACTACTTTTTTTTTATTTGGAATGAAGATGGATAGTGATGTTAACAGCAAATAGCAGTGGGTCTTTTTATTGACCTGTGTGAAATAAAGATAATTCTGAAGGCATTAAGGACATCCTGCCCCTTCTGTAACCCTAGGTTGTGGTGATTACCAGAAACTTCCATTCATGGAGGAACTTGCTGTGCACAAGGATTCTCTTTCAGTCAGGCACCACAAGGCTGCAGACTGAGCTGATGCAAGTTTCTGGGTTTTTTTTCATGTGTGTTATGCTTGCTGTAAATGTGCTTTTGATTGCCTCCTTACTCTGATAACCACTATGGAAATACAGCATGCCCATCTTTCCTGAGTGCTCCAAATCTCCTCTGTGATTTGTACCAATGGTCTTAAACAGATCTGAGTGTTCTGCAATGTGTGGGAGGTAACTCCCCTTTTGGAACTCATAATCAAATAATTGGGAAAAAAACGTTATTCCTATTTCTGCTTTATAACAAATTCATGTTAGACATCAGCTCTCACTCTGCAGATGAAAACAATGCACTCATAATTCAGCTAAGAAAAATAAAGTATATTATATTTCACTCTCCATCTCCAGAGAAACTTAAACTTGCTGTTTGCAGTAAAGCTTGGGGTTTTTTTTAATGGCTTTTGTTTTGGTTGGAAGCCCACAGTACACAGTGGTGCTTCTGAGATTGCTTTCTAGAACAAGGCAAAATACAGTTATGTTGGTAATTAATTTAAAATGGGTTTTTGCGTGCTTTGTATTTAGAATATTTTTAATTTTTTAGAAAATGTCTTTGGATTATGGAAAAGTATTCTTCTTTGCATGGACAAAATCTCATTTGAAAGAGTAGAAATCTGGTCAAAACCCAGTTTTCTCATAATAACTGCCAAGTTCTTGTACCTTATTAGTTTAAAATATGGCCCAGTGATGGGCCTGGAGAACATGGATGTCACTTTACTGCATGGATGGCACCAGCTATAAACTGGAATTCATTCCATACTAAACACCAGGATTATAACCAGTATTCTGCACACATACACCAAGAATATAAGGGAGAGGAGAAAAAGATCATTAAGGTTACTCTACAAGGCATCCAGGGCTTTTAAAAATTCTTCCATATTCTATCTATTACAATTAAGTTGAACTTCAAAGAAGTTTTAAATAATTTGGCTATGGGTCATTAAGTTACCAATGTCACTGTGTTCTTGCTACCTCATTTACCTTAATTAGAGTGCACTTTTATAAACGATGGTAACTCTGTGTAACAAGCTGGATTTGATAGCCCCTGCCAAATGCTGGCTTTAAGATGGTTTTATTTTGCTGCCTGCATCCTTGCAGAATAATAATCTTTATCAAGTTGTTCTTATAACAAGCTCATCATAGCTTTGGGATTTCATTTATGAGAGAGATGTACTACATAAATGTTTATATAGGAAGGGAATGAATGGACTGGGGTACCTGAGGGGTGTAGAATGGGGATGAAAATGAAGCTGGTACTGTGGTGGATGTCTAAATTTTTTCCCTTGGGAGAAATTCTCCATTTTTTCTAAAGGAAATTTTTGTCAGAAGAAATCTGTTATGAGTAGAGCCACTTAAAATTAAATGACTGTTATTCTCACCTTCCTCATGATTGGAATGGATAGATGTGGATGAGTTTTTAAGACATCCAGACAAGGTGCCTCTTTTTAATTCATGTCTCTGCCAAACACTGGGATGATGAAAAAGGTATTTTGAAGTATCACAGTTATTCTCTTCACTTGTGGATGTTATGTTTATCAAAGATAGAGCACAGGTCAATGCTGTAACTGCTACAACTTTCATACAACTTTTTTTTTTCCCTAAAGCCATCCTTTTGTTTCATTGGGGACCTTTTCCAGACAGCTGCTGTTCAGATTGGAGAAAGCTCTCCCTGAAACAGGATCTAAATTAAATAATTCAATTCATTGATGTCAGTTACCTATAAAAGAAACACGAATTATCAAGTCTTTGATTTCTTATGCTTTCACCTTTTGGCACTGTCAGATAATTTCTGTACTTGGTCTTTTTATTATTTATGTCCCACTATCAGTATATTTTATATGGAGACACTTGAGTTTCAGAGTTTACTTGGGGACTGAAATTTTACCATGAAAGATTGAGGCTTCCTTTAAAATAAAACTGTTGCTCACTGTGACTTGGAAACCACTTAGTAATAGTTTACATTCTGTTGCATGAAGTCCATGAGAAAAGGTTGCAAACCAAAATAAAAAGGCAAAAACAACATCTGCATCTCTCTGCCTTGATGAAGTGACAGATGGTGATTGTGGCAATGCTGCTCCGTACACTCACAGCAAACAAACACTTCTGTACATATGGGGAGAAAAATTATGCTCATACCTGTGACAGAATGGGGAGAGGAATATCTGTGCTTGGGGAAAGGAATATCTGTGCTTGGGCACTGTCCCTCAGTGCATGGCAGGAGAGGTTGTCAGTTCTGGGGGGATGTGATGGGAAATGTGTGAATGCTGATCCATGGCCCCCTCCCATTTCTGCTGAAATAATCATACATGCCATCAATGAATCTGTCTAATAGCTCTGCTGAAAAGGCAAAAAAACCCCAAAACAGAGAGGCAAATAGTGCATTCTTCTTTATTGATACTGTTCTCAGGGATATCAAATCCCTCTTGCATCAGTCTGTAGCTCACTGAAGTTTTGTATAATCTGGAGAAAATCATGTTTGCTGAAACTGAAATCAAGCCTAATTTTTAGAATCTTGTAGTGTTGGGAGCCACACAAGGACATATTAAAGATATGAGATATGCAAACTCTCATAGAAGAAAGGGTGGATGTGTTTGTTTTCTCAATTCATGAACCTCTTTCTGGTTGACTTCTACCCTTAACCACCTTTGATAAGAAGTAGAGAAACAGCACAACAAAAATGTGCAACATGCATGCAGTTATTTAACAGTTTCCTCTGAACATTGCATTTTATTTAGTCTTTTTCTGCTATTTCTTAATGCTGTAGATTTAGGTTTAATTTTTGTGCTCCTCTGATAGATGAATGCTGCCAAGGTAGACCTGGAATCACAATTGTTTGAACTCTGCTCTAATGAACAGGTAGTTTAATGTAATGTATTCAGAGATTTCAGCCCCTCCATGCAGGTATGGAATATCATGTTAGTTGTACATTTACAAGCATCCAGCACAGAAGATAGAATTACACACCACTCAGTTTTTACAGAAACAAGATTAGATATCTACAAATCACCCTCTGGAGTAAATCAGATTACTAGCACTGTCTGGCCAGAAACCCATGAGAGAAGGCAGCTGAAACCCAGCATGTCAGTGGTACAGAATACTGCAAAGCCAGACAAAATATTGGATTCCATGCTTTGCCTGTAGTATGGAGAGAGAACAAAACATGCCAACATCTATATGCCTGTGTTTTAATCAGATGAATAATTAAAGGATCAAGGAAATTATGTCTACCTTGCTGATCACCACTTGCAGCTTTTCCCATCCCTGTGACTTCCTCAGTGTGAGTGTGACTTTGTCTGGGAGAAATTTGGGGCCATGCAGCCTGCACTGAGCAAAGTGAGAATTCAATAACTTCAGGAATGGTGCAGAATTCCCATGAAATATCAGCCTAAACTTCTGCTGTAATGGAGAGAGGAGGACTTTACATACTTATTAAGCTAATTGAGAGCAGCTGTTTGCCAGTGAATAAAGACACATATTCCTTCCATATCAGAAATTCTTTTACAAATTAAAGTCATGCTGTCTGTGGAATGAGTGTTTCCCTATTTACTGTACCTCATGTCCACTTTGCCAGTGTTCAGACTATTACTGGACCATTTAGTAGCTCTCTCAAAGCAGTTCTTTGCCTTGGCTATCCTCTAGTGTGTGCTTAAGCAAATCATCTCCAAGCAGAAGCTGCAATATGCAACCCTAATTTCATGAAAATCCAAATTAACTCTTTAGAAAAAGTCTGTTTCTAGGAGCTCAGATACTGCTGCTGTTCCTGTAAGCTAAAATCATGCTGTCCAGGAGTGTTCTAGACTAGTTCCCACTTTAAAAAATATGAATAATTAGTATATTTCTATTTTAATTCTATTTAATTTTTTAGATTAGATTTCTGTAGAAACTATGTACCTGCAATTTTAGTAGATAGAATGACTTCAAAGATTAATGGCAAATAAAGTAGGATCAGTTTCTGCCTGTGATTGTCAGGAAATATCACAAATCCAGGAAGTTGTCCCATTTTTAGATAAGTAAAAGCCTAATTCAGACCTGGTTCAGACCTGGGTTCCTTCAGGTTCAAGAAGAACTGGTTTTCATTTTTAGGTTGCCCTGGATATAGCAGTCACCAGAAGAAAGAATTGGGGTTTTGCAGAAGCCTATGTTAAAATATCAGGAGAATGAGGGTGTGCCAGTGTTTGTGCTGACATGGACCTTCAGGACTGTGCAATGACCTTGGTTTAGAGGCTCCTTTAATTTCTCCATTGGGAGCATTTTACTGATTCCTGCTTGCTTTTAATTGCAATCTAACTTATCATTTGATGCAGGCCTTGAAATAATTTCATCCCATCCTGGCAAGGAAGGTTTTCTACTTTAAATGAGATGTATGTTTGGCCAAACTGCTGATTTAACAACTGGTGCCAGGAATCTGAGGGGGTTTGAGATGATGGCTGGGGGGCTCTTGTGTGTGAAATGTTCCCTGCCTGTCACTGAATGTCCCTCAGAGAGTCCCTGTGAAGAGGGACAGGGATAACTGTGGCTGCTTTAAAAAAACCCAAAAAAATCCCCCCCTCCAAAAAAAGCCCAAAAGAACAAAAAAAAAAAAAAAAAAACCTAAACAAACAAAGCTGCTTAGAAAACTGGAATTCTGTAGGTTGAAGCATATTTTACCCAAATTTCCCCACCAGGTTCTTCTTGAATAACCATTCTGATGAATTTTTTTTTTTATAAGGAGATCTCAAAAAAAATGTTTTTTCTGATCTGATATTCAGGTGGTTTTCCCTCCTTTTGCCCAAATAGGGTAAAGCTTTGCCTGAGACACTGATGTTAAGGATTATTCTGAGAAGAAGGGGTTGAGGTCACAGCATTTTTAGACTTTGACTAAGTGGCTTCCAAACAAGGAAGCATTGCTCAATCAATAAACTAGTTCTGTATGCAAAGAATAAAATCCTAGCCAGCTTGTCTGTTTCCATCAAGTATGGAAAACACTGAGGAAAAGGTTGCCTGATTAAAGTGCTTCCCCTTGCAGAGGTCTGAGTTGCTCATGTAAATTTACTTTCATCAGGTCCAATGACAAACCAATAATTCATAATAAACATATTTTTGAAATGGAATATATTTCATTGAAAGGGCTGTGGGAGCCCAGGTCATCAATCAATTCTCCCACAATTCTAATTTTAAGCTGTCTGCCTAACAAGAAACATTCTAGTGCAGTTGCATATTAAGCAGTGCTCAGGGAGGGGAAGAGGAATGTGAATTTCTGGAGTCCACTGGAGCTGTTCAGCCTGATTTCCATTGCTGGGTCATTAGGAGTGGCTTAGAGCACTCAGAACAAACTCCATGCCTTGCAAATTCAAAAAGAACTCCCTAACAGCAATGCTGATGTCTCTCCTTCACATGGAATTTTGGAATGGATTTGGGGAAATCAGTTTTTTTTGTTACGTCACAGCAGAGCTGCTCTGACTTTTTAAATTATTGCTGCACAAGAGATGGATCACAGTTGGACTGTCTGGCTTATGAATTACTGTGTTGTGAAACTAATTCTGTCTAGCATTTGGTCCCAGCATGGGAAGCAAGAGTGACACAAGTGATCCATGCAGGGGCTGTGTCTTTTTTTGTGTTTTAAGAATAACTCCACTATTACAAGATCATTAACTTTCAAGTCAAGGTTACAAGAGTCTTTTCATAGCCTCTGCTTTGCAACATGTAAAATAGCTTTTCCTACTTTTTGTGCTGCATTTCTAGGAATATTTAGATTGGTTTAGTTCTTTATTTTGTCCCTCTTCCCCTTTTCGTTAATAGTCTAATTCTTTATTTCAGGTAAAATTGTGTTTTCCTCTTGAGGAGGAAGAGCATTCATTAAAACTAACTTTTATCTTGAGAGAAATTACCTTCCTATTTCTGTCTTCATAATCAAGAGATTTTTTTGATGTACTTATTCTGAAGGGATTAAATCAGTCTCTGAATAATATTATGAAGTCTTCTCCTCAGCCTCCTCCTTGCATATTTTTCTCCCAGTACAATTGGGATTTTTGAAGCGAGTCCTTCACTTTTCTTTTCTCTCCAAACATGGGGAGCCTTGTGCTGTCACACTTTAGCACCACAGAAGGGAAGACAGCTGGAGAGAGTATGTGCTTTACAATGGAAATGTGCTTTTTTCTTCTTTTTTTTCCCCTTCCTCTGGTTGGGTTTTCTGCAGTCGCCCTTTTCCTGTCCCTTGTCTGATTTTAATAATGAGATTTAATAGGGATGCAAAAAATTTGTGGTAACCAAGATGGGCATTAATCATGTGTTTTCCATCTCCTAATAGCCTCAAATTAGGTCTGGGTAGCTATCTAGACCTAATTAATGATCTGATGGCCTGTGATGCTGTTGGTGCTCTTTGACTCCTGCACAATCACAGGGTCATTGGAGCAGCTTTGATCCCAGCTCTGCCCGTGACATTCCTGATCCAGGCTTCACCTTCCCCACTCTGACATTACTGACAAACCCCTGTAGATGATATTTATCACTTTTGAGGTGAATATAAACCGTTCCTCAGAGGAAATGTCAATGTGATGAACACGTGTGTGTGTCAAACATTGAGTGTGTGCAGTTTTACTCCTGCTTTTCACCTTTTGGGAGTGTGTACAGGACAGGGCAAGGTGCTGCCCAGCTGCTTTTGGAGGGTTAAATCCCAGCACAGCAGAGATGGTGACAGGGCTGTGCTGATCCTCCTGGGCTGCCAAATCCACCCCCTGCCCAAGGGGTTCCCCTGCCTTTGGTACAAGCTCCAGCTGCTCGACACAGAATTTTCATTTTAATACAAATAGAACATTTTTATGTACTTACATTTTTAGGAATTACCACTTGAATATTTGCTCTCTTTATGATTCACTTTCTTTGCATAGATTTTAGGGGAATATTTTCTTTTTCCTCCTAAGTCAACCAGCCCATCACTGCTACTCATTTACCCTTCTAATAAAGCTGGCCATAAAATCCTATCCATGCAGCAGTCAATGTTTGATACAGCAAACATTTCT
The DNA here is from genome assembly GCF_029582105.1 of Oenanthe melanoleuca. Classification (NCBI taxonomy): domain Eukaryota; kingdom Metazoa; phylum Chordata; class Aves; order Passeriformes; family Muscicapidae; genus Oenanthe; species Oenanthe melanoleuca. The sequence continues at coordinate 17,256,010 of NC_079338.1, read as the reverse complement.
TAAAGATAAAATATCACCTTCTACAGTAAGATCTGAAGGGTTTGTATGGAACTTTATAGCTTTATAAATAACATTTTCTTCCTCTGGTTTCATCACTGTTAACTTCTTTAATTTGCTTTATGTACTCCTGTCATGAATATAAAGTTAAATAAAGAAAACCAAAGTGGGAAATATCAAAAAGGCCCATGTCTAATTCAAAGTCTAATTAAAAATATAGAAAAATCTACAAGGGAAAGGGGAATAGCTTTAAACCACGTTTTGGAGGCTTAGTACTGTGAGTCCTGTTTCGCTTATCAGTCCCCTTTGGTGTTGATCAAGCCTCGAGTTTTCCCCAATGAAAAAATCCATCTAAATCCTTGCAATCCTTCCAAAACAAAAGTGTGACACTAACCCCTACTTTGTCAGTGCCTGGAGGGTCTTTTCCTCTCAAGCATGGGGGAATATTTTTTTCTGCTTCTGCAAGAATATTCTTCATATAGTTTGCCTGGCATTTTTTCTCTGACAATGAGATGGCAACATGCATAACAACAATCTGAAAATTCCCTCTTATCCAGTTCACACTGGAGTCAGTGGGAACCCAAATCTCAGGATTTGAATTGTGGCTCACTTAAGTCCTGATGGCTTTGGGTAATTGTGTAATTCTACTTGAAAGACAGTAGTAAATATTTCTGCAGCTGGCAGGAGGTTGAGCAGACTCTTCTCTCAGGTAATGAATGAGAAGTCAAGGGGAAACAGCCTCAAGTTCCACCAGGGGGAATTCAGATTGGATATGAGGAAAAATTCTGTCATGGAAAGAGTTGTCACTCCTTAGCACAGGCAGTCACCATCCACGAAGGTGTTTAATTTTAAATTTTAAAAGATTGAGTGGATGTGGTTTGGTGCTGGGCTTGGCAGTGCTGGTTAACAATTGGACTTGCTGGTTTTACAAGTCCTTTCCAACTCCTGAGGTTGAGTTTGTGACTTTCTCAGTGCCAGCCTGCAGTGGTGCCCAAAAGGGGCTTAGGAAGATAATTTCTGATATAAAAACTAGCAGTCAGCAAGGACAGGTAACTGGTTTGACAGGAGTGTGCAGGAGCACGGAAACCTTGGTGCCATCTCCATCCCAGGGAGCTCCCAAGGTCAGAGCTCCCTCCCAAGGAGCTCTGTGATTCTCCTGGGAGGGATTCACCATTAAACAGAGCATCACCTTGGGAGCAGAGCTTTTAAAGAGCAAACCCCCAAATCCTGGCAGAATAACTGGAATTGGGGTTCCTCCCCTGCCAGGGTGCAGCAGCTGATGGATGTGTGGCTGCTCCCAGCTGTGACATCCTTACACAGCTGGAGGAGGGATGGCCATAAATCCAAGGCTGGCTCCTGATTTCACTCATCCTCACCAGAACTCCCCAGCAGCTGTCTCAGCTGCAGTTAGAAATATTCCAGTGCACACTGCAGTCTGCAACAGGGCTGTGCTTTATTCCATCAGCTCAGAGCTCCACTGGCAGGAAGGTGAGATTCAAATAAATTTGCTCCATTTCTAGAAGTTCTGCTTTAAAATTATCAGCTGCTCCACAGAAACTTCAGAAGAGCACTTCAAGTTATAATTAGCATTGCAGTGTCTACCTGCACTGCAATTTAGCCCTGAGCCAAAATACAATTCAGTGATTTAGTGCATTAGATTCTGGGAAAAGAAATTCAATTTCAGCTTTCTAAAATGAATTTTCCTCTTGTGAATGGTTCTTCCTTTGTGGTTAGTAAACATATTTTGTGGAAGTGTTAACTTCCTCTTGTTGATTTTGTATTTTGAAATCTATTTGCTAATCTAATAATATGTGACTGTTTGTGGGTCTGGGGGAGGTAGATGAAACTTTTTTGCCATAACATGCAGGTCTGTGAAAACTGTTTTACTGAAATTTTCAGGGAAGGGAGACAATACTGTTTGGTTTTGTTGGTTTTTTTTTTTATTTTTTTTTAAGTTAACTTCAGAAATCACCTCTTCTGTATAATTTTTAAGAAGAAATATGCAATTCTAGAAAAAATAGAAATAGTGAAATTATTGTAATCTACTTACCCAATTCAAAAACATGAAGTTTCTCCCAAAAATTATGTCTATATTTATTTTGATGTATGTATCCATTGTAGAGCTTTTTAAATATGAAGAAAAGAGCAAGAAAAATTGTACTTAGTGAATTTTGGCCTGGCATATGTTGACTGATCTCCTCATTGGAGATGCCAGGATAGGTACAATAGGCTTTAGATATTCAGCTAAATAATTTAACTCTGCTTTGACCCAAACTTAGTCATAGTTGAGACCTCACTTTTACTGGAATTGGGCCTTTGGGAGAAGTCCCACATGCCATCACTTCATTCCTCTCTGTAGCCTGAGGTACAATTTGTTTAAAATTGTTTCAAATACTGTGGTAGTTTCCAGCACTTAATGTTGGCTAAGGACAAGTCATAGCTGGGTTTAGGAGCCTAAGTAACAGGCAGGATAGCTCCAAAGTCATTTCCAATCCAAACACCATCTAATCAATGGCCATAATTGTGGGAAATGCTGAAGACTTCAGTGGGTGCCTCTCATAAAAATTAGCAAAGAAACCAGACTGAATTGCAAAGGAGAAAATGAAATTCTGGTGATTTTGTATGCAGTGAGGGCTCCAAGGCTGCAGATGAACAGGCTCTTCTGGGTAGGCTAACACTGTGCCAAAAGGACTACACAGAGTGTAAGGAATGAGCAAAAAAGTGCCATATGAGTTTCAGTGCAGATAAATTTAATGTAATGAATCTGGAGGGAAAAAAAAAAATCTTATCTAAAGCTGATAAGATGCTGACAGATTTCAGAAAGCAGAACTTAGAGTCACTGCTAACAGTTTGTGAAATCGCTGGCTCAGTGAATACCTGTTCTCAAAAAAAGTCTTTGGCATTATCAGGAGAAGTATTGAGAAAGAGATAAAGGCTATTTAAAACCTCATGCTCATATCTCGAGTGTTCTAAGAAGGACACAGCAAAGTTAGGTTATAGAGGATCACAGATAAAATAATTCAGAGGATGCAGGAAGTCTCTTTGTAGGGAAAGGCTAAAAAGGCTGAAATTCCCCACTTTGAGAGAAGGTTGCAGTGGGGAAACCTGAGGATTATGGAATCATAAAGGCAGCAAGTAAATTAAATAGGAAGTTTACTCAACAAATCAAATTAAAAGAGCTAGAGGCACTGATTAAAACTGGCAAGGCATCAGTTTAAATCACAGAATGGTTTGGGTTGGGAGGGACCTTTATGCTCATCTTGTTCCAACTCCCAGAGCTCCATCCAGCCTGGGACACTGGCAGGGCTGGGACAGCCACAGCCCCTCTGGGGACATTCCAGAAAGCACTTCTGCATGGAAACCTTCAGCAGTCTGCTGGCACAGGGACAGAGAGGTGGCTCAGCTGGTTCAGAAAGGGACTGAAGCAGCCCTGGACAGGAGATTCATGAGCAGCTCCAACAGGGGCAAACCTGACGTGGGCACTGTGGGGCTGGGCTGGGCTCCCCAAAGGTCTCCCCCTGCCCAGGAAAGCTCTGGGTGTTCCCTGCAGTGCAGGTCAGACTTTTGGGCAGATTTCAGAGCTGCTGGGTGCCTGTTTCTGTCACCAGGGCTGCAGAGGCTGGGGAAGGCATGCCATGTGCTCAGCCATGGATGCTGTAGCTGCTTACAGTAACAAATGGCTACGTACCAGGAAGAGCAGAAATACCAATTTAATTTGACTTAATGTAGTTATAGGAGGCTGTTGGTTTTATCTTCAATATTAAATTCTGGTTTTCTGTGGAGTAGTCTAGGACCAGGATCAGATAACAGAAACGTCAAAGGCACCAAATTAAGCAGTGATTCCTCTGATGATTATTTATGGACTTGTAGGATTTTCTTCATCTTAGCCACTTGTTTCCACGTTTTTACTCTTAAAGATTATTATATGGTTTTCAAACTTGATGTGTTATATCTTTATTTCTTTTATATCCATAAGTGTCTGAATGCAGCATTCAAACACTGTATTATTAAATGATAGCTCATTTATATCTGGTGGGTTGCAGGAAAATCAGATCTACATTAAAAATATTTAACAAAGAGATAGAAAGGAAGATGCTATGCTTAGTGTAGTTATTCCAGTGGTTTCAGATACTGTTTCATATCAGTTATTGCTCATATTTTTCCTTCTGACCTTTTTTCCCTCCCATTTTTCATTCCTAGCTGTAGTTATTTATGTTGGCTTATCCTGAGGCCCATTTTCCTGCTTTCCTTTTTGATCAAGTGTGTTGCTGTTAAGTTCAAGCACTTGCACAGGTACCCACTGCAGAGATGGATGCTCTTGGCATCAGGAGCAGGGGTGAGGTACAGAAGAGACAAAAACTTTGATGTTACATTAAAAATTCCAGAAATCTCTTTGGATACCTCATAAGTACATCCTTCCAGCAATTTAAAGAACACAAAAAAGTCAGTAATGCAAAGAAATGGAATTTCTCAAGGTTGTCTGGAGAGGATCTCATTGGATACTCCTCAAAATCCTAAGAAACCTCTTTTTATCATGGACATGGGTGGCAGTGGCTGTGTCCTCTGGCTTTTTGAGATTCTGAAATGAAAGTGAAATTTCTTATGTGTGTGCTTATGTATCTTGGCACTTTATTAAAGAGTGGTTTGATCACCAGTACCTTGTGATGTTTGGGTGGAACATTTATCCACAAATTGCAGTTGAAAGTTTTTATCTCTCAGTATATTTTCTTCAAAGTCCTTGCAGTGTGGACATGCACTAAATTCTAACCACACCTTTATTATCCATGAAGTTCCACTGCAGTGGTTTAGCTAAAATCCTGCTGTATTCAGTAGCCAGAGCTCCACAGTAAAGTGACCATCAATACTATTTTTAAGTAGCCCTTTGAAATTATCATTTATTATCAGTACTAAATCATCCATCTGCTAATAGTCTGCATTCTGAGGGATTGCAGTGGCTCCTTCTTGGGGATGAGAGTTGTTTCTGAGATCAATGTGATTGCTGCTAATGGTTTGTGATTTAAGTGATTACCAGGCATGAGGAACAGTTTTGTAATTTTTCTCCCCGCTGAATAATCTTTGGTTTCCTGGATACATTTTTTTCTGTTTATCAGTTGGTTAACTTTGGGCAAATGAAAGAGAGGAGTGCATAAAGTACATCAAAGTACAGCTCAGGCTGCACCAGGCTGGCTCTCAGCACAGGGAAGTACATTTTCCTTTTGGAGCTCTGCTCTGTAGTGCAGGGCTCCTTTGAAATATTGCATTTGACACAAGTGGTGGGAAACTTCTGAATTTATTAAAGAAAGCCAGAGCGCCGAGGAGCTGGAACAGTGAGACTTGTGGGCTATTTATGGCAGATTCCTAATTTGGCCCAGTGTGATTGTTGTCTTCATAGGCTCAGGATGGGGAAAAGGCATTGTTACCTTGAGCCAGCTGTAGTTATTATCCACTGACTGCACTTGGGAAAGAGTGGACTGCACAAAATGCAGGCTACAAAGGAGGGAAGCAAACTGCTGGAATAGTTCTGCTGCCTGGGACTGCCAGAGCTGTGATGAGCTATTCAGGTGAGCTGAAATAAGCACTGACAAAAGCTCTACAGCACACTTGGCTCTGCATTCTGCCTGTTTTACAAAACCTCCCCTGTTTTACAAAAGAAATACTACTTGTTTCCATGGAGTGGTTTTTCCTGACTATTCTTCTGCTAAGTACACATCAGGCAGCTCTGCTTCATGGCTGTGGCACACAGAAAAAAAAAAAGGATATTCTTGTGTTTTTTAAAATCCTCCTGAAAAAAGGATTTTAACAAAATCTTCTGATTTACAGTTTCAGGAGTGAGAAGCAGAATTAGCTTCTTGTTGAAGTTAAGTTCTTGTCTGTAGTTTTTAGAAGGTAAATAATTTACTGTACTAAATATGATTTTTTGTCATGATAAACAGCTTTGGCACAAGAAACAGCAGATCAGAACTAGCTGGTTCTCCCTTCATATGCAAGAAAATCATCAGATAACATTTACAAGTTATGAGATTTATGTTATGAATCTGAAATTCAGACAGTGAGTTTGTATATACAGATGTGCCTGTTTGCATTTTTCTGATCATAACACTGGTCATGTCATCTGTATTGTGTTAAAGGAGGATTAAAAAACCTTTGTGATACTTCAAGAATTACAACTTGTATGAAATTTATCTCAGCATATGAAAACAAGCCAAATTTTAATGCCACTGTATCAAACTGAGGTCCTGCATCATTACACAAGTCCTGACAGAGTTTTCAATTCCAAAGGAGATGTGAGAAAATATTAGAGGTGCAACAAAATTCTGTTTATAATTCAGGTTTCTTACAGGAACAGTTCATATGTTTGGAACCTTCGGTTCTAGGTAAAAGTGGAGAAAACACAAAAACCCAACCCTCACCTCTTTTTCACACCAGAAATTAGGTTTTGAAGTTCTGTTTTTTCCAGCATTCCTATGTTCCCTTTCTATTTTTCTCAGAAGCACAGTTTTGTTCTTGTAAATGCCTTTAAGAAAGATGATTTAGGTAAATTTTATCACATGTAATGTAGCCAGACTCATCCATCCCTTGATGTCATTAGTCCTGATAGATTCTCATGGTTAGAGATCTTTTTAGGAGCTGGCACAGGAGTGTAGGCAGTGCCCTCAGCTCCTGCTTACCCATGTAATCAGGATTTTGTAATCAGCCACACATTATGCAAGGAAGAGAATGATTATAGCATCACCTCCAATATGATGCTAGAGTAAGTTAATTTCCTGGGCTGGAAAACTTTCTGTAGTGGATGAATATACCATGATAATGTAAGGCTGAATTCAGGGGTGTTCTGAAAAAAAGCTTCATTTGAAGTTAGTGAAATTAGGGAAATTGCAGGTTGGTGGATTTATTTCTGCTGTGTGGTTATCTGAGGACACAGTGTCACCTGTCCCTTGGTGGGTCTGGGCTGGCCATGACCAAGCTCAGGATGATTCCAGAGGCCCCAGGGCTGTAAATGACTCAAGTGCTTTGTCAGTGAGTGGTTTTTAATGGAGAGCAGCCTTGAGCAGGATAGAGCCAGCCTGAGAGGTGACAAAGCCAACAGGAAAAGCATCTAGCAGAGAAAATTCAGATGTGTGGAACTGCAGAGCAATGGAGAGACAATGAATGCCCTGCTGGTCACCAAGTCACTGCCCTGTGCTGCTGCAGGTGCCTAAAGAGGCTCCCTGGGACAGAGGCTGGGCAGAGTTAAAGGAATAGAGCAGGGATTTATTAAAATGCTTCAAAGAATTCACCTTGGGCAGTGCAAGAGCCCAGCCATGGCTCCACCCAACATAGAACCAGAGCCATGAGTTTTCACATTTTTATCAGTTCTGGTCCATTTCCATTTTGGGGTTCACTGTCCAATCCCAGCTCCAGGCTCTGCAGTCCCACCTTCCCAGATTCTCTCCTCCTTTCTCTCTGTTTGCACTTTTTGGGGCTGGAGCTGCAGCGTGTCCTTGGGTCTGGGCTGGAAAAGGATTGTTTGTGTGACTGAGCTGGGAGGAGAACTTGGAACACTTTATATGGAGCTCAGAGTCCCAAATGAAGTGTAGAATCTGAGAAATGTGAAAGCTGAGATTTAAGGCATCAGTTCCAGCCCAGATCCAAGGCTTTGCCCCCACTATGCTGAACTCTGGTTCTCCAGCCTGTCCAAATCCATCTGAATAAGCACTTCCCTCCTCTTGCCACTTGTTCCACCCACCAGTAGCAGCCTGATGTGTTGCACTGGGTGACTTCAATGTGTACACAGGTTTTTGCATGACACCTACTAATTTTCTGCAGGTAAATTGTTTTTTACAGCCAGCTCACAACGAAATTAGAAAATAACTTGATTGTACTCTGCTGTTTTGGCTTCCACGGTTTAAATTCACATCTTGAGTTATTTCAACCCAATGTTCATCCATAAACAAGCCCTGGGGAGTTCTGCTTCATTCCAGAAGGCTCCTTCAGCTCCTTGGCAGCTCCTGTGGCACAGCAGTGCATTAAAACCCAGGGAAGGGGGATAAAGATGGCTTGTGGCAGTGGGAGAGCTGGACTTCCAGGGATGCCCCACGAGGAGCTATCAGGAAGAAGGATGTCAGACAGCTGGCTGCAGCCTGGATGTGGAGTGGCCATGGGAGGGGGAATCCCAAGGTAAATTGTCTCTGTGCAGCAGTTATACTCAAGTGACTTTTAAAACGAGTCTTGCAGTTTTTATTTCCACTTTAAGTAGAAAAAAGTGCTGGTCTTGCTGCTTTGCAGAGGCTGGAATAATTTTTGGAAAGCCCAGCATGTCTGGTTTTAAGTTCCTCTCAAATTCTGAGCTTAATGCTAATTCTATTTTGCAAAATTACTCCTTTACGACCAGAAAGCTGGTTTAGATTGAAATCATTTTGGTAGGGACATGAAATCACTAAAATGCAGTCTCACTTTAGGGCAGAAGGAGAGAAACATTATTTATTTAAACTCTTTCTGTAGTTCTCTGTGTTTCACAAGAATTCCTCAATATACATACCCAACCTTATTATATATTTCTCATTTGCTTTTTTCCTCATCCTTCTATTAGTTGTTTCCATATAGTTTTCTGTGGGGTTTTATGGAAGTTCTTGGAAGGAAATTTTTTGCTAACCCACCCTAGGAAAAAGCAGGAGACAGTGAAGCCTGAGCAGCACATCCAGAAATGGAAACCAAAGTTGTTTCTCTTATGAAAGATACCAAGATTGTTTGAGCCCTGACAACTCAGAATAAATTCTAAAGATTGTTCTCAATTTATTTATGTATTTAGAGCTGTGATTTCTAAATTTATACTGAGTTTATCTTTGTATCTCATAATGGTTTTCAGAAGTTTATTGAAGAACAAAAGGAACTTAAATGCAGTGTTTAGGTTAGTACAATAGAAATTAATTTCTCAACTTACTCTTCAAAGTTATATACAAAATTTATCAATAAGTCCTTTTCTGCCAAAATAAATAAATCACAGTAAACACATAAATAAATACAGATAATAGAAAGGGAAAAATACATTATAAATGTTCTACCTGATGTTTCTTTCTTGGAATCAATTAAATAACAAATCAAAGAAAATATCTGTTGCAAAGCCATTGGGAAATGGAAAAAATCCATTAAATAGTGTGGACAAAGTGGAGGAAGTGTGATTAATATTATCAATATAGAAGTTTGAAAAGTGAGATAAAAAATAATTTTAACATATATTTAAAATTAGTAGTCAAAGAACTTTTATGAAAGACAGAATTTATTTTCTCTTCCAATAGAAAACTAAGTTATTTTAAATAATTTCCACTGGCAGCAATATTCTCCTGTGTATTTTGTAAGATACCTGGAATGCAGGTGCTGAAGCTGCCATCACTAAAATTACAAAATTTTCTTTGGATTGACAAAGGTAAAATGTGCTTGAACTTATCCCTTTATTATATAAGTGCATAAATTAACGTTGGTCACAAGGATGTGTAATAATAAATGGGATAAAGAAATAAGGAAAAATTCATCCATTGGATAGCCAGAGAGATTTTTGATGAAAAGTGCTTGATAATGATTGTTGTATAAAGAAATTTGTGGGGCATGTAGTCATTAAAGGAATTCATAGCATTGCAAAAGAAAAAAGAAAAAAAAAGTAATTAATCATGACATTGCAGTAAAGAATGAATTTGTGCTGTGTTTAATAGTTTTGAGATACTAAACACTGGTGGTTTGTAGCACCTTGAGGACTTGTAACTAACTCTGCCTGCTTGTTTATTGGAGTGCTTGAATTTGAATGAATGTCTTCTAATAAAAACCCTGGAGAAAAGAAAGTTGGAGCTTTCCAGGGTTTCCCTGGAATCCTGGAAAAGACTCTGGAGACTGGAGTGGCTGTTTCAGAGCACTACCCTCAAACAGCAGAAATGTTTCCCATTTCCCATAAGTGGGAGCCTGTCAACAACCATTTCCTTTCCAGCACTTTTCTTGTATCATATTCCAACTTTTCATGCTCGAAATCAAGGGGCTCCATAATTGGAACAGCTTGGAATAAACTGTTTGTCAGTTTGTTTTTTTTGTTCTTTCCTGAGGAGAATAACTGGGACCTATAAATCAGAATATTGGAGTAGTGAGAATCCCAGTTTCTGCTTATAGAAATAGTCATCTGTATAACATTAGACAAATAATGAATATTGCCCAAACTGTGCTACAGTCAGCAGATTTTCCTTGCTTGTATCAACAGCTGATTTTATTGTTGACTTTCAGGCTGCAGCAAAGTCAATTTTCTGTAGATCTGTCATCTCCACCTCCCCAATATTTTGATTCTAACATGTCCAGAAAGAAAAAAAAAAAAAAAGTATATCAATTAAACAATTAACTTGTTGGCATTACTTTAGTACTTTAATTCTATCTAATCATAATTTCTGTAAACTGCCTGAAGTACAGGACTTGTGTTTTGGACCCACTTGCTTGTGTGTGTTTGCCTCTTAGAATTCCATGTATTGATGCAAATCCATCAGTTTTGGTTAAACAGTATAAAATGGAGTGTTTGTTTTGTGTAGGCAAACTTCTGTGTGTTTGATTTATAACACATCAAATTAAATTCTGTCTTCAGTCAAGGCAGAAGCTTTTTGTCTCTTGAAAAATTGGAATTCTTCTATTTGTTATTGCCTACATTTAAAATCTTTGATTATTAATTTTCCTACACTTCTGCTTCATGTTAAGGGAATAAATGGCTATTTTGAACAGGATCTCAAAGTACAGAAGTGGGGGAAATTTAATGACTTTAAACTTAAAACTTGTACATTCAGAAAATGGTCAGAACATTGGAAATGTCCTGAGGTCTGATGTCCATGTAAGTGACATTTTCATGGTTACCTGACAATGATCTGACTCTGGTTTGTGGCTCACAGACTAAGGAAACTGGAGATCTACTTTTGCCTTGCTTAAAAGTGTCAAGAACCTTACCATTAGCAACTCAGCATTTTGCACATTAGACAAATAATTTGCAGTGCTCTGACTGAGTCAGAGAAGAACAGTGACCTTGCACATGTTCAGGCTGCTCTGGTGTTGAGTTTTATCTTCACATGGGCAGATTATTCTTGTTGAAGTGTTAAAATCCATTCTCAGAAAAGGAACTGTGTAAATGCTCCTAGGATGAGGATAATTTCAGTTTCAGATGTGCTCATGTCTTCCTCATAAGTGAGTAAATTTAATTGGAAGAAGGGACAAACCTAATAGTTTAACTAGAAGCACTCATAATATTATTACTTTTTAAAAGGCACTGCTGTAATGAAGTGGCTTTAAATTACTGAGTGGATAGATTGGGGAGCTTGCTCATTTTAATGGCCAAAGAACAGTATGCTTCACTTCATCTGATGGCCAGGATGCACTGCAAGATTTGGCTGAAACACCTGAAGGAAAACCTTTTATATTTCATCTGACAGGGTCTCATAAGGAGCCAGCCCATGCTGTCTGAGGAGTCAGTTCCTAAAAGCTTTGAATCCCAAAGGTATCTGACTTTAACCATTAACTGAAGAAAAGGAGGACATGGAGCCATCTGGTTTTTCTTTCTCCTATAATCTCTTTTCTGGAAATTAGTTGAATCATAAATCCTTTTGTGAATCAAGTAAAGGATTAATTTTTGTCTGTCTGATCAGTGTCTTTCTTACTTACATTCACAGTCTCTCACTTATGTTTTTCAATGATAATCTGCACCACTGTTGGTTTGTGCTCCTCTCCAGTGAGTAAAAAAAAGACAAATATATCTTATTATTGATGAATGCTGAAGTCAACTGAACTGTTTTCCATTATTTACACAGCTTTCTGTTTTCCATTATGTTTTTTTCAATAGTTATCACCACAAAGGAACTACCTAGCTTTTAATCTGTATATTCAAACAGACCTTCTTCATAAGGTTCACTCTGCACACCTCAATTCCTTTGTTAATTTTTCCATCAGAAATTAAAGCCAGTGTAAGGTCTTTTGAAGAGGATTTTCTCAGCACTGAGTATTTGATGATGAAATTGAGCATTCTCCAAAGGATGCTGGATATTGATGCACACCCAAGGTGTTATTTGCTATTTTTCTGTGTTGGTGTAATGGAATAAACACTGGATATTCTGTTCTGTAGAGAAGTAGTGCTGATGAACTAAGGATATTGTTTATTATTTGGTATTTTGTGTAAATGTGCTGCAGACACAAACAATGTAAAATCAATTTTTAAAATATTTCCCCTGTTATAACATGGCTTGTCGTGCAGCTGTGCACATCTTTGCCCCCTGAGATCCTCACAGGTACAGGAGATATTCAGTGTATCCATATATAAATAGGTAGGGAGAGAAGAAAATTAAACAGAACTTCAGAGACAGGTCCCAGTGTTAATTCTCACAAAAACCTTCCTTTTCTGGATGTTTTCTCCCTTGAGCTGTCATCCCTGGAGAAACCAGACTGAAATTGTGTTCTGCAAGATGGAGCAACATCCTTCCTGTCAAAGCTGGTTATTTAGTGCAGGGCTTGCTGCTTTAACTACCCCATCACCAATTTTCTGGCAGAAAGCTATTGAAAGAAATGAGTATTTTCCTGAAGTGCAAGGTTAATACAAACTGACCCACCTGCAAGTTTTGCTGTGCTTATTGTCAGAGGTGTTTGTCAGAGAGATGAGATACTGCAGGTAGGACCACAAGTGGGCAGAGCTTGTTACCAAAATACAGAACATTTCCAGCCTTTCAAAAATGTCATTTGGCCAACAAACAGCTACAATATTCACATGTATTAACAAATAAATTGCACTGCATGAGGTTGTCTGAATTTTGCTGCTCCCCCCCTCTTTTCTATTTCATTTATTTGTTTACTTACAAGACCATGTAGTGATAGATGGGGGAAAATGCTTGTGACCGAAAGAGAGCAGGTTTAGATTAGATATTAATTTATTTTTTTTTTCCCTGGGAGGATGGGCAGGCCCTGGATCAGGATGCCCAGAGCACCTGTGGCTGCCCCTGGATCCCTGGAAATGTCCCAGGCCAGGCTGGACAGGGCTTGGATCAGCCTGGGACAGAAAAAATGGAGATTTTCTGAACCCACTTTAGCATCTCTCATTTACTTCAGCATTTTCCATTTGCTTCCCTGCTGAAAACGTTTTGCATTTGGTAGGGTGACTTTCACACCAATCAGGTGTCAGTCTCCTTTTACTCTTAGGAAAATGAAATGCTTGAAGATCATTGGCTTGTGTGGGCAAAATTAAATTGTTTCATTATTTTCCCAATAGAATAATATGTTAAACTCACAGCAGCATGGCTTGACTATAGCCTGTGGGTCCTGACCTACATTTTTTACTCTACAGAGCATGAAATGTCTTGCTATGTATGATACAAAGTCACTGCATGGTTAGAAATTATATTAAATTGTATGGCTCTGGTATTCTGGATTAAAAAATTTCTTAGAGTTGCATCCAGCTAATCATTATACTAAACAAAGATTTGTTATGATGTAAAATGAACTCAGTGTTTCCTTTAAGTTTCCTTTCTTTCTATCTCATTGCTTTTCTTTTTTTTTTTTTTTATCTTGATTTTTTTTTTTTTTTTTTTTTTTTTTTTTTTAATTAACAGGCTTGGTATCTCAGTGTTCAAATTATCTTAATAAATAAAATATGGAAAATTCTGATTCCCAGCACTTCCTGTGATATAGTGATGATAATGATGGGTGTTTCACACCCAAGTTGGACAAAAATAAATGAAAAGGCAAAACTCTTGTGCCTGTTTTATTCATCACTGTAAGTAAATAGTTCTATTTCCATAAGTCAGTTGATAAAAGCAATTTGGGTTGTATGGTAAGTGAAGGCTTTATTTTTTTGAAGGTTTAGTTTGTTTATTTTTTCACCTGTAGCTGTGTTCAGTCTCTTACAAGTGAGATCACATCCTCTAGGTCAGGGTGGCATGGTCTGGTCATGAAACCTGAAACTCTAAATTCAGTGATATTTCCTTGAGCTGCACTTCAGGCTCTTGAACTCTGCCATAACCTTGAAGCAGTTTCTGGTTTGTGAAAAGTTTCCCACAGGAATACAGAGGTTGTTTTCCTTGCCCTTCTCTGCATACCTGAATTGAGAGAAAAATCAACCTCGAGCCATAAATCCCAGAAACATGAGGAAACCTTGATGTGTGCATCTCGTGGCTCCCTCACTGAAATGTTTGCCTCTTTTGATCCCTTATCTTTAAATGGAGCCATCTGAAGGTGTGGTGTAAATCCTCATGAGTGCAGTCCTTGGTCTGTGACAGAAGTGTCACAGTTATAAATGTGGCTGTTGTGCAAGGAGTGACTTAGAGCACAGCCCTGGCACTAAATTCACTGAATGCTGCAAACTGGGTAATGGCTGATGGTACATTATTAATGGAGTTGATAATGATAGGGAGAAAAAAAGACAAGGCAAAGGACTCAAAGCCTGATTAAAATAAAGAATATTTTTAATATGATCTTGGAGAATGTTTTTATAAATGCACTGAGGAGATGAGAACTGCATCAATTACTGTGGACCAACTAATTCTAGATGTGTTAAATTGTAGAGCAGGGACAAAATTCTGAAATAAATTCTGAAATAAAACAAATAGGTGAGGTGAAATATCAGTTTGGTTTTGTTACCTTTCACCTCTAATGTCACAGACAATGTCACAGCATTGAGCTGCTCAGAACTGGGCCAGAAGCAGAGGTTGGTTTGAGTTGTGTAAGGATTTATCTTGGGGCCAATCCCTGAGAGGGTTCCTGACAGATTTCCAGTGTATTATTATGTATTATTCTGTATTATTGTATATTATTCTGTATTATTGTATATTATTCTGTATTATTGTATATTATTCTGTATTATTCTGTATTATTGCCTTCTCTTTCTCAGCCTTGATGAGGATGAAGAGGAGAGCACAGCTGTCTTTCACAGAACATTTATTTCCCACTATTTCTCCTGGCAGGCAGAACACAAAAGCAAATGTTTTCTTTGTGATGGGATGTGTGGATTCCTCTTCTAAGTCTTAACATCTGTAAAGTCATGTGGGGAATCTGGGGATTTGATAAAGCCCTGAAGGAAACTTCTGAACTGGGATATCTTTATATCACGTGGTGGAGCTGGGGGAGTTTGGACTGTCCTTCAGGATTCTGCCTGGAGTGACAAACTGCAGCTCTCTCAGCATCTCTGGATCAATACTTGTCCCCCTCTCCCCAGTGTAAACATGCCTCGTGCATTAATTAAGTGCATAAGGTCAGCTGATCTTAAAATCATATTGTTATGATGTGTGAGAAAACAACAGCACTCAATTTTGATTGATTTCCTCGATGTATTTGGACAGATCTTTGCCTTCTCTGGCTTTCCTCCACTGAATTCATCACAGCTTTGATTTACACAGTGTTGTTATCTCAGCAGATTTACCCTTTTTTCTCTTGACTCATTTGCAGGTTTGTTTGTTTTTAATTGAAGGGTTCATTGTGCTGGCTAAAGTAGCTTTACAAGAGAGTGATATTTATAATAAATGTGGTTGCATTCCATGAGTCCCCAGATTCATGAGTGGAAGCCTGATTGAAGCCATGGCATTTATCTTTCTAATCTTTTGGGAACTGTAAAAATTGTTATTTAAAGAACAAAAAATACATTCATTTTAAAGGAAAAAAACCCTGGCTTTTGGTCACTAATAGGAAGTTTGGAGTCCTATGACAGGGCAAGTATGGAGAGCACAGCAGCATTAAATTTCAGAGTTAAATTACCATGGGTGGTATTTCCTCTCAATGCCAGAAATAAGTTTTATCTGCCATACTTGGAGCTAAAGAAGGAACAATAAAATAATATCAGGGCATTCACCTATAACTCTAAAAAGTGAACAATAATTTAGAAGCTGTGTAAGGTACAAACATATCCTAAAGGTTTGTGCCAGAGAAATGCTACAGGCATGAAGAAAGTTGAAGAACCTTGGAGCTCTCACAGATGTTGCTTGCAGAGATTTCCAATGCACTGTGCAGTCAATATTCATATTCAGATTTCCTTCAAACTTATCCCTTTCAGCATTCAAAATAAGAAAAACCCAAGAAAATCTCCCTGAATGAGAGTTTTGAGCAGCCACTGTAGCTGTGTCCAAGTGGATGTGAATTTGCTTCATTTTTCAGATTCTTCCTCTGAAAATTATAACATCCAATAATACAATCAGGCTTTGTGAAATGACCATAATGTTGATCTCTGCCATCATTTCCTCTCTCTGTTACGAATTTCTGAAGCAGAAATAAAAGCAAAGTGAATAATAAATAAATAATGCTTCTCCCAAATCTGTTGCAAGTGCAATTTTGTGAAATTATTTCACTGTATTGAAATACCAGAGAATTTCTGCTTTGCCCAGAGCTAATTCTCTTGAACAGCAATTTGCTAGAGAAGCTAAAGGACACGATGAAATTTTACAAGAACCATGAGTTCTTACAAAAAAAATCAGGAAGATAGATAACATTATCTCATTTGTAAATGTGCTTTTATTTTAAAGCCACCAGGAGATAACCAGAGTCTATTTTGTCTGACAAACCTTTCTCTGGGATATCAAGTAATAAAAGCTGGAAATTCCAGAGACAGAGACTGAGACAAGGCGTGACAGAGCACCTTGTAATTCATGTGATGGCTGAGGATATAAATCTGCAAAATGCACAACTTTGGGCCTTCAGAGGGAGTTGAAGGTGCTCACAAAGGCATTCAGCACTTCAGCAGAGAAGGTCCTACACCCATTTTAAAGTTATGAATTATTTTTCAAGCAAAGATATTCTTTTGCAAATTGCATCTGCAGGAAAAAAAAATCAGAAAGTAGCCAGGGAGGTTTTGTTGGCAGAATGGTTTGAGTCATTTGACAGAATATTTTTTCTTTTATCAACAGAATCAAATTAGGGTTTCAACCAAATTAATTTTGTTTTGTATGTGAGTCTTGCCTGACAGGATATATTCAAAGAAAGAGAAAAACACTCTGGATATAAAAAAATGTGTCAATTAGAAGACAGGAGCATGAAGTCTCCATAACAAATTGTTCACTAAAGGGTAAGAAGTGAGTTTCCAATGTAGAAAGCTTTGTTAAAGATATGTTTTGTTTTGAATTTTTTTTTTTTTTTAAATTAAGATATTTGACAGCTTTGTCAACAGCAAAAAGTCTTTGCTGTTGCTTGTTTCAAGTACTTCCCCCCAATACTTATTAGAGACAGAGCAACATTCTAGGGAGAATAAAGTAAAGAGATTTTGATCACTGCTTCTCAACTGTAAGCAAACCAATTTCTCTGGGTTTCTTTTGATATTGAACTAAAACACTCAGGAAAAATGCAGTAGTAAATTAGGCAGTAGATATTTTGTAGGCAAGAAAACAACAGTTAAAATCTATGTTAGCTAAAGGGTTAAAATACTTCAGGAAGAAACAAATCTTTGAGGTGCAACCAGCACCTCTGCCAATATTACTTGGGTTTTGAGCAGGGAGTGAGGTAGAACCAATATTTCTGAAACATTCTGGTTAAGATGCACTGCTGGTTCCATTATTTTGGTTGTAGCTTGTGTATTGTGAAAAACTAACATTCCTTTTCTTAATGAATTATATTCCATATTGAATTTTATTTCAGTGGAAATTAATCAGCATTTGCAGCATTCTAGCATTTAAAAATTACCAGGGTTTATTTTTTTCTTCCTAGTACTTTACAGGCTCTGCTATTTGTTTCTGAGGTTTTAAATACCTAATTCTGTGATGGATGGGTGTTGTCCATCACAGCCTCACACAAGTGAACTTTTGTGAGCAAATCTTTTTGTGAGGATTCAGATCACGTCAGTGAAATTAATTGGAGTTTTGATTGCCCATTTTATCCAAACAACAAGTTGTTGTGCAGTACACTGAGGTGAGCAGTCCCTCTGGTGCTGCCTTAACAACAACAAAGTAAAAGAGCAAAATATTCACCTTATGTCCTCAGATAAGTAATGCCAGTTGCTGAAGTAAATTGAGATTTTGGATCCACTCATCTGTTGGGGCAAAAGAAGCAGAAACAAACAAACACTTCAAATGACCACAGCACCAGTGATACATGGCAGAGCAGCTGGGGAGTTTGGAACTATTGCCTTGAATTGTAAGACAAATATTTGACAAATGTTTGACAAATGCAGATCCATGCAGTCAGCCCAGACATGATATAAACTGCTCTCAGTTAATTACATCTCTAATTTCAAACTTAATATCATTGATGCTATTCTTTGTTTTAAATTCAGTATCTAGGCTCTGGTTTATGATACCTACAAAGGATTGTTTCACTCTATATCCTGTTGTTTCATCTTTGTGCTGCTAATTGCCAGCATTTATTTAGTATTACAGGTGTTTTTGTTTTTTTCCTTTCCTATTACATGAGGGTGATGAATATTTTGACCCCTGATGATGATAATGAACTATTAGATAAATGCATCAACAAGCAAATTTCCCTCATTACTTTCTCATACATTGATACATGAGAAGCAGTGCAGGAAGATGCTGTAAGAGTCATTGTGTTAATTAATAGCTAAACCAGATTCAGAGTTTTGGAAATTAAATCATTTGTTTTATAGGTTCTGGTATTATCTTGCTGCTTTGGAGCCTTTGAAGCAGAGCATGAAAAGTTTGTGTAAGCACATAACCACCTTTATATTATAATTGTTCTGAGCTAGGTGACAGCAGGGAAAAGACACCTGGAATAACTTCCATTGGGAAAAAATAATAATATTTCCCACAGCTTCACAAAGGAATCAATCCTAAGTGCAGTATGACATTTCTTTTGTGGAAATAATCTGTGGTT
This sequence comes from Oenanthe melanoleuca, assembly GCF_029582105.1. Lineage (NCBI taxonomy): Eukaryota > Metazoa > Chordata > Aves > Passeriformes > Muscicapidae > Oenanthe > Oenanthe melanoleuca. The sequence goes on along the minus strand of NC_079338.1, from coordinate 17,237,236 downwards.
GATTATGCAGTGAGGCTGATGGAACAGTGCTCACTTTCAGAGATGTGTGCTGGAGCTTCTCTGTGCCAGGAAAACTGGTGTAATTTTCATAAACTCTGGTCCTAGCACCTTTCTGTCTTTGAGCAACATTTCTATTTAGATTTAAAATTAACAATTAATTTTGGAGCAGAAGGTGCTTGTTAAGACTTTGAGCTCGAACAAGTTTGTGCTGTTGGCTTCTTACATTTTTATTTAGAATTGGACTCTGACAACAAGCAGTAGGTGTATTGTGAGAGCCACAGTAAATGGACCAGATTATAAAAAAAATGTGCTTGGCTCATGAACAGATTTGTGAGGAGATTTGTTAAGAGTTTTCCTCTTTTCCACTCACATTGTCAGCCTTTCCCCCACCTGTCTGCCACATCAGTGCAGGTGAGATGCCCAAGATTTTAATTGTTGATACTCACCTGCCAACTGAAACACCATTTTCTTCAGAATTAATAGTTGTATGTACTTCCTGGCATGTTCCACTTATTGTAATTGCTTATGTAGTATTTAACTTTCCTTGTAGTAAAGTCTAAAACTTAATCCCTTGACACTGAATTAAATCCCTTTATTCTCCTGACATTAGGCCATACTTGTGATTGGTGAAGCACCAAGATAATCCTTGCAGCATTTCTGGCCTCTGATTTGTATGGTCTGCTGAACTATTGACCATATTCATTTTAACATGTTATGTGCATTAGAAAATCAATGTGGCAGAGCAGATGGAAGCTTTTAAACTGATATGACCTCTGTGACCAAAATGTTTCATTTTGAGATCTTCTGCTCTGGAGTAAAAATGTATGAATAGTGGACAACCTCAGCTTATGCAAATATTTAGTTGTATGTGGTTTTTAAAATATTTTTAATATTTATTTTATTTTTTCTTAGCAAGGCATTATGTTTATATTATCTATTATAAAATCTCTATTTGATTTGTTGGATTAAACACAGAAATAATTTGGTTTTCCACTAGGTTACATCCCAGTTTGGCACTGCCTAAACCTTGCTGACATTCTGGGGTTTGAACCTACAGGTTGGGCTGCAGAATTTGTCAGCATTGATTTTTCTGATTCACACCCTGTGTGAAATAGATCTGAGCAGCTCAGATGAGACCCAGAGCAGGAGCACAGGGCTGGCTGAGGGATGCAGAGAAAAAGCTGCAGGTGGAGGGAGGGGAGGAGATGCCAACAGGGGAGGAGGGAGGGCTCAGAGGTGATAATTAACAGTGCCAAGGAGCAGAGCTGTGCTCAGGAGTTGTTTTGCACTCTTTGCAGGGATCACAATAATTTCTGGGTTCTTTCTGGGGCTCTCAGTGTTGAGCTCCTGCCCCAGAGTGTCCAGACAAAGTTAAAAACCCAAATAATGCAGCTGGCAGTGGTATGTTCTATGGTGTGAGTAGAACATCACAAAAAGTCAGAAATCACCTTGATTTATTGTGGAAGTTTTTCCCTTTCCATTTTGGGAGGCTGTTAAGCATAGCTTTGTAGTTCTTCATCAATAATTATTTTAAATCCTAATGAAAACATCTGTATTATCTTTTTGTAACAGAAAGAAAACAATAATAAAAAATACCCAGCTGAAATAGAGACCTGTTCCCTGTTCACAAGGGACTATAGATACTTACCTCACAGACTGTGTAACTGCAGGTGAAATTACTGATTTGAGTAATAAATTGTACATAGTTTGGAATGCTGGTATGTCAAATTGGTGCAAATTTGAACTCTCCTGTAATTTTTGAAATGGCAGCTCAGGGTCTATGGACAGTAGTAGGCCACTGCTCCTTTTTAAACAGATTGAGAAATGTCATTTAATACAATAAATTAGGTCAATTGCTACTCTGCTAGTTACATAATAAAAATAAACACGAGTAGACATTTTGAAATTGAACTAGTTAATAATATCATCCTATTAGAATTTGCCTTATAACCAAATTAAATTAGTTTAATGAGGAAATGTAATAATATTTTGTAGATTTTTTTTTCCCCTGTTAACTTTGTATATTTTAATGAATACCTTAATTAGGTACCTTTATTGATGCAGACATTTCAGAAATAAAATTTACTTCTCTGTTCTCCTTCACACACCAGCATCTATTAAAATAAAAGTAGTCCTGTAATGACTAAGGGGCAATTATTTTGAAAACTTCCTGTCCTGCTGAAGGAACTTGGATGTGATGGTTCATCTGTGGGCACAGGGCTGTACTGCTTGTTTGGTGTTAATTAATGTGATTGAAAGTTTGCTAAGCATATTGCCAGTGGTCTGTTCCACTGTATATGTGTGTGTGGATGCTGTTAAAATAAGATTTAGAGCCTTTTGTAGCTGGCTGTTTAATCAGTGGTGATGGTATATTGGATGTGGAATATGAGAGTATGAAATGATTGCAATCTGTGAAGGGAGAATCGATTGACTGTCTGAAAAATCCCAACAGATTCTGTCAAAAAAAAAAAAAAAAAAAACCCAACCATATGCCACAAATGTGGAGATTTATGTCGTGGGGCTCGTGGATCTTGCAGGCTTCTGCTTTGGCAGTGGAAAATGTGAGCTGGTTTCTTTAAATATCCCTGGAAGCTCTGAGAGCTCCAAAGCAGATCAGAGGCAGCAGCATAATGTGGATAACAAATGTCCTTGGGGTTGGGTTTCTGGGAGAGCACTGAGGTGCAGGGGGATGTTCCAGGAGGGAACCAAGTCTGGAGCAGTTCATCCATCTCACTGGACCAGGGGTTATGGCTGGAAATAAGTCTCAGTCCAGCAAGGACACTCTCACATAATTAGGTCAGTGAAATGAGTTTTTCTCTCCCATTAAGAGCTCCTGACAATGAGTTGAAATAAATAATAAAACACTTTTTGCATGGGATGGGGATGTTAAGGGGGGCTGGACTTCAAAAAATGACCAGCTATAAAAGCCAATATTTTCCAAGCATATAAGGATAAAAAAAAAAAAAAAGGTAAGTGCACATCCAAATGCACAGAAGAATGCAGATAGTGGAGAAATTCTGATTGTGTTCTCTGATGGGAACTTTCCAGGAAGAGTTCTTCCCTGAGGGTGACTTTCTCAACAGAGATCTTTGAATAACCATAATCTGAGGCATAAGGAACACACAAACATGGAAAATCTGTCTTCTAAATTCCTTCCAAAATCTCCATCAGGCATTAGAGTTCCTCATCTCTCAAACTCAGTAATATGTTAGTGTCTGCCTAACTGTGAGGATGATTTTTCTTTGGAGGATAGATACCTTCAGAATGAGATAATGCTAATTTCCAGGTGTTTGGCTCATTTTGAGAACTTTTTATGTTTGCAGAAAGTCAACACAGAAATGATTTCACGTGGCTCATGAAGTGTTTTCATTCTTCAAATCTGAAATAGCTGCAGGGAATCCTGTGCTGCCCACGTGTGGTTTCAGTAGTAGCCCCTCTGCAGAGTTTGAGGCTCCCTTTCTGGGCCATACCTGTGATTTCCCAGTCCCAGCTGGGGTTTAGATCAGGTGGGTGAAGTGATCTGTTTTATAGAAATGATAAAAGGAAGCAAGAAATAGAAATTCCTCCTCCAGCCCTTGAAAAATGCAGTGGTGTAGAGCAGCAAGGCTCAGATGCCACAGTGATGGTGCCTGTCAAGTGTTATTACAGAATTTTGGGCTCTTGCCATGAAAATACTTCCTTTATAATTGCAGATTTCAGGACAATGCTGCAAAAATATTTCACTTGCCTTAATTATCTGTAGTCATGTGAAATTTCTAAATATGAGATACCATAATCCTTTTACTCAGTTTTTAATTTACAGTATTGCTTCTTGACATTAAGCTGTTAAACCCATGTATTAGAAGTTCAGAATAACTTCTTTTATGTTCTGGCACTAAACTAGAGTTCTTGCCTTGTCTACTAATGTTGAATAATGGAAAATAATTAACTTTAAATTAAAAGTGTTGCTTTTTATTATATGACAGTATTAGTTATAATATGGATTTCAAAAGACATTTTTAAGTGCAGGCACAAATCAATTATACATAAAGAATAAATTATCTCTGTGGCAGAAGGTAATACTTGTTTGATGAAAGGCTTGTTCATGGAATGAAGTGCCATTACTGTCAGATTGTATTGGTCTGGATGTCCTGGGAGGGAAGGGGCAACAGCTCCACAGGCTAAACCTTGGAAAAATGCAAGAAACTCCAAGAAATGACTGGATGTGGAAATCTGTGCTAAAAATGTCCTTTTGTAGTTTTTTTTTGGAGGCTCAAAAAGAGATAATAGTTGTCAGCTAAGAATTCTAATGTGTTTTCAAGCACTGTCTTAATTTACAAAATATTTTTAAATGCAGTGGTTTTGATACCTTTTGTTTTATCTAGGGCTTTTTCTTTGTAATTGTGTCAATATTTTTTAATGCACAAGCTTGTGATTTTTTTTTTTTTTAAGTAACACTTTTGTTAGAAATGGAAATCCCTAGTGATTGCCACTATAAATTTGATGTTTTTACCCATGACACCCATAAATGGCAGTTAAACTGTAACTCTGAATGTAAATCACAATTATTGAGCTTGGAGATGATTTGTGAACAATCAAAGGGTCATAATTTCTTTCATCACCTTTATTTTCCTAGAGAGAAAACAAAAAGATCAAGTTACTTTATTTCTCTTTGGTTTTGTTTTTATTTTTCTCCACATTTTTTTCTCCAGTTTATGAATTTGCATGATGGAAATAGAATTTTCTGCAGAATTTGTGTATACTTGGGAAAAAAAAAGGGAATCCTCTATGGGGATCAATGTCCTTTGTACAACAGTTATTATAGTGAATATATTACACAGATTCAAATTGTTGTAGATCAGCAGAGAAAATGAATAACACAGATTTAGAGTTTTACCACGAGCATGAATGCCCATGAAACACAACATTATTCCACATTGCATAAGAGGGTTTGTGTAAGTGAAATGCAGAATACATCTAATTTTTTTTTTTTTTTTTTTTTTTTGCCTGCTGCAATCAATATTGCTTCTGCAGCTCTTCTTTTCTGTGCAGATCTGCTGCCTATAAACCCTTTTTGTGCTGTTTGCCATGGCTGTTACCACTGAAGGAGCTCACCTGGTGGCTGATACAGCTCTAGCCAAAGGTAATTTAATCTTTGAGTTATTACATAACTCAGACAAACAGTATTTTTTTTCACCGCAGGACTTTCTGTTCGCCAGAAAAAGTTAATTTTCATTCTTGCTTGGCATTAAAATAAAGTAGTTGCTCTGTGTGTGTGGTTAATGTTCCTCAGAGTTTGAGGGGTGTTTATAGGAAATTGAGAAATTAAAAAAATCCCCGGCTTTGTGGTTAGGATCACATATATTGGGGAGTTTAATCATCTGTATTAAATACTTGCATGTTTGTCTTCAAGAGATAAAGAATTGCCTGTTCAATCCACACGTGGAACACAGCAAACTGCAGCCTGTGCTAGTTCTGTGCAAGCTGTACCTTCCTTGGGAATGGGGCTGGATAATGAGGATGGGAATGAATCCTCTGGAAAAATCCAGGAGCCTCACAGAGCTGTGCCCACCCTGGGGCTGCCAGGGGATGATGCTCAAGGTGTCCTGACTCCTAGGATAGCATTCCTCTCCCAGAACACACTCAAGCACTTCTCAGCTCTCTTTCCTGTGTTTTCAGGGATGTTCCCAGGGGGAAGCAGCAGTGGTGACAGTTCTGTACCAACTGCAGGAAGCAGAAAAAGTTGTGGCTCTTCGTGTGCTCATGCAAAAAGTCTTCACACTGTGGCTCAAAAGTAATTTCTTCTGTGAAACAAGGGATTCCCCCTTCTCCCAAAATAATAAAATTCAAATAAGGAAAAGAATCCCTGGCCCCTGATTTTCTGCTGCAGCGTCCTCTGAAATAATTTAAACTTGCACACTCCAAGGTCAAACTTGTTATTAAATGCTGTCAGAGCAAAAGCATTTGTTTGGGTGGAAAAGCCTTAAAAATAGAAGTCTAAGCAATGAAATATTGGGCATAGTATTCCCTGGTAGAACAAAGTGTTTTGTTCTGTTGTAATGTGAAATAGCATATTTTCAGCAGACACTGCATTTTGAACAAAACTGAAAATAAACCCAGCAACTGCTGCCCAGCCCTGGTGTGGAATTGAGGTGCTTAAAGGGATGAGGGACACAGAATCTCACCTGGCTTCAGACACCAGGGATGCCAGGAAGATGAGAGTCCTTCCCTGTTTGTGTTTATTTCTTTTTACTGAGGTTTGCAGTTCTCAGCAGAACCTTTCCCAAATGGAGAGTGGGGGTTGGTGTGAAGGTGGGATGAAGAGTTGTTTATTTCTCTTTGTTCTCACATGTTAGATAAATTACAGCTTCTCACTTCTGAGGGGAGAAAAGGTTTGAAAGTTACCCAGAACATTTCCCAAGAGTATCTGTGCATCATCCTTGAGAGTCAGTGGGAGTTGGCTAAAATAATGGGTCAAAGCTGTGAAATCAGCTTCACTCTGCATAACACAGCAGTTGAGGTTTGAACAATTTGTGCTGAATTGGTAATAACTCCAAAAGAGTCAAGTATAGAGGCTCCATCATCTGTAAATTGCCATTATAGACACTGAATGTCGTGGGCAGCAGGAGTGGGATCTCTTCACCAAGTTTAATCTGAAAAATATTCTTAAAAACTACAGAAATACAAGTGCTGATTTAAAAAAAGAGCAACACCACCTTTTTCATCTCTATCAGCAGATCAATATTTACAGCATGTAAAGCTTAAATAATATATGCAAATTATTCCCTTTTAGCTTTCTTTTCAGAATGTGTGAAACATCTTGAGGCATCATGTAAGACTAAGAAATTATAGTGGAGCTCAGTAAAATGAATACCTGCTAAAGCAATACATCCTGTATGGGATAGGATTGCTTGTGGAAGATGTCAAAAACCTGAACATGAGATCAAATGAGATGATCTGTGAGGAAGCATTAATCTCATTACAGCAGTAAGATATTTTTACCACACAGAAAGAGGAATTACCAAGTTTGCTTTAGTGGAGATTCCTCCATACTTGGATGGCAAAGCATCACCTGGGCTTCAAAATATTTATCTCTATTTTAGAAGCTGCTGTTTGAAATATGTTTCATAGAATCACAGAATGGTTTGGGTGCAAGGGGACATTAAAATGAATTTGATTCCAACCCCCTGCCCTGGGCAGGGACACCTTCCACCACACCAGGTTGCTCCAAGCCCTGGGTACTTGGGCTATTGCCAAAAACCATTCATCAGCTTATAAAGTTGTATCATTTCAAAATGTGTTAGTCAACAAATCATAATTTATAAATCAGGATATAGAATATATTTTTTTTTTTAGGATGGATGTTTGGTATAATCAGCTAATGTGTTTTTAATTATGATTATCCTTGCCCAAGAATGGAAATTGTTCTGCTTTGCTATCTAAAACACATAAATTAAAACACTTGCTGACACAATTTAATCAACAAAGAGCAAGCAATTTTCCTTGAGTCTGAGAAAAATACACTGGCAATAAAATTAAGCAGCAGTAGTTACTGTCAGAAGAATGCTCTGCAGTCAGTGTGAAGCTGCTTTCATTTCCCAGTGAGATGGAACCAGGGATCCAGTGGTGCTGGCTGGATCTCCTCAGGAAGTTCTGCTGTCACCTGAGCTGGTGGTTTTATAAGGACATTAAACTCCTGGAAGAAAGGTCAGATTTTAATTGCATTCGAAGGTTCAGATGGCAGTGTTCTGAAATTATTTATCCAATACTCAGCACATGTTTGCTGGTTAGGAAGTTTTCTAATGGCAAATGATTCTATGTGCCCATCTGTAACCTGCCCTATCACAGTGAATTTCAGGAATTTACCTAAAAATGTCTCATTTTCTCAAAGGAAAATGTAACAGCCTTATCATTTGCTTTGCTATAGAAGATATCTTCATTTACAATGAAGAGTTTTTAGTTTTAGAGTAGCAAACAAGGGAAGGATTCCCAACACTGAGTATTCAGGTTCTGGTTCTTCTGTGTATTTTCTCCTCCCCAGCTCATAAGCAGTCTTATTGTATAGTTATTGATAAGGATATTGATAAGGATATGGAAATAACTCCATCAGCCCAGCTTGGTCTCCAATTTGCTTTTTATTTCTGGTTTCTCTGTACCAAGATAATTTATCTACTGGTATCATTTAAGTTTTTTGTTATAGGACATTTTACCAGAGCCCATTTTCTGTTAATTTTTAATCCTTCTGCAAAGCTCAGCTTTCCTTCCAAGAGCACTTCAAGATGTGTTTCCCTTTAAGCATGTACTTCACCCCGTGGTGAGCCTGTACCTTTATTTTTGTTGGCTGGGAGTCCTTGTGCCAGCTGAGGTGATGTTTGGAGTTGTGAACACCTGCCTGTGAGGAAATTAACTGAGACCATCAACTCATTTCACCAAGGCCAGCAAAGAGCTGTCAGATGGCAGTGATATAAACTTTACAACAGCAATCAAAATTCTTGAGAAACTGCCCAGAAATGGTTCTGAAGGAGGTGGGAGAAAAAAAAAAAAAAAGGGAGCAGGTCATATTGGCAGTAGAGTTGGACAAGAAGCAGCTGTGTCAGCAAAAAGCACAGAGCATGGGGTGAGAACATTTTAAGCAGTAAAATGCAGAGAGAGTGTGATTTTTGATAATATTTAAATGAGCCTTTTCTCACATCTCCAATGGAGATAGTATCTCCTGTCTTGTTTATGAGAATTCAATGTTAAAACAGTGAAAAGTCTCAATATTTTGCCATATCAGATAGAACCATGTTTGCTTGCAATCCTTTTGCTTCATGGAAAATTTTCTCTGTATCTCTGAATAAGTAAAAGCCTTCAAAGGAACAATACAGGAGAAAATGGAATAATAATAATAATAGCAGATAGACACTGTCTTTATTATGAGTATATAGTTCTTGACAGCAAATTAATTCATGATAAGTTATTAAGCCAAAAAGCATTTCTGATATTTGAAAAGCAAAGTGCCTGTACTCTGTGCAGGAATACTTTGTTCTCTTTCACAGGTCTGCATCAGACATTGTTCTGCTGCCATCAGGGAAAGCCTTTTGCTATTGTACATTCCTGACAGTTGTAAATGTGATATTATGGAGTTAGAGTTCTGGGGAGGGCTGCAGTGGGAGCAGGGGATGGTTCTGGCTGTACCGAGGGTGCCCTCTGCAGAATGTTGCACTCTGCCAGCTTGCAACTTCTTAATTTTCCTTTTTTTTAAGGTGGAAATGCTGTAAAGTGACATATTATTATGTTGTTGAAATGCCAGTGAATGTTTGTTCATACAGGAAGGAAAGGAAAACGGGAAAATATGAAACTAATGTTGGATAAAAAAATCAAACTTGCACTAAACACAACCCAGTTTGATTCCAGTTCAGTTCCTTATGGTGACTGTGATAAATAACTCTGGTCATGGACAGAATTTCATCTCCTTCCTCACCCCATGTCAACATTCAAATTGATGCAAGGTGGGTTTCTAAACACAGTGTTTTTCAGTAAATTCAATGCTAACAGGAGGTTTTGCACCCAGGTAATTTCCTTTCACTATTGTCAGGAGGTGGAGGAGGATTGTCTGCTCCAAACCTTGCAATGCCTTTGGAAACAGAAATTAAATTAATTGGCACAAACATTAGTGCAAGAGATCAGGTCAGACACTTGAGCATGCAGCACCCCAGTCAGGTGAGGTGGAGATTTGTGAAGGAGGAAGGTGAAAAAATAGGGGAACATATGGTTTGTGTTTTTAAACTCATCCAAAGCACTTTCCTTCTCCTCCTCTCACAGCAACGTGGAGACTGAGCTGGGACTCAATTAGGAACAGGCTGTTATGTGCTGGCTGTGTGGCAGGACAGACAGGAAATGTTAATGTAGATAAATTATCTTTTTTTCCTTTGACCCAATGGGTTTTCAAAACAGTTCTCTTCACTTTCATCTGTGAGAGAGCAGGACATGGGGAGAATTTTGATTTGTGTTTCTTTACACCTGGAAGGGGAGGCACTGTGAATCCACATGCAGATGTTCAGGCATCAGATAAATATATTGCCACCAGTGGCCAGCAAATAATGGATTTCTTAACAGGAAATTTATTTTCTGTCATTTATAATGAATTATGACAACTTTTCAGGTCTCAAGTAATGAAGTTTGAGATCAATTTTGCTTTCCTTGTATTTTTGACAGAACTCAAGGATCTGACAAAAACATTCTTTATATGCATTGTGATTTCTAAAATTTAAAGTGAATGCATAAGTTGTGAAGGAGTATTAATGCAGTTTAAAACAATATTAGTGAAAATTGAGAAAAATTACATGACCATTGGTGGCAGGACATAGGAAATATTTTATGGATTTGGATGGGTTTTGCTTTGTTTGAATGGTGTGTCATCCCAGTGCAGCAGCCTAGTCTAGAAATAGTCCCTGTGTGGTATTTCCAGGGCTTGAGCTCCCTGTGGTTGGAGTATAATTGCAGATTTTATGTGCTAAAAATGAAGTAACGAAAATCCCACACTCAAGTTAGATGAGTAATTGATACAAAGAGATTTGAAGTAAACCTGGAAACAGGAATGTCACCATAGGGCATCTAGTTCAGTATCCTGGAACTGAAAGGGAAAAATCCTAGGGAGAAGGGGAGACAGGGCAGGCACAGGACAGATCCACCTGGGAGCAACTGATTACAGCTGATTCCACCTCACTAACTTAGAACTTCATTTCATATTTAATTCCTTCACGTGGAGCAAAGTTTGGCTTTTGAGCACGTGTGGGACTGCAGCATCTTCAGCACAGAAGGTCTTGTGTGAACGAGCTCCTCTGCTTTTCCCACCCCTTTTTATTTTAATTATTTTTTGGATCCAGGCAGGTGCTGCCACCTTCTGAATCCTTCTCACTTCTGTACAAAAGGGGAGAGAACAGCCACTCCTCCCCTCCTCTCCCAGCCTGCAGAAGGTCCTGCCCACTCCCTGCTGCCCTCCCTTCACTCTGAGAGCTCCCAGCCTCAGTTTCCTGCTTTTCCCAGTGGATTTCCACTCAGGGATCTTTCTTCCCACATCTGCATAATTGCCAATTTGGGGATTTCTTCATCTCAGGGATGTGGCTCCAAGGAGGGCGAGGGCAATGCTCAGCCCTGCAGACAGCACTGGGGCTGTGTCTGCAAAGCAGAGCCCCCCAAAACACCTCCCTTGGCAAGAAAAGTAAAATAAACTAATGCCAGGTGTTCAGCCTGGGGCTGATTCCATCCTCGTGCAGGTTTTCTGGGGCTGGGCTGTTAGACTGGTGTCACTGCCAGGATCAAGTTGAGTTTTACTGCACAGTGGAACCCATGAGGGGTAAAGAGGAAAAATAAAGGTGTGAAGAAATATCTCAAATCTAGGAATGATCTCATAATTTCACATGGAGCTGCATGTAGACTGCAGGATTTAGAGGTACTTCTGTTGTGTATTTAATTTTTTCAGGAAACCTAAATCAGATTCAGCTATTAGTTAGATTTTTCTGGTAGAAAACTTTTTTTTCTGATGTTTTTGGTCACTTTTCTTTGCTATTCTTTAGATCCAGTATTGCATATACTACACTGGTATTGTTTAAAATTTTCTCCCTACATAACTCTTCATCAGCACATGAAGAATTTGAAATGTACCAAAAAAAAAAAAAAAAAAAAGGATACAATGCACTCTATCAAATTTAGTTATAAAAGAAGCATTTCTGTTTGCTTCTCTGGTGGGCAACATTACCAACATTAAGTATATGTGCTAATATCAGAGCTGTTTATAGTTTCAGAGGGTTAAATAGACCATGCAAAAATATTTTATGAGCAGTTCCATTAAAAATCCACTCGAACAGTCTCATCTACAAACCTTTTCTCTATTCAGCAAGAATTGTCCTTTCTGAAAACGTTGTCTTAAAGTAAAATAATTTATAAGAACAAAGCCTTATCAAAGATTCCTTAAGGTTTATCCAGGCTTCTCTTAAACAAATCCCTTAGAAATTTAAGCCTAGATTACCAACATTACCTCAGGGGCATCTCTGCTGGACTTCTATAACTAAAAGTAGAGCTAAACAAAGACAAGACAATGAATAACAAGAAAGAAATATAAAATAAAATTATTTTAGTTCTCAATTAGGAAGGATAGGTAAGATAAACTTGTATAAATTGTACCCAGGATTCTCCCACCACCTTGTGCCAGGAAGGTCGGGATGACCTCTGATGGTGACAGCTGAGATTTCCATCTGGCCTTGGCAGTTTTCCCATGTCAGAATCTTAAAACTTCACCTGCTTCATTTCCCATCATGGGCTGGAGCTCAGCCTTTCCCTTGGTACTGCAGTGCTGCTGGGAGTAGCTGCACAAAATCCAGATATTTCCTGCACAAATCCAGTATTTTCCCTGCACAAATCCAGCCTTTTCCCTGCACAAATCCAGACTTTTCCCTGCACAAATCCAGCCTTTTCCCTGCACAAACTCCAGATTTTCCCTGCACAAATCCAGATTTTCCCTGCACAAATCCAGACTTTTCCCTGCACAAATCCAGCCTTTTCCCTGCACAAATCCAGTTTTTTCCCTGCACAAGCTCCAATCTTTCCCCTGCACAAATCCAGTCTTTTCCCTGCACAAACTCCAGACTTTTCCCTGCACAAACTCCAGATTTTCCCTGCACAAATCCAGCCTTTTCCCTGCACAAATCCAGACTTTTCCCTGCACAAATCCAGTTTTTTCCCTGCACAAACTCCAGTCTTTCCCCTGCACAAATCCAGCCTTTTCCCTGCACAAGCTCCAGCCTTTTCCCTGAACAAACTCCAATCTTTTCCCTGCACAAATGCAGCCTTCTCCCTGTTTTTCCCTGTGCTTTTCCAAGGCCCCTTGGGAAGGTGGGCACTGTGTGGAGCAGATAAAAGCTGCAGTGATGGAAATTCCTGCTCCCTGCCCTGCTGTGCAGGGCTGGTGCCAGCACTGAGCCCTGTGGCTCCTGGAGGATTTGAGGCAGTTCTGTGTTCACTCAGGGATTCCCAAGGATGAGGTGTGATGCTCAAAGCAAAGCAGCAATAGAACAGAAATTAGCTCTTCTCTTAATCACTCAAACATCATTATTTGAATTGGCTGTATTTACACTGGTTACTGACTGGTGAGACCATTTGAAATATTCTCATCTACTCTTTTTTTTTTTCATTTGTGTCTCAGGTCTTACCAGACTGTTCCACTGGCTCAGTTCTCTAGTTGGTGATTTTTCAATTAAGATGTGAAACATTCCTTTTTTTGTTATATAGATTTAATTAAAATTCTTTGAAATATAATGCTTGGGGTTTGTGTGCCTGTTTCAGGGAAACTAAACTACTGTTGCTTCTTCTATCATTTAGAGAAAATTCAATTCTTTATTCTCAAAATGTGGATTTATATTTGAAATCTCATATGAACAGCAGTTGTCATTTATTATTCCTACCTATCTTCTAGTTCTTGAATAATAAAAAGTAATTTCTATACCTTTTTAAAGCCACCAATAAGAATTTGATTGTGCAGGATTTTTATTTCCCTTCTTTACTGGCTTACTGAACTATTTTCCATGCTGGTATTTTTATAATTAGCTTTCTTATAATTCTGTGTTAATATAAAAAAATTTTGTGACAGGTAAAAATGACACAGGACTCTGTTTATAACTTAGGGTTTTTCTGGCCTTCTACTAGTGTTGCCTTAAAACCTACAAGACCCAAAATATCTGTAAAAATAACACTTATTATTAGTTTACAGTCTCTGCTTCTCCACCAGACTAATACCATTTAGGAGTCAATTCTAAGACATTGAAATTCAAAAGGGAAGAAACACTGGATTTATTCACTTAGTCCAAGCAGGTTCATAGCAAAATATGAAGATTAATAATTGTTTCTGAAATTCTCTGAGATGGAAGGCCACACTAGGTATTGGCATTATTTTATTATAATGGAATACTGAGCCTTCACCTCAGTGTGACCTATTGCTGTCCTCTGCTATATGGGCAGGAGAATTTGCTGTGTGCCAGATTTGCTTGGGAAGGGAATGATTCAGCCCCTTGGTTGTTGGAGAGGTTTGTTTGTATGGAGTAAAAATAATCCAGAGAATAAGAAAAAGCACTCAAAAGTGAGCAGGTGGGACAAGCACTACTTGTGTCACTTGTCCCTGGCCTTGCCTGAGAGTGGTGAACACGTTAAATACCTGTGATAAACATGTGGGCATTCCTTTCATGTGCATCTCAGGATTATAAAATTGTCATCTGGAATTGCAACCTAGCTCCTTGCCCCTGGATAACCCAAACAGACCCAGAACCAGTGGGAGGAGGGATGCACAGTCAGACCTGTCACTGTGGTTTCAGCAAAGAATCTGTTGGAAGGTGAAATTTTAAATTCAAGTTCTCTAAGGTGGGAGAGGATGGATTATGGCTGAGTGGCCTCTGGCCACGATTTTGCCTCTCAGCCTTTGGTTTGGAGGGTGGTGTGGGCAGGGCAGGGCTGCTGGGTTCTCACTCTGAAGTTCATTCTCCTCTGGAAAATCTCCCAGTTCCGCCAGTGAAAAACATCTCAGCTTTTGCTCCTGCCTTCTCCTTCCCCCAGAGCAGGATTTGCAGAGCTGGCACAGCTCTCTGGATGTTCATGGAGGCCTTTGGAAGGGTCAAAGGGACTAAGCAGGACTTGATGCAAAAATCTTCTTAAACTCCAGTGACTTCTGTTTCATAATGAAAGTACCCAAAGGGCTTGCAGATCAAAGGTTTTAAACTTTGGCAGAATATTCTGCAAGAAGCTTGAGCAGCAGTCAGATTCCAGAGAAAAATGACTCCTATTGCTTTTTGAAGGTAAAATACTGAAGCTGTTCACATCATTGCTAGTCTGTGTCAGAGGATCTTCACTAAATTCTTTGAAACTCAATAATCACCTGCAATGGACCTGTATAAGCACAAAAAAAGTATTTTTATAGCCAATAAAGAAGTCATTTAGTTCACTTAGTTGGCATGATTAATGAATGACAAAACATAAAATGTGGTAATTAAAATATTTTTTTTTCCAGACTTCATTAACTACATTTATCTCTCAATTTTCAGATTGCTCCAAGCTTTTAGTTGCTTCCCCTTTGGGAGATCAAAATAATTTTGTAAGAAGATTAGAATCTTAGTATTCCTAATTCACATTTATCTGGATCCCCATTTGCTGAACTCAGTAAATCAGACAATTTTCAAGCCTTTATTTACAACCTGTATGAAAAGTATTATTTAAATCATAAATGTATCATAGTTGTTTTTTTTTTTTTTCAGAAGTTATGTTTTAGAGGAAGAATTGCAGAAAAAGGATCTTACAGAAGCTTAAACTATATTTTAGTGGATGAGGGGGCGAGTGCTTGTGCAAGGTACAAGTCTTTTATCTCCCACTCCTGTGGCAAATAAAGAAAAGATCATAATCATGATCTGCATCAAAATCTATTCTTGATATACTGGGGAAAAGCCCCTTCTCAGCATCCAGTCTTTCCTCATTGTAAAACTCTTTTTTGAGAATCT